>NC_090440.1:91313412-91623245 GCF_031143425.1 Pleurodeles waltl | reverse complement strand
GCCATCCTCAGACCACCACAGTCGTAATGAGGCCCTACGTCCACACCAATGTTCCTGTCTTCTCCAAGGTTATGTCTACATTAATGTTCAAGAAGCTATGTCTACACCAGTCTTCTTGTCTTCCTCAAGGCTATATCAACATTAATGTTCCAGAGGCTATGTCTGCACTAATGCTCCTACCTTCTCAAAGGATATGTCTTCATTAATGTTCCTAAGGCTATGTCTACACCAATGTTCTTGTCTTCTCCGAGGCTGTGTCTAAATTAAATGTTCCAAAGGTTATGTCTACACTAATATTCCTGACTTCTCCGAGGATATGTCCAAATGAATGTTCCTGGTGCTATGTCTATGTCAGAAAGCCAGTGCCGAAGGCAATAGGGGCACCCCTCCACTGCCCATGCCCATGCGAAGTGTAGGGGGCCTTCTGCCCAACACCGTCAGGATGCGCACTACCTACTTTGCAGACAGTGCACCTCCTGAGGGTGCTGGAGTGTTGGATATTGCCCTCGGCTACCTTAAAGGAGCCAAGGTCAATATCCTAGCACTGTTTCCACCAGTCAGTCCTGCAGGAATATTGTAAAATGCTCAGGGGGGACGCCACTGGTATGACGGTGGCATCCTCCCCACAACTTTGGCTGTCCGTTTTAGTACCGCCAAAGTCGTAATGAGGCCCTTAGTCTACACTTCGTCACTATTGTTTCCGTCATCTATATGGCTATGTCTACACAAATGTTCCTACCACTTACAAGGCTATGTATGCATTAATGTTCCTGTCCCCAAAAAGCTATGTCTACACTAACGTTCCTGTGTTCTATAAGACTATATCCACACTAATGTCCCCACTTGAACCTATGCCTGCAGCAACGTATGCATCCCATTAGAGGGTACCTGTACACTAATGTTCCTGTCTTCTTGGCTGGTATGTCTGCACTAATGTTCCTGCTTCCTTTGAGGTTTTGTATACAATAATGTTGCTCTAATGTCCCAAACTGTGTCGGCAATAATGTTCTTTTCTTTGCCAAGAGTACTAATTTTCCTGCCTTCTGAGCAGCTACGTCTGCACTAAAGTTTCTGCCTTCTCAGCAGGCACGGCTACACTAATGTTGCTGCCTTCTCAGAAGCTATGGCTGCACTTATGTTCCTGTCTTCTCAGCAGCTGTGTCTGCACTAATGTTCCTTTTTCATTCAAGGTTGTGTCGACACAAATGTTGCATGAATGTTCGAGGATATGTCCGCACTAATGTTACAATAACTTATTTTCTTCTCCGAATGCTGGTGTATGCCGATATCCTGCCTCTGCAGCTGCTGTGTCTGCTGTCCCCTGCTGAGAGGCTGTGTCTACAGTGTCAGGCTATGCCTCTGCACTAACGCTTCTCTCCCTGCGAGGGCTTAGCGTTACACTAATGCTAATATGTCTGCACTAAAGTTCGTATGTCTATAATAGGCATTTACACGTTTCCTAGAACTGCACTTCTCCCAACTTAAATATAGGGGCATATTTATGGAAACACAGTTCATCATTCATGATACACCACTTTTCTAGCACCCCATGGCGTCCCCCTAACGACACCATGGTTGCGCGTATTTATACTATGGCACACCATGGCTGTTGTATCCACATTAGCTTCATAATTTATGGTGCCAATGTGGCGCTTTGCTGGATTAGCGCCATAAAACAAAGCCCAGGAAAGCCATTGCTTTCAATGGGAGCATCATAGACGTTAATAATGACGTTAAAAATGGCGCAGTGAAATCTAGTAACTTCACTGCACCATTTTTCTGGGCCTCCCTACGTGGGAACGCCCCCCTTGCATACATTATGCCTGGTGCAGGGGTTTACAAAGTGGCACAATGCATACACTGCGCCACTCTGTAAATATAGCGGGTGAGAAATGCCACCTTAACGCCACATTTCTGTCAAATAAATGGCGCAAGGTAACGCTAGGGGCATCATAAATATGGCCCATAGTTTGAGAGCTTCCATAGCTGATCTGCGCGTGCCCCCAAATTACTGCCCATAAAATACATTTATTTAAACGTCATCCGTCTGTGAGATTCCGATTAAATATTCTATGAAGCAATCACAATGCCAATATTCTATTAACGAGAATAAACGTCATTGTATTCTTTGTTTTAAAAATAACACTCTCATTGGGAATGTAGTCACTCAACAGATATTTCTGACAAAAATAGCCTGCCATAGTTGTGTATGTTTTTGAAACCCAGCCGCCAGTCTGGGGTAAACACTTGGGAATAGATGCCTTTTGAACTGCACTTTTGGCTGGGAGGTAACTTTGGTAAGTGAGCGGCACTTGTCCAAAGGCAAGGCACAGAAAGACTGCTTTGAAAGGTAAATTCCGGTGCACCCTTTTCCCACGATTCAATGAAGGCATGTGTTTCATGTCAAGCGTCGCGACCTTAAGGGCCATTATTAACCCCGAGGCTAATAAAATGTTTTAGGAAGACTCCATTGGCCATTGCAGCTGTGATTTTACGATGCCACTTTATGGACGCATACACCCACGGAGGAAGCAATAGGAACACGCTGGCAGTCACTTTCAGGGCGGGTGGGCCTTCCCTGCTGTCACTTCCTGCATTGTGCGTAAGGCTCCCGGAACAATTACGGCACGTGCCCGTTCACAACGCCACCTCTGAAAGTGTGAAGCGACAAAGCTTTTGAAGTGGTGTGTTAAATCGCAATCTTCCCTCTTAAATCTGACATATAGATGAAAAGCAAAATACCCTAATATTTTTACCACTTCCTGTAAAATAAACTTTCACCAATATGTTTCGTGTCTGCTTTATTTTTATCATTACCAAAAAAAATTATTCTTTGATTTGTAATCTTTCTTTGCTTTGAATAAGTCGTTTGAACCAATGACCCAGATAAAATTAATTTTCTAAATGAAACCCTGGGATTGCCATAGCGTGGTCCTGCCCATATGGAGCAGTGGTCAGTGCGCCACGGCTCGCCTACCCTGGGACCGCCTGTCCATGCCTGTCACCTCTCTGCTGAATTTATTGTTCTGTTTATTTTTCTGCTTATTTTCTGTTTGCCTGCTGCGACCTGAAATTTCCTTCCAGGCCTTTGCATTTTGACACCCGCTAGCCCCTCCCACAACTACCTATGGAGGCCGCAGCACAGACGTGCCACTGGCGCACCCGTTCGTGCCTGGACCGCACCCAGTGCCTGGACCCCTTAACCAGCTGCCACCCAATGATAGCCCGCTGCCAAACTCAAAGCCCTCGACCCAGGACTCCTTGACAACAACTACTGCCACACCCTTCCTCCGCTCCACTGCTGGACCTTTCACCTGCCAGCACTGCCTCTTCTCCTGCAGTACCAGAGCTCCAGCACACCGGAAACCACCACCAAGTTGAACTCAACCACCCCAGACCATCGTCACCGCCTCCTGCTCAAAGCATGATCTCCATGCAAACGCGCCACCGAAATCTGGGACACCATCACCTCCCTCACCCTGACATTGTTTCCCTCACTGAGAAGTGGCTTAACCCTCACTTCCGCACCCGACATTGCCACTGCCATGCCAGGTGGCTACAAGTTTGCTCACTGAAACCACATCAACAAGCACGGAGGTGGAATCGCCAATATTCACAAGGAAAGCATCCATTGCACTACTACTGCAGACGTCTCCCCGATCATGGGACCCCTCAACTTCCAACTCTAAACCGACAGAAAAACTACCAGCAGAAGTATCCTCATCTATAGACCCCTAGGACCTCACCCCAGCTTCTGCAACGCCATCCATGACTTCATCGCTCCACTCGCCTTAGACTCCGAAAACTACATCATCATCAGCTACCTCAACTTTTACCATTACACAATGACACCACCACTGCCAACCTCCTCGAAAGCAGGAACAATATCATCCTCACCCAACTGGTCACAACCCACCCACGCTGCAGGACGCACACTTGTCCCGATCTTCTCTGCCAGTGTCAGAGTCAAATAAAGACATGACAAGGAAGCTCCATCGTTAACATAAAAAAGAGGGACCGGGAGTATTGCTGGTCCAGTGTACAGTCTCCCTATAATAGTAACTATATAAAGGTACACTGTTCCAAAAATAGAGAGAAGGAAGACGAAAACAGGGGAGACCTGTAATCTCAGGAGCAAGAGCCCTCAAGCATCACTCTGGATGGCTAGCATCATCATCGGGAATAGCTCCTCACTAGGCCGGCGCTGCAATGCCTAGTGGGCACCCCGAAGTGGGGGCTCTCAGCCGAATTTTGAGATGGTGACTAGAGAATTCAATAGTGCAAACTGAGGGTGCCTTAGGTCACCACCCAAAACAAAAAAGAGGAAAAAAGGTTTAAAATTGGTTATTCATCCATTAACTTCATCATTTAATCAGTCGAATGTGACAAGGATGAAGACCAAGGTTAAAAGCAATGTTGAAAGTCAGATAGAGGATTATGCTCATACACCTTTCAAAAGTAAATGTACTTAGAGAGTCCTAAAAATTACAAGGCCCCTCTTTGTTATGGTCGACATGTTTCGCGTCTATTGGTCCATACAGATCCACTGACGCTTCATCAGGACCTACATAACTAGGTAAACAAACCTCTTTAGAAATATATAGACACCGGTCACTTACTTAAGTTGACTGGTAATACAGGTACCCACCCCCTACTCGAGAACAGGTTCCATAGGTAAGGCGTCTCTAGGACTCATGATGACATTAATCCGTCAATGGTCCTATGTTCGGACCTACCCTCAGAGACAGCCGCCCGGGAGCCCAAAGAAGCTCCATCCACAGCAAGGAACTCTTTAGCATCGTCAGAGAGTTCTCAAACCCCTTCAACCACTGAAATCATCACCACTCCTTCACAAGAACTTTGCGACTCCCTGGCAGACTTCTTCCACAACAAGATAAATATACAGAAACTTCAAACCCCAACCCACTAACTTCTCAGCCATTTCGACCCTACAAATGAGGAACATGACCACCTGCTCACCACCTGAGACCAGCTCACTACACATGTAGCAGTACCATTTGGTAGATAGTGTGTGTGAAGGTTTGGGACTGCAGACTTCGATGCTTAAGGTGATATAGACTCCTTAGTTGAAGCCAGCCTTTATTTTCATCCTGATCACACTTCAAAATGGCTGATGACAGCCAGGTACAGAAAGCTCACACCTGGTTATGATTCTGTTGTGGGTGCGCCAGGCTGGAGATTATCAGCTATGGGGAGCATCACTCTATAGAGCAGACTGAAAAGGACACTTTTCAGGAGAACTACCCTGAACTGGTTCTGAAAGTGTAGACAGTAGATAAACATGTCCAGTCTGCTTTGACTGTATAAAAGTAGGACCTACTGACCCACTTGGTCTTCCAGTTCCAAGTTCTCTTTGACCAAGGTAAGGAGCGGTCCACTGAGTAGTCAGAGGAATGATGACAGATGAGGAACCAGTGCTGATGTCTAACTCACACAACCAGCTTCCTGGAAGTAAGGTGACATAATCTGAAGTTGACTCTGTGCTGCAAGAGCTGATCTTCTGTCCTTAGCACCTAGAAGCCAGCATGCCTACTAAGAGATAGAAGGAGACTGTCAACTCTGTGGATGAGTAACTTCTAGGAAGTGTGAGGTGCAGCATGACCCCGCAGTGGGTCAGAAGGATAAGAGAGTGATCTTGCACCCAGGTGTCATTGGGCTGCAGACTGAATCATGAAAATGTGGACTCAGGGCTATTGCGGGAACCCCTCACCATCGCTGGCATGGGGATTCAAGGATTGAAGGGGTTGTATTTAGCCCAGTATACGTAGCCACAGTAAGACAAACCCCAGAACATCAGAGGCAAATTACCTCACTCCCCATGGTTGAGGAGGGATAGCACCTGCTTGCACTGTGGCCAGCAAAAGGGTGTCTGACAATTGGCGGCAGGCCATTATATTTATAGTATATCATGCTCTACCTTATCCTCTCTGTGACACTACATAATCTCCTCTCCTCACATCTCTATGTATTCATTCCAAAAACATCCATTGATATCTGTGTGTGAATGAAATCTCCGGATCTTCTCTTTTTGCTTCTGGCAGGTCACCATATCATTGATAATACAAACAGCCCTGCCCTAAAATACACTTCTATAGTCTTATTGAACATCGGCCTCACCCTACTTTGAGGCAGTATTTGCCACTTCTTATATTTTGCTCTTCTTAAGATGATTTGTCTCACTGTATAGCACCCTGACAGCCCCAGACCTGGTTTTGATAGACAAAACCCAGTCAATGCATAAGCAGCTAACATGTGAGATTGCCCGTCTACTGCTGTTTCTTTCTTTTTTTTTCTTCATTCCATAAAGACATTAACATGACCTGCATTGGGTAGGTGGTTGAGAATATACCTGAAGATGAAGAGCAGTTAGAGGGGTTCCTTCTAGCATTAATCTGTTTGGTGGTTCCCAAGGATTCGGTTTGAGCCCATGTTAGGTGAAGACTCATGGCCATCTGATTTGCCATCTTCCCAGCATCACTGAATCTGCAGGAAAGACCTCCATCAATCCTTCATCTTCTTGGGGTTGTGTACGGGTACAGCTCTGAGTTGCATTTATTACAATGTAAAATATAGGAGCATATTGGATAGCACACCTATGATTCTGCATTTACAGAGGATTAGAGACACCACAGGTCAGTTCAGTAGAGCTCTGGCATTATAAAACAGTGCTCCTACTCTAAAAAAGTAGCTTCATCACTACCAATTATGTGCATCTGTGCTCTACTTCCCCTGCATTTTGTGTTATCAGCTGACCCTTTATGATCCACCCCATGGCCCTGGCCAGGATCGTAGGTACGAACCTCGAGGAAGAAATGGGAAGTCAACTGAGCTGGTATATGTCGCTCCCGATTCCTTGTGAGCCTTTCTTTTTGGTTTAATCCACAAATATTCCTGCCCACTATCTTTAGTATTCACTGTAACAATAGTTTAGCTGTGCCTGCTCTTCAGTAAGGTTTCATATAGGAAACCACAGATGGTTACTTTTAGCAGTGTTGCTTGAATGTGGATTTACCTTAATGAAATGAAAGACAAGAGCCATTTGGCAAAACAGGAACAGTCGGTTTAATTAAATGGAGCGGCCAGGAGAAGCCAGTACATTATTGGGGTCTGATGACTGTCTCTCAAAGTTACAGAACTCTGAGCACCAATTTATGCATTTTCTTGGGGTGTAGTGAAACAATTGTATTCATTCTTTGGAGAAAGGAATCCAGGCCAAGTCATAGGGCCAGAAATATGACCATCTGATAAAGTGCTCATGTGGGTCTTGACCTTGCATGGAAACAGTGTGGGCCAGCAGGTAACATGTCCAGAAGCCCACCATGGGGAGCGTGTGATCACTGCGTGTTGCGTGTGTGTTGTGATTGACTGGGTGTTCCTAACTTAATTTGGCATCTAACTTGCATGGTGTTGTGGGAGAGCGCTCCCCTCCAGCCAAATATGTTTTATTGGGGGCAAATCTCCTACAGCCATTGTGGTGTTGCTGCCTATATGGACATTGATCTGGGTTTTTCCTGTTTGTCCATTGGTTAATGGGCTACACGTCACCCCACCTGTGATGTGTCAACCAGTTGCTTCAGGTCTAGGTCACAGGCCTTGCCTGACCACATACCTCTGTCTCGGGGTTGATTAGGAGGTCATGTCTGGTGGATTGACAACAGTGATGGGAGTTTATTCTTATATTGGTACATATCATGGCATACATTGACATTGTTTTATGCATATTACATTATGCATTCCCCCTCTATTTGAATTTTCAAGTACTTTATCTTCCCCATACTTCATGACAGTCACATTATTTGAGGTTTGGCGTGTTTCTGTTGTGTCTATTACTATTTCCCTAGTTACTTGCATTCTACTTAATTTGAGGACTGTGTTTTTACAGCAGGAAACCCCCCATTCAAAAGAAACAACACAAAAACAGTACAGGAATGAGAACTGGCAACCATGCCATGCACAGTCTGGTCACCCACCAGGGGAGCCAGGAAAACCAATCAAACAACCAGTCCTGCTCAGGGGCACCCACCTTCATACTGGCTTGTAGACAATGCAGTGCTTGGATGGTGAAAGTCAGTGTCCCATTATCCAGGTCGTTACCAGGTTTAAATGTGCAACAGGATGCACCGATCTTAGTGCATACCCCACCCTCCATTGCGGTCATCAAGTCCAACACATACCGATGTTGCGTCACCATGAGGCGGATGGCTCTTAGTTCTTCCTTGAGAGTGTTTAGGCCAAGCTCGGTAGTGTTGATCATTTTTAGCATTTCCCATCTGGCTATCTGCAACCAGCTGGTGCTCGCTTTTACCTGTAGGGTGAAGAAGTGTATGGATCCTCCTGTGACTTTTTTCTTGAGCCTGATGCAACAGAGTTGTTTTCTTCTGTAGCGGATTTTGGAACAGCTCAGACAGGACTTCTCCAGGAATGGCCAGGTTCAGGGTACGTATGGTCACCAGGGAGCAGAGGCCTCGCCATCCGGAGATGAACTGAGAATAGATTAATTCTCCACACTGCCAGTAGAAGTTCATCTGTGCGGAGGTGCCCCAGTGCATGTCTGGTACATGCAGTATTGCTCCACAATTCTCATTTGTGCTGAGAGGGATGGTCTCTTTGCCTCCAAAACACAAGGAATACAGTGTAAGGTTCCGTACAATTAGGGATTGCCCCTTCCCTTCCAACCACGTGTACATATCTATTTCAGTATCCTGGATTTCCTGATTTGGGGTATCTATGCTGGTATTTAATCCTCCTCTATGAGACTCATTCCCCTTGTATGATTGAGGTAAATGGCCCTACAGAGGAGCTTCATGTCTCGGGTCCACTCGTTATTAAAGAAGACTGCCCCAGACATGCTAAGGGCCGCCCTAGAACCACCAATGGAGATGGGAGAAGACGTGTTTGTGCACTGGTGCTATGGTTTTGCTTACTCTAAGAACCTCTTTTCTGGAAAGTATTGGTGCCAAATAGTGTCCTTCTCTAGAGTGCCCCACCTGGGCATCCTGTCTAGCTCAGTTTGAATATTGCTAGGCTCGGTGTAAAGGTACAGTGCGGTGGGACTGGTCTCATATCGAGTGATGTTTACTACTAGTGTATGAAGTGCTACCCTACTAGGTCATGTCTTGGCTGTGATTCTACAAAGGTACAGGTGAATGAGATATTTTGCTCGCTCAGGGGCTGCCTCCTGGGATAAATAAAGCCTATCTGCACCTACAGTGTGTGGTATCAGTGAACGTATGTAGCATGGTCTGGCTGATGTCTGGGCGCCCTCAGCAGTCATGTGCTGATACCATCTGTTGTGTATGAGTGCACTGTGTAGTGCGTGTGGAATACTAACATTAAGTTCAGCGTAATTGTAAGTGATGTGGAAAAGGCCCCTATGCAAGCAGTACTGTCCCCTGCCCCTACTCATGTAGTACTGTTAAGGTAGGCTCTATTTGACTAGGCAGATTTCTGGCTATGGAATGATGCAGCCATGCCCACAACAAACAGAGGGTATACAATGGTGCAAAAATACATAACTGTTGGAATTTTGCAGGTCTTGGAATGATTTTCCGGTGTAAACATCTGCAGTCTTCTGGCGGTCGAGGGATTCCTTGCTCTAGTAAGAGAGTTTGTAGTAGAATGTCCATAAAAACAATCCAAAAACAGTCCGTGGTCTTTGTCTTTGCTGACTTGGGTCCTTATCAGAGTTTTGAGAGTTGTGGCTGAAGAAGTAGCGGGCCGCTGTAAACGGGGTGCACTCTTGGCTTGGTCGCAGACCTGTTGGATAAGAGCTATGGGTTATAGGTTAGCTTAGAAAACCATACATCATTACTTAGTCTCAGAGGATTCCTGTGCCTTTCTCTTTACTTTTGTCATGTACATTTATTTTGAAGGTGGCTCCAATTGGGGCAACTATTTTAGGGAGTGTTGAGTGTTTTAGTCATGTGTCGCATGAGTTTTATTTTGTGGGTAATCTGGTCCTCTCCTCTCACCATGGCAGAGGAGAGTGTTTCTATGGGTTGATCTTCATGGGGTTATTCCTTAGCTATTTTCCTTAACATGTGTGTATTTTACCAATGCGGATGGACCTTTTCGACCTACACGTGCATGCAATGATGTGAAAGGAAGGGGGGGTGTCATATTTTGAGTGTTGTTGTGGTCGCAACAAGTTCTGAGGACATGTATGCCCCTCTAGTTCTTGCACATGGCGTGCAATGAGGTTCTGCCTAATGGAGTTAGGTGTTTTTGTCTATGCCTCTTTTTCTAGAAACTTCATTTTGGGCTACTTTTTAGGCTTCTTTTTGAGAGTCACTGGGCGCTTCCCTAGATTTTCATGTGATGATGTTTTATTGGTAGGTCGGAGGGGGTCGGAGAGGTGTTCTGTGGCCCCCGGATGATATTGATGCAGCAATGACTGGGATCAGGCCTATTGCTCCCCCAGATGTTGTGTGTGGAAGGCCTTGTATGATCTGACCGACAGGCCTGACGCAGCGGTGAGCATACCTGTGCGCCTAGCATGGGGCTGTGATGCTAATTTACAGAGTCACTTTCCCTCCCATCACGCCCTCTCTTCGGATGCAGGATGTTCTAGGCCTGCCGCCCCTGGCTGTGGCCATGGCCTATTGACCAGCAACACACTACTGTTGCTGCTTTGGAGGGACATGATCCTATGAGCAGACTTTGAACATTTGAAAGCCTATTGGGGAGAGGAGGACGCAGAGCATTTGTCACAATGGGAGTCAGGTGCCTGATCAGGACTCTTCAAGATTTGCCCGATATGGTTAATGAGCAGGGATGCTGATTGCACTAGTGAATCCTCCTACTGACTTACTGCATGAACTTCAAAGTTTTATGGGGACAGCATTATCGAAAGTGTGTGGAAAACCTGGCTCCCGGCACTGGAACATCGCTTCATTTTAAAACTGAAAGGGAACCTCCATTGGCCTTGAGGCTACTGGTTTTAGGGGCTCGGCAGCTGGGACTACATACTATAAGGGAACGTCGGTTCCGGGTTAGGTGTCGTTGAATGGGGACCCGGTTTGACCTGGTGATAGGAACCCATCCCAACTGGACCTGAGTGCCTGCTTTTATGGATGATTGGGAGGGCCGCCCTGCCCCCTCATCAGACTGCCCTCCTCTTGGAGACTGGCCAGCCAATCCTGCTCTGGGGGAACCAGCAGCAGAGTGGGGCCTACACCCCTGCAGGTACCAGAATTGCGGACTCTAGTAAGGATTCCGATCAACAACATGTACAGCAGCCCTGAGGTTTTTCTCGAACGCAAGCAAATGAATGAGTTTTTTCCTAATGTTGTCAGTTTTTCTTTTTTTTTCCTGAGATGAGTTTTGAAGTAGGTATAATGTGAATGGAAACTTAATGAGGATTTTGGACTAACTGCGTACTTGGATTTTGCAATTGTGTAAAGGCACTGCCTTCCCAGACAGTTACACCTTCCTGCCATGAGGAGGGCACAAAATCATCCACGCCCCCGGCCTCCACTCCTATGTTCCCTGTCAGCGTTGGCAGGGCCAGACAGACAGTCAGCCAAGTTCGTCCTTGATTCAGGGGGCCACCATTTTCTCGGAGATGTTCCAATTTACCTGTATCTTTTTCTAGTAGTGCCAGTGGACGAGTTTGTGCCCTCCTCCCTAATTCCACCCTCTACACCCGCGGACAGGCAAGCTGCAACATTCCCGGGGTGGGCGGATCCCGCTAGAGATGCGCTGAGGTAGGAGAACTGAAGCCTGGTCCTCCCGGGCCCCTGTGCCTGAAAGAATTATTGAATTACTGAGCCTGGGCACCAGGAGATAACACAAGGGAACAAAGCGAGGCTTGTTTGAAAAGCCCTGGGACCTTCGAAGGGCAAAGATCTTCGTCTCTGAATCAATCAGGGAGATTCACTTATAGGAGGCACACTCGGAGGGCTTCTTACAAGGTTAGAAAATGACCACCACTTTGGATCCACACAGATCATAAGATAATCGGCCTACAGCAAATCCTCAGGAATCCCTTTCACATAGGGACTGAGTATGGAGGCATACCTCTTAAAGAATTCGACTGGGAAACAATTCGGACCTAGGGTTTTCCCTGATGCATATCGCTTATGGCCAACAACAGTTATTTCTCTGAGACAGGAAGATCTAGGGTCCCTCACTCTTTATTTAGCAATCTCAGCATGACGAGATTGTTTGGTATGGGCCTTGCCGGGTGTAGAGCTGCACACAGTATCTGGCAAAGGAATTGACAATGATTAAGGAGTTTGTGTTCATTGTGTGCTGAGGCTCTATGATGTGGGTTACAAACCGAGCTTATAGTTCTAAGTTAGCCAGCTAGTTGATATGTTTTCCTGCTTAATCCTGGCTCCATAGATTTTCTGTTCCAAGGCCAGCCAAGCCACCTTCGATAAGTCTAGGAGTTTACTCTTAAGTCTTTCCCTGGCAGCATTCAGCTGGTGCAGAGTCTCTGGGCCTGGGTATTGGGCTAAGGAATCCTCTACAGCTGCTTTCCGTCACTCTAACTCATTAACCTCAGTTTCCCTATTCCTTTAAGCTTGGTTATATAGGACAGTGTCTCGCCCTGTACCACCACTTTGAGCGCCTCCCACAGAGTGATCCTAGAAGTGACTGAGTTCTTCTTAAAGGTCAAGTAAGTACATATCAGTGCTATGCTTTCTCGCAGGTGGTCAGCAAAGTCAGCATCTGATAGGAGCTAAGTATTGACTTTCCATCCTCCCATCCAGCCTCCGGCATCTTTCCAGAGGGTCACTTCTTGCAAGGAATGTCCTGATAGGCACCTAGACAATATGCAGATATCCTCAACCCCACCAAGGTCGGCTGCAGGCAAAAAAAGGTAATCGATTTTGGGCGAGTTTTGTGTGTGTGGGAGTACTATGTGAACCTCAGTGTAACTGGGTTGTGGATCACCTAGAAACACCGAACTCCATTGACTCAGCCCACTGAGGAGAGTTGTGGTCCTTGCATATATTGGGGAGCAGGTGCTGTCTAACCCTAGAGACATCGCTGAAATCTCCTCCCACAATAAGCTTTCCTGATGGATGATTTAATAACAGTGCTGATGCGCCCTGCAGGATATCCTCTATCAGCACTGGAGGTTCATACACACTAACCACAGTCCAAGGTTTCCCGTCCATTATCCTGGCTATCGCTATCCAGAGGCCCAAAGAGTCGCCCAGAACTTCTTAAACCACCATGGGAAAGGCATTGTGCAACAGGATAGCTATCTCCCTGGAGTTTCGAGTGACCCTGCATGGAATATTCTAGTGTAACCATGAAATGCCAGGAAGCAGTAGTTGGAAGCAAGGACATGTGTCTCCTACAGCAAGATGGCAGCCGGGGCCCTATTCTGAACGTATTGAAGGATTGCCCACCCTTAAATATATTACTGAGCCCAATTATATTCCAGGGAGTGAGTTTAGTTCCCAGTGTTCTCTGGTCCTGTGTTATGCAATGTGGCAAATGAAAAAGGTAAAACAACAGCCTCCTGTACTCCCATCTCCCTTCACCCCACACTTCACAACAGGAAGCACCTTTTGCCTGAACAACCAGCTAGGTGAATATACTCTGGTTGTAGGACGGCAGCTTTAGTCCCCTGTTTGTGATCTCATCTAGGGTCAGGTGTATATGGCATTTTAAGGATCGCAAACAGCCTGAGATGGCAGTTTGCGACCGCAAAAATGCCTTTTCGTATATATGAATTCCAATTTGCTATTCAGTAACATGTTACTGAATCGCAATTTGGAATTGCGACTACATACCGATTTGGAATTAGGAAGGGGCGTGTCAAGGGCGTCCCTTTCTAATACCATATCACAGCAGTATGTAGGAATGTTTTTTGTTGCAAAAATTTGCATTTTACCACTTGCTTCAAGTAGGTGGTAACCCATTTGCAAACGAGAAGGGGTCCGGGACCCCTTACCCTGTGTGAATGCATGTACAAATGATTTTAAGGGCAGGCAGTGGTCCCACGGACCACTGTCTGCTCTTAAAAAATCAAAAGAAAACTTTTATTTTTTTATTTTTTAAATGTATTCCATTTTCCTTTAAGGAAAACAGGCTGCATTTAAAAAAAAAAAAGATTGCTTTCATTAAAAAGCAATCACTGACATGGTGGTCTGCTGAGTCCAGCAGGCCCCCATCCCTGTTATTTTGGTGTTTCCTAATGAGTAGCAAGTTACGACCAAACTCCTGGAGTTTCATACATTCAAATAGCACTTACCTAATTGCGATTTGCAGAAAATCACAAATAGGTAATTGCTATTCCAAATATTGATACATCTGGCCCATAGTCCCCAGTGACAACATCATCCACTGACAACCAATCACTCCTCCCTCCACACTCCTACCCCCTCCAAACGAAGTCAGATACGGAAGGACTCAGATGCTTCAAAGCAATGAAAGTTAAGGAGTCAAGTCAGGTGGGCAGTGCCCACAGGTTATCATCTTCGCTAACACCTGAGGAAATCACCTCCTCTTCTGGGATTGTACCCCTCTTGTTGAATTTAGTGCAACAATGTCTCATGTGTCTCTGGCTGAGGGCACTTTTTGCCAGCCAACTTCTGGCCTCCTCAGGCGACTCGTTCTCTTCCTGAAAAGTGACAATTTGCATTCCTCTGCCCACTCCCAAGCACTTTCAGCGGTCCTGAATAAAAGAAGCATTTTTTGGCATGCTGCACTTTCAGTTTATCCACAATAGTATCATGTAATTAAGCTGTTTGCCCCTTAGTTTCTGCTTGACCCCAACAATGACTTGCGCATTTGTTGTGCCTGTGCTCTGTAGTCCAGGAAATGGACGCTATGGCGTCAGCGCAGTGAAGCTCTGGATCTGGTATGTGAGTTGCAGGAAGACATCCCTGTCAAGGTAATTCTGTACTTGTGTAATTACTGGTCAATGAGGAACTGGGAGGGCTCCGAGTAACCACTCTATTGAATCTCTCTAGGACAAAGCAAGGGGAAAGATAGACTCTGGTTCCCAAGATCTGAACCATTCCAGAACAAATTGCTCAGGCACCGCAATCACTCGTGTAGTGTTACACCGGGAGCAACCTTCTGCATCCTTAACCCTTCTCTCCTGCTCCACCAATAACCTGTGAAGGTGTTGCACCTTCATTAGTGACTGGACTACACCCTCAACCACCAAGATGCATCATTCGGCCTCAGTGGTGGGATCCACTAAGCTCTTGAGGTCTTGCCTGAGCAGCAAGCACTGCCTGCAATGCAGTTTTCATGTCCTCCAGCGCAGCAGATTCCACAGTATTGTGCATCGATGTGCATCCAATTTTCTAAAGGCTCAATAGCCAGTGCAAATAGTAAGGGAGACAGTGGGCATCCCTGCCTCGTACCTTGCTGAATTGAAATTGCCTCCAATATAACCCCGTTAACTCTGACTCTAGCACAGGGGGAAACATGGAGCAATTGTATATAGGATCTGAACAAAGGGATGAAGTTCATGTGTTCAGGCACCACATTCAAGTAAAGCCAATCCACAGAGTCAAAGGCCTTCTGGAAATCGGAGCAGGGTCTCAGAGGTTCCTTGCATGGGCCCAGATGACATAGAGTTTCCTTAAGCAATTTCACCTCATGAGGTGAAATTATTCACCTCATGGGCATGAATTAGTTTTGTTCCCACTGGACCAGTGTGTATTGCCCTGACCAATCTATTTCCAAATACTTTTGCACATATCTTCGCCTCCACATTAATCAGGGAGATTGCCTTATAAGAGGCACACTCAGTGGGCTTCTTGTAAGGTTAGAAAATGACCACCACTTTGGATCCACATAGATCATAAGATAATCTGCCATCTTGAGTGACTCCTCAGGCATCGCTTTCATATGGGACTGAGTGTGGAGGCTCACTCCTACTACTACTTCCAGCACCAGTCCCTCTCTGGACTCCTGGGTGGCCTGCAGGATCATTGCCAGTGAGTCCTCCCCATCAGGGTCACCCCTAGGAGGTGTCGCCATCTCTGGTCGCTGGCCAGGTTGGGTGACAGGCCCCTGGTGTATATGACACTCTTCCCCTGCACAGGGTCCCCATGTCCCCTGTCCTTTGCCATTAGAATGGTGTTCAGTGACCGAGTCTGCTACAATTCAGTCAGCTCAGTGTGGATTCTGCCCCAGGTAGTCACCCGGCAGCCCATCACCCCAAGGGCTCAGGAGAACAGACCCCTCCTTTATGGCAGGCAAGTCAAGGGCAGCAACAGTCATAGCAGATCTGAGGGAGAAGCAAGTCGGACAGAGGCCCGTTGAGACGCGCATTGGGAGTAAGGTTCTCAGGGGCCCCACACAGTCCAAGTCCTCCATCCAGTGTTCACCATCCAGCCTCACTCTTAACCCTCCCAGCTCTCAGAGACCCACCAGTGTGGTCCTGCAGATCAGGATCTTGATGGGCTGCAGCAGGCAGACCCAACGAGTAAGGAGGCCAGAGGAGGCAGGATAACTCATATGTCCCTGCAGAGCATTTTGATCTCACACATATGATCTGAGTAGACAGCCGGGGACACTGCCTACAGTCTCTCCAGCAGCAACATCACCTCGGCCTCGAGGAGTTTTCGTGTCCCTTAGGCTATTGGGTGGAACAATACGGTCCCTGCCTCTTCTCCAGTGGGCTGCAAGGCTAAATCGTCAGGCTGCCTCCTCCAGGACCTCCAGAACTGCCACAGAGTCCACACTCATGCTGATGTTGAGCAGTCCGCCCGTCCTCAGGACTCCCTCCATAAGGCCTCCAGCCAGGGATATCACTGCTCCAAGTCTGCCACGGATATCACCCGGCCACCAGGCACCCCCAGGGCTGCCTGTTCATAAAGCGCCATCATGGCCTCCAGTTAAACTTTAGAGAGACACCAAAGCAGCAGAGTCAGTCTAGAGCAGTGGTTCCCAACCTGTGGGCCGGGGACCCCTGGGGGTCCGCGAAGCCTTTTCAGGGGGTCCGCGACTGTTTAAAAAATTAAATGATATTAATAGAGTAGGCCCCTAACTTTCAGTAATGGCTCAGTGGGGGGTCCCCAGATTCGAATTATGATTCAGTGGGGGTCCTCGGGTTCCATTAATGATAAAGTGGGGGTCCACAAAAGCCAAAACGTTGGGAACCACTGGTCTAGAGGGACTTACGCCTAGCAGGGGGAGTGAGATAAAGCCACTAGGGTAAGATTGTGCTGGAATAGAAGGAGCTCTGACATAAAGCTCTAAGAAAATGTGGATGCCATGTCAACTGCAAGCCCCGCCCCTTATTGGAGTTCTTGATGGTTTTGTGCGTGCGGCCTATGGCTTGTATACTTGCCATTAATGCTGTGGAGCATACGGGAGGGTGGTGTTGTATGCCACATGAGGCTTGAGTGCCTCACAGACCTGCCATATAGGCTTGCAAACAGGTGGTATTAGATGCTGATTGTATCTCTAATGACTTTTACTAGGGCACAAGGTTTTCGAACAGAAGTTTGACCTCTCTCCCTCTGTAAAGTAAATGTTCTTTTTTTCAGCAATTTGCTTTGCTTTATTTTCGGGAAGGAGTGCAAAAGTTCATCTTAAAGAGGATTCTGATGCACCATCACAGAAGATCAGCAAGCTACAACATTTTCAAACATGCGGAGCATCTAAATTGCCAGGAATTAGAGACAAAATATTTGAGCAATTTCTTCAAACAATGAAGTCAGCTCCGCACCTTGTTCGGAATTTATGATTCAAGCTGCCCCTAGGTACAGCTCATCCCCAGCACTGTGTAAGCTCTTAGTAACCTGCTATGTGTTGTGTTGCTTTCTGTGGTGTTTTAAGCATCTTTTATTTGCACCTTTCAGTTGAAGCAAAAAATCTGCAGTATGGGAGCCAACCATAGTCTTTAAAAATATCTCTCTCTGCTCTTTAACGTGACTAAATCTTTCCTTTATGCAGATGGTTTTAACTCCAAATGATTTGAACTGTGAGTGAGGAGGAGATAGTGGGTGTGGTACTGTGGTGTACGCAAGCACCTAACATTCAAAGTTTGTCACCTCATACATGTACGCTTAGTATTAGTGGGACAAATGGAGGCGCACCTCATCTTGTGGTACACACCTCAGATCTGAAGATTTATCGTGGGGGGACACTTTGGAGGTTAGATGTAATTTCAAGAGGGCGGCCATGTGTAGACAAGTGTTTCAGTGACGGTTCAGTTACAAGAAGGTTGGCTCTTCAAACAACACCCCAAACAACACCCCAACAGTGCGACTCCCGCTTTGAACTCTATCCTGTCCCTGCCTTAGAGCCAGTGTTGCCAGATTGGGCTATTTCCCACACAAATGGGTGACATTTTTCCCATTTGTGCGAGAAAATACTCAACTGGTGGGTGTCCATTTTTTGGGCTCCTAAACGCATGTAGTGCAATTTTTTTGACCTGGGCAGCGCCTCTGCCTCACCGCTGCTGAGTCCGACTCGTCACTCACAGTCAGTGCAAGTTCATGCATCATCATGGTCCATGATTCATGAACTTGCACTGACTGAGTGACGAGTCTGACTCTGACGACAGACAGTCTAGTCTCAGAGTCGACTAAGTGTGCCTGTGCAGACCGCTGAGCCTGCCTGCGCTGCCGTGGTCCCTGGCGGCCTGCGGGCAGCTGCGCCACACCCCTGCTGAGTGAGTCAGCAGTGAAGTTGTTGGGGGTCACTCGATGAGTGAGTCGTGCACTGTGACCACACACACGTCGTGTGTGTGGTGGAAATAGTTTGTTGTTGGGGCAGAGGGCCGTCAATCTAGAAGCGCAAAAGCGCTACCAATTGAAGGTCCTGCCAAATATTATTGGCCTGCCTCCCCGGTGCTATTTAAAATGCTGCGTGGGCACGAGTGCGCACTGACTGTGCACGTGGTGGTGTCTGGCGTGGGTGGGTGATCTCTCTTGCTCACTCACTCTTCTCTGTTGTGCGTGGGCCCCGCTGCGAGCCTCAGCCTGCACAAGTGTGGTGGTGCCCCCCACCACCGGACAAGTCTCTTCTGTTGCGTGCTCCCCAAATTAACGCCAGCCCCAGAGTGAGAGATTGGGGCCCGGGAGAGGGGAGAAACCCCCCTGGCACCTTCCTGTTGTGTAGATGCTACGTACGCCCCCCCTACACTGACGTGAAGCCGGTTGGTGCGCAGCTGCGGAAGACAAGGTAGGTGTGCTTCAATTTGTGTCTTTGTGACTTGTGAGTAGATGTTTTCCTTACTTTTAATATTCAGGGGCTAATTGTGGATTGAGAGTGCAGTGGATCTAAAGCATGACAGGATTGAATAAGAGTGAGTGGCATCCAGGGTGGCATAGCCAGTGCTTAATTTGTAAATAAAAACATGATGGTGTCCAAAGCTCTCCTCTTAAACACACAGCTGCTGCAATTAACAGCGCAAACATAGATACTATAGCAGCGTAATCCTGAAGCCATCTCAGGCCTCTTTAATCCATTTTAAACCACTCCCTGCCATTTCACCTCACTTTTGCAGCTTTCTGCTCTCTCCCTTTCTGTCGCTTTTTTTTCATTTTTGCCTTCCTCCGTCTTTCCCATGTGTCTTTTGCTCGCAGTAAATGCTTGAGGCAGAAAAAAAGAGTGCCATCCCTCAAAAACAAGTGCCGGTGCTCCGTACCGGAAACAACAAGCACAAATTTAGCACTGGATGGAATCACATGAAGGTTGGTGATGAAAAGAGTTATTGTTTTCGACTCGTACTGCAAGGGGGTTACCAGCTGAGTTGTGCAGTGAGTGCTTTGCAGGGCAGTTAAATAAAAATAAATCATTCAGTTTGGGTATTACTTAAACCATTTTATCTGAAACCTTTTTGCACGTTTGGTAGCAGTCTAACTTATACTGCCTGTAATGCAAGTTTAACCTAATGACTTACATTTGCACAACACACAATTCTCCATTGCACAAATGAAGATTTCATTCTGTGGCGTTTTGGTTACACAGAGACTTTTCAGTGCATTAACTGATAGAGGTTTCATAATATACAGTGATTAGCTTAACTTTTCTATTTTTTTGTTTAAGGCATGAGTTATTATATATCTAGCTACCTGAAATATTATGTTTTTTTAGCCACATGTTTAATCCCGCCCCATTGCATGCAGCATCACTGTTCCCATACTTTTTTAATGCACTTTGAGCTGTGTGCTCAGCTGATTTATTCATTTATTTCACTCCAGTTGCAGGCAGTGCAAGCACAAATGTGGTCTCATTGGCTGAGCTAAGCGAAATGAGGGTATATGGTCAGTGCTCCGCCTCAGCACATGCTTCTGTTTGTGATCTTAGTGTCTAAATTATTTACATCACTTGTTGTCATGCTCTGCTCAGCGTAGCCATTGCTTGCAATTGACACAAAACACTAGCCTTTACCAATAATTTAAGTTTAAGTTCACAGAGTTTTGGTCACTGTGTTCTGGCCTCTGGTAGGAATTTGCAGAAGGGTGTCTATTGCCTCACACAAACAGCCTTTTTCACCTCACACAAGGATGTATTTTTCTGCAGGGCCCTGATGACCTCCAAAGTCCAGGGTAGAGGTAGCCCGCTAATACAAGTGCAGGGGTAGTGCCTGAATACGTCTGAAGGAGGCAGGAAATGAGTGAAATGCTTGCCTGCTGCCCATTTAATGAATAGTCCAGAAAATAGAAAAGTAGTAGAGCAGACTACAGATACACACTGGGAATGCTAGATGGCTACTTACATTTCACCTTTATCTACTGTGTGCATCTGAAAGGCAGTGATAAGAACACAGGTTGTGCTTTGAATCCATTTGGTGGGGTGCTGATTATCATAGGTTAATGGTGGAGCTGATATAGCAAATGTTATCTTTGCATGTTGGGGCTGACATTATATTGGGATTAACAGGACTTGAACTGTAAAATACAAAGGGAAAACAGGATTGGGTCTGCTTCTTGCAAACTTGAGTTCGGTATGAAAAGTTGAGTAAGCATGAGGGGCAGTCCATTAAGATATATTACTTTTGGCTGTTATCAGTGAGTTGTTCCTGCATTATTATAAAACTAGTTTGAAAGCTAAGAGCATACCTCTTACTTAACCTTGAATACGAGGGAGTTGCCATTCTTTGGCTCATTCTCCATTTCAAAACATGACAAATCCAAAGAGTCAATTGTCTGCCCTGAAACAAATTACTTGCCCCAGTGCAGAGCCAACACCACTTTGTATCTCCATTGAATTAACTGGTGTTGTACCCCAAAATAAGTACATGACGCCCTTGGACCCTTAAAGTAGAGGTCTGCTACAATAACCATTGGCAATTCTAGATAGTGTTTTTTATTGCTTTGCACATGATTATCAGTGAACTAGGGGCAATGATTGCAATTTGTTTGCAGTTTCACATATTTGCGTGCAATAGAAATTTGATCTATGCTTTAAAATGTTTGCTTCGTCCTACGATTGCAGTATTTCAGTATTAAAAGTTTGGGCTACTTTTTGGGCTGGGACTGGTTCATTTGGGCTTACTTTGGGCTGGTCATTCAACAGCTTTGGGCTTTAGAAGGCTTTTAAAATCTGGCAACACTGCTTAGCACTGTAGCTAGTTTGCAGTCCTCTATGTAATGCACCCCCACAATTAATGCTCCATGGTTCATTTCATACATTCATATTTATGTGTCATACAAGTAGTAAAGCTTGATATTTAAATTCTGATATGCGGGTGATTGTATATTAGGTAACATATATACTTTAAGAACATTTAAAGGGTAGAATTGTAGTGGATAACTTAAGGGTAGACTTTTCTATGCATCACCATATGCAGATACCTAGCAGAGATTACGAAACTGCAGAACTTCGCTTCTTTTAATTTCTGGAGTGTTTTACAAGTTTACAAACCTTGTAAAACTTATGAAATTGTCAAAGCTAAAAGAGACTTGAAGAAGAAGGTTTCACAGACGAAAACCCCACAAAAACTGTAAGCAGAAGAGTTCACCTGAAAACAAAAAGTATTAGTATTGTAAATAATAACACCTTAACTATTAACAGCTGAATTACGTTTCACTAGCCCAAAAATAACCAGCTTTCGTCTAGCCCTGGAGCAGGGGTTGGAACGCCACTCCCCATGCACCAAATTCTACACTTTAACCACTATGCTGCTTCGAATTGCCTCTCCACCAACCCCCATCCAACGCCTCCTAATGTATCCACCTCAAGCGAGTGGAGTGCTGATTTCCCCCTGCTGTAATCCAAATCCTTTAACACTGAAACTACACACAGAATACCAGACAAGTCATGCACCATCCGGGCAGCACCCCCAATCTGATTTAGATCCTGTCACCTACAGCTGGCTCTAAGGGGCATTTTTACAAGCTCCTTGCTAAATTAGCGTCATTTTTTTTACACTAATGTGGCGTTATGTAGGCATTTCCTGAAGCGCCTTATCTACCTGGCCTACCTGGCCCAGGATTACTGGGTCAGATAAGTTCTGGTACCAGAGACACCCGAGAAATCTGTGGTACCCCTCCCGGTCACTCGTAATTTGGGACACAGTGTTCATCACTACCACTGCTGTCTGCGCATCACTACACCCCTATTTATTTTCATGTTTAACTTTGTTCATTTGGCGCAGTGTACTTTTTTTAACGAATATTAATTTATAGAAAAGCATGACAATTTGCCAAGATCTGCGTATCAAAAGTGGTTGGGTCACGTGGGGGGGAGACTGAAGCCACCTCAAACACGAAAGCAAACCCCCAGCGGAGAAGGTGGTGTTGGCAGCAGCAATGCGCCTTGAGGCCACACAATAAAAGATATTGGGTGGAATTAATAGTTGTGCAATGCAACATGCATGAAAGATGTTACTGTTTTGAAGAAAAACAAGGGCGTGATACAAGAAAGTTTTGTAATTAATGTCAATTGAGTGAAAGTTTGCTTTACTATCCAGCCCTTCCCCATTGTTTGGGGACCACCCGGCTTCTAGGAGCTGAATAGAAGGCAGCAGTAGTGCAATATGACGAACCGTACTCTAGTGCCTGAGTGTAGCGCAAATTGCTGACAGCAGGGCACTGAACCGGGGCAGTGGAAGCAGAACTGACTTCCTAAAACCACAGTGTTACATCCTCTTCAGTGCTTTAAATGGGCCGGTACTGTCCGGTACTGAGTACCGGCACTTTTTTATTTTTAGAGGTAGAGTACCGGCACATCACAAGAAAAACGTAATATTTTTAATTGGAGAGTATCAGCACTTCTCGGAAACAAGCAGGTACCCTAGCACAGACTCCCTGCACTTTAAGTTTTCCATTTCAAGCACTGCTCTTCACGGGAAACACAGCGCTGATTGGCTCTGATTGCAACAATGTGTGCGTGATTCTTTTTTCTGTGTTTTTAATACTTGGTTTTATACTTAGGAGGGAGTACGTCTAACTATAAGGACCTTTTCATCCTCTATATGGGTTTTTTATGGCACGTGGAGATTAAGGGCCATATGTATGAAAGCTTTTTCCCATAGACACAGAATGGGTAAAATCCTTTGGTACACCTGGCCCTAAGTGATTTGTCCAAAATCACAGGATGCTGGGACTCGAACCTGGTTCTCCAGTGCCAAATTTGGCAGCTCTGGCCTTAAGGCCTCATCTCCTCACCAAGCTAGGAGAAATGCCACAGATGTTATGTCAGTAGAGACTTGTCCATATGCCAATAATTTATTAGTGCCATTACATATGGAGGCAACTATAAGCAAATGTGTTGTTCCCTCCCTAAAAAGAACAGTCTAAACCAAATGGATCGGTCCTGTTCACTGTGAACTGGACACAAGAAATCACAGAAACGAATCTGTGTTTATAATGGCATAGGCAAGCTCAAAATGATGGAATGGAATGCCAGTACTGTTATCACCAGTGATTCAGATGCATACCAGCCTATCCCATGCGGCACATCTCTCCTATGCACAACTCGAGGTCACTATTCAAGGCTGCCCGCTTGGAAGGCTGTGGTAACTGCAGCCTTTGCCTGCTAAGATCTCGCATATTTCAATAGTACACAGAGAGCTGGTGTATCCAGCGACTTAGCGCTTTGTTCTAACAATGAAACGCCTGGTCTTTAATTGGCAAGATAGGGACAATGAGTTTTGTGTACCTTGCAGCCTCTCTGTTTGGGTGACATATTTACCTTTGCTTCCAATAATCCTGATAGAACTATAAGGAAGGAAACAGACTGCGGTGAGAATGGGCCAGTCCCCTCTATCAGTCTAAGGCCTTTAATTTTCCATTCCACTAATCGCTTGGACACATTACTCCACAATAAATCAGAGGAATTCCCAAACATGCCACTGTTCACTACCTAGGCTCCTCCCAAGGTTGCCTCTCAGAAAGTTTATCTCAGAGACTGCCCCTTTTTCACACAATTGTTTACGTTTTCTAGACAGAGGTGTGACTGTGCAGCGTTCATGACGTGCCCAGATTTATGAAAGCCCTGCACTGGCGCAAAGCATCACAGATGGAGGCAAAGTTTGGCCAGGGTATTATAGTGCTGAGGGCAAAATGTGTTTTGCACTGGATGTGCCTTTTTCTCAATGCAAAAAAAAAACCTTTGTGCACTATGCAATGCCGCGTAATGATATGTCATTATGCCATGTTGAGGCTGACTATATTATGTCAGCCTATGCCACGTGTTTGCGATGCTATGCAATGCTGTTATAGTTTTATACGTTCAATGACGTCACAAAGCACATTTCCATACTGCACACCAAAGTAACGGCTATCAATTCGGCAAAGGCAAACTATACCATATTAAGTGATGCTATGCACTTCTGTATTCCCCTGTGCTTGCAAAGTCCTTTACCTCTTGTTACTTATAGGAACTCAGTGTGTGTTTTTTTCCAACAGAAAGCCTCCATGGAGCAGAGGGCCATCTCAATTTATCCTGCCCTTGGTAATGTGTCACAACTCTTTCTGATTGCACTGCAAACTAATACAAATGTCTAGTGTTTTTTTTTAAATAAAGCACTTCACACAACGCTCCTGCATGTATTAAGCACTTTAAATAACAGATGTTACCATTACGCAATTGGACAGTATTTCATTTACTGGCTACTGAAGGTGGAAAGCTGATCTGGCTATGCCAGAATTCAAACGTATGCCCTGCAGATCACGGCAGGTGTCAGCGGTGAGTGTTTAACTCATTGAGCTACCTTGTCGGCTCGAATCGGAGCTAGTTCTGCATGCCCGTATACTGAGACGATTCGAATAATCTTAGTGGCTGTCACCTTCACAACTTCTTCATGCCAGCTCGGATCAGATGTTCAGCTACTACAAGTGCTGAAGGAGCAGTCTTATTTACAATGTGCTTCTAGCGGCACAGACGACAGCCATCTTGGAATAAAATAACCTCTGCGGAAAAGGTAGCTGAGAAATTAAAAGCTTTGTAAAGCCACATTATTCCAGGAACCAATAGTACTTTTATTGCAATATAGCGCCTGAGATCTTACTGCAGATGTTGGTTTATAATGTGTTAAATGAATGCGACTAATTAATCACTTTGTCATTCATTTACAATGACATCAAGTTGAAGATTCTCAGTTTTTGGTGTAATATGTCGTGCCTTAGCAGTAAATACTAAATGGCCACAAATCTCACCAGCTAAATCTACAAAAACCATGCTGGTGAAATCAAACACACCCCTCTCGCTTTCCACCCTGGAGAGGTTTATTATCTATAAAAATGGCCGCCTGTTTTGTTATGAACGTTTGGTCACAACTTCCTCACGTGGGCGTCAATTCACTGAACTGCAAGGGGTAGCTGGAGTGACGTCACATGCCCTTCGACCTTCACGTTCACTCACACTCACATACTTACACACACACAGTTACACTTAGATACAATCTCTCTAACATAAACGCACTCACCCACAAGCACGCACACAGCATATATTTAAAAGCATTTTTACTTACTTCAGCTGCTTTGGAAAGTGCATATTCTAGCTAATTGTACTCCATTTTTATTAACTATTAGTTTAATAAAGATTAAGAGAAAACAAAGAGAGTGGAGCCTTAACTGAAGTCCATAAGGAAAAGCTGCCACTGTACCCTGTCACTGAATTTGCCACCTCTGAGGTCAGGGGTCGCAAAGGCAGTGCCAGGGGTCGCAAAGGGCAACCCCTGACGTCCCCTAAATGACGTCCATGCTTCCTCATAGGTCTACAGGAAAGATTGCGAGATCCCATAGCTTGCAAGGTTTTTTACTTTGCGATATTTTCATGATAATTTTGGCCTTTGTGTCAATTTATTGTCTGTATAGCCTATGATCTGTATTATCCCTTGATCTGTATATCCTAGATTAATAAAAAAATATGGTTCTCCAAAGAAACAGTCCTCAGAAACAGTTACAGTACTTTTCCTTTGCCATAGTGCACAGAAAACATCAGATACATGTACAGTTGCAGAGAAAAACTATGCATTTATTGGCCAATAAAGAATTATGTGGAATGAATTATGTGGCAATCCTAAAAGCGGCATGAGGTGCACTCCGTTGCACTCCGTTGCACTCCGTGGGTTGTGTTTGGCTTTGCTGAGGTATATTGACATTACAAATATATTGTTAATGTAATGAAAAAAATGGAAAAGAAAGCTTGACACAGCGAAAGGACAGCAGGAATACGCCACACTCTGGTACGATGAAAATCATGAACTTCACTAATAGCAAATTGACATTTCTAATGTATTACCCAGTAACACGTCAGTTCAGATCTTACTTACATTTCTAGGTACCACAACCCCAATCATTGAATATATATCACCTTTATCATGTAACCCTCCCTGCAAACGGTCGTATGCACCATTTGATAATATGTACAGCCCTTCCATTAGAAGGGCTTCAAAACTACAATAATTTACATCAAATTTAATTTATTCGAATAAAAAAACTGAATTTCCACTTTGTACCTGGAATCGCCATAAAAAAGGCAGAGGGCCGGATTTAGAGTTTGGCGGATGGAGTTACTCCATCACAATCGCAATGGCTATCCCGTCTGCCGTATTACAATTCCATTATGTCCTATGGCCATCGTAATATGGCAGACAGGATATCTGTCACATTTGGGATGGAGTAGCGGATCCGCCAAACTTTAAATCAGGCCAAGAGGCTTGGGTTTACTAAGATTTCATGCAGCGCAGCAAGGAAAGTTGTTACGTTGTGTTGTGTGAAAGGGAGAGCACAGAACTTCACAATGTTTACAAAGGTTTAGTGCAGTTCAGCTATCTCCTTGTGGTGACACACCTTGGGTTGCCTAGCACCAATGCAGACACCCTTGAACCATGACAAAAAGGGGCCTATGTTAAGGTCAGGATAGTTTTTGCAGGAAGGAATATCTCCCTGTAGATGAACTATCTTTTGAAGCTTATTCATCTGTGTGATGTGTAATGCATTCTGCAGCACACAAGCAAATACGGAGTAACGAGAAGAAGTAAAAATAGTTCTTCTTGTTATACCAGTCTCGAATAGGCACACCATTTGGGTGAAAAACCATGTTTACAAGTCTTTGTAAATATTGGTTTACGTCAAAATACGTGGGTGGGTGCATGGGACCATACAAGCTCCACTCACGTAACGCCTACCTGATGCAAGGTAACGGAAGGCAGCGCAATTTGCTGCGTTGGAATTACTTTTTTTTTTTTTTTAAGAGTCATGCAAACCAATCAAATTGAGCTTTGCAGGCTTTTAAATCCCAAAATAGACTTTACATTGGGGCTGTGCAAATCAATGATGCAACCAGGATGTAAAATCTTAGTAGATCTTGGCCAAAGAAATTCTAATGAGGTTTAAGTCTTCATTGGGAGTGCCCTCTTATTCACTGCTATAATGCAGCACAAAGTACATATAGACATCAAAAGGTACAGCAGGTGCTATATTGTCGCTCTCCGGAATGGGGATATTGTGGTAACCCTACGTGCTGACCCCCATTTCGAGGTGAAATACTTGGAATGCTGAGCTTTTTTTAAGAACAAATTTTGCCAGGTATCACTGAGAGGACAAACTAGTTAATTACATAGTCTCAGTAGACATGGAGACTTCCTTTTGGGACTAAATTAAAGGATGCAGGCGTTAGAATGTCCTCTATATAAGCTGTTAATGATAGATTACATTACATGGAACACAGAAGAAAGTTAATTTCTATGTTTAATGTATGTCAAATTAATATGCACCGGTGTTTTGGGTAGGGTGGCACTGCTTTACAGATGCATGTATTTTTCTTTCATGGCTACATGTTCTATAATCCTTCCCAGTTCACGTCCAACTTTTGTGTAATGATATGAAAAATGCAAAAACAATTTTTTAGCACAAATAGAGAAAACGTTTGGAATGCTAAAAGTTATATTTTTTCGTTGTCCCAAAGACTTTGCAAATATGCCTGTCTAAAAAACGTTTTAAAGCCTTCCAAATGAGTCCTATATATGTTGGGCCCTCAGTGCACTGTTTACGTATATAAAACTTGCGGCTGCTCGGCACCTGGCCAGCAATTCTCTTCTGCCACATTCAGGCCACACAAACCAAGAGTGTAATTAAAGCACAGTATGTAGAAAGCCTGTTAACAAGAGCTGAACCTAATCCTGTCAGGTTTGCCACCCTGCTGCCTTAAAGTATCATAGTGTTTGTTAGGGGTAAACAAGTGAATCTCCTGATTAAATGTGGTGCTGTTAATTCAACCTAATGGGCTCCAGGACCATTTTGCGGATGATGGTTGTGCTATAAATAACCTGCGCTGGCTTTAATTAACTAATGAAATTAGGGAAGGCAACAGTTTCCTCCCATCGGATCCCAGAAATGCAGGTTTGTGCGCAAAGCCTGCAACAGGTGCAAAACCCATCGAGTGGTGGCACCCTGAGAATACATGGCATGTTGGCCTTGTGCAAAATGCATTTCAAACAGGACGGGCCAAATGTATTATGGAGTTGTGTTGTCCAATTCCTTAACTCAGATTTACAAAGGCATGTAAAGGGAGATTTGTGCCACAATTCCTGGCTTTGTAAAGAAATGTAACACAACACAGCTGTTTGGGGTTTGTTATATTACATTTTGAGCTGTGAGGCATTCCCTGGGTGGAGCATGGGCATTCTGGGCACCCACAGATGGAATTGATGCGTTTCCCGATTTACAAAAGTTTGTAAACCTGGGATTGCGCTATATCGAAACGCTTCCCAGATGGTGGCATAACAAGGAAAATATTTTTTTTTTCCCTTGGTAATTCCTCTTTCTATGCGTGTTTCAAAAAGCATAAAGGTAGAAAGAGGAAAATGCCTCTTTGGATTGTTTTTTCTGCACTAAGGTGGGCCATATTTCCTGAGCTTTGACACAAGGCAGCGATCATGCAACCATGAAAGTAAGCATGATGGAACACTGTTCTCATCTGCACCAACATATTTGCACATGCACTGAGCCCGAACACACCCATTAGCTTTGGTGTATGTGGAAATATGCAAATGTGCTGTTTCCCATAGGTGTCTTGGTAGGTCCTATCCTCACCTAAGGAGTGTGACTGGAGAGACAGAGAATGAGGATGCTGTTGGGTCACCATAGTTTGTTAGCACCCACAAGTTGGAGTGGCGGAGGTGGAACAGACAGCACTGATTTGACTATGAGAGCAGGCTGGTATGCTCCTTTAAAGTTTAGGATCAAGTAGGTCGATAGTGTGTGTGTTTTAGTTTTGCAGATTACACGTTGATTTTAACTGTGGGTCCTGGTGCATTAACCCAATGAGTTGATATCACAAGTCTGGCAGTATTTTTTTTTAACCTTTTATGGCGCCCAACCACTAATGCTGGGGTTTTCACCTCACAAAGCATGAGGAGTGCATGCACATAATGAAGTCAATTGAATAGACTTAAAATCTTTCTATTCTGGGAGAAAGGTCTCGGCCCAGACCCCAGTTCTCGATCTTTCAACTTTTGGCAGCCTCTCGCCCGGCCCCTGGTGTTTATTATTTTCAGGCCTGCAGGAAGCTTGGGGCCCTGCTTACAGGCAGCGGGGAGATTAATTAACAGTGTGAAATTGAGTGATGATTCTGCAAAAGACCTCCTCTATGGCAGGGGTCAAAGGTCAGTCGGATTTTCCGTAACTGGTCACAGTTGTTGAAGCCTTTCTTGAAGGGTGGGGGAAGAGAGTGATAGGACCTGGAAGGATTATCTAGGCAACGAGCCCACCTACCTCACAGATTAGGAACTCAGTTACCACAGGCTCTAAGAGCCCAGTGCAGGGCCGGCCTGGGGAACCAAAGCGGCCCCGGCAAAAATGCTCAAACTGTCCCTGCTCCATTCATTTCTTCGCACAACTTCTATCCATCCATATCTATCTCTCTCACACACACACACACACACTTTCTCTCCTTCCTCTCTGATCGCTATCTCTCTCTTTCGCTTGAATACTCCCCATTTTGCTGCAATTAACCTCGGGAAGCAAAAAGCGACAGAGGCTGCAGGAATGACCTAAAAAACGGCCTCCAGGGGCCTCGCCCATCGGCGAAATACCCGGTGGGATAAAAGGCCTGACCTGCCTTGGCCAAGTCACACATGTGCCAGGATGCACAACTGAAACAGGAAAACAACATTAACAACATAAAAACACACGAAATACTCCCCGGGGGCACTCTTCTGAGCCTTAGCAGCATGCTCGCCTGATGCCCGGCATTCCACTGGTGGGCACGTGCCTCCGCTGCCCTCGAGGGGGTGAGTCACGCGCATTCAACCCCACGCTGCCGCACATCGCGCGCAACGCTGCCTCCTGATTCGACACCCAGCCCGACATGTACAAACCGGCCCCTTCGGGCTGGTAGATGCGCGGCACTTGCGGAATGTAATAAAAGTGCACGCATCGCTGTGTGTGTTTTTGCACTCTGAAGATGCCATTTGGCTCGCCTTCCGCAGGAGCACAACAAAAGGGGCATTATGCACCCGAGACATTCGACACAATTTATAAGCGCTGTTATGCTGGTGTTCATGTGGGTTTGGGTGAGATCAGCAGCTGGAAGGAAGCCGATCTCCTCTCTGGCTGCGCTCCACCAGCCCACCCGGATGTACAAACATAACCTCACCTTGTCCTCCGCCTTGCCTTCCACTCCCAGAATGTCTGCTGTTAACCTGCTCCGGTGATGTTTCAGAAGGGGCGGGGGTGGTTCAGGTGTGTGCCCAAATGAATCCGTTCTCTTTCGCTTGTTCTGACGTGGGTGGTGGGGTGCCACGGTACATGATGGAGTTCCCCCTGTGACGCAGAACCCCACACAAGGAGACTGACCAGAGAAATAAAGTGGTTTTCATTGGTGGAGATCCTCACATTTTGCGGCTGTAGAATGTACGTCATGCGGTCAGAGATGCCACCGGAGAAAGTTCCAAGACTGGATGAATGAAATGGTTTTAAAATCTACAAATGTTCCTCAGATACATTTCCTATTCCCAGATCTTGTGTTATGATCTTGGGGTGAACCTTTGCGCCTATTGCAGAATATCTGACCCCTTAATGAAGCAATGCCTGGGGAGGATTGTAAAGTAGTTGTCGACAAGGTTCTCCACCAAAAGGGAGCCTCATCTTTATCAATGGGTGGGAAACAGGGGTGAGGTAATGGTACATTGTCTCTACCAACCCACAGACAAACACTGCCGGGAGAAATCTGCTCTATCACACTGACCCTTGTAGTTGAGTCAAACCTCTTACTCAGATACGACTAATCGAAGACTAACGTATGTTCCAGTATATTGTCGTATTACGCTTCACAACACAAGTTTCAGACTTTGTGTCCTTTGCATGGGAAAAATACTCAAACAATGGTTCAAATCTCTAATACCATTGAATACATTAACCTTTATAGGAAGGGGGGGGACATACTATAAAATATAGATTACAAATAGTAGACTCAAAATGGTAGACTTCAAAAATAAAATACACCCAACAATATCTACTTTCGAAAAATTGGAACTGTACCTGATCTGAGTATCAGGCACTTTTCGCTATATGTGTCAAGACCTAAGTTAGAATTAGAAAGAAACCCATCCAATAACAGGCTCAATTAAGTTTTTACATGGATTTGAGGATATTTACTAAGGTGAAAATTGAATAGCTAGATATTTCTCTATCGTGTTTGCTTTTACAATCTACATTTTTGACTCTTCCTGAGGATATGAATTCTCTATGTGAAGCCACAACCCCCACAACTTGCCAATCCCACCTTGGCTCTATAAATGACAGCTACCAGTGCCCTCACCGTAAATCTTGTCAGAAAACACCCATGCAGGAGGAATACTACACTACTCTAAATTTTCAAATGCCCATTCTTTATTAACCTTGCGATGTACAATAGCTTCAAACTCAGACACAGAAAATAATTCCAACTCTGCAAAGGTGTAAGCAGAGTTCTTGAAAGGCAAATAAGCAACAAAGAGAGGCAGAATACTACAATCTCTCTGGAGGTGTCTATCGGCTAGTCTTTTTGAAAGTCTGCATTCCCAGGCTGCATGATCTCTCTTGGTTGTGATCAAACCTATTGCACTCCTTCCCTCTTGATTGTGTCAGAGATTGAAAATAGTCTTTGTTGTTCCAGTGTCTTAGTCAAGTTCCTTCTTCCAGTTCTTCCTTTTCATCTCTCTTTGTTAAACAAGCACAGAGTTAAAGTCTACCTTTAGTGTGCAAAAGGTCCAGTGTTGATTCTTACTTGTTAAATGTGTTCGTAGAGATTTGAAATTAATCAAGTGTGTATGTTAATTTAGAAATGTACATGCATACTGCTTAAAAATAAGTATTTATTCCCATATTTTAGGGCTCTTGCACAACAAATGGAGTGCACACTTAGGCACACACACGTTAACATAGAAACAATTAAAGATTTGCTCATGTCCATTGTCCAGTCCCCTCGGCTCCTTAGACACTGGCATTTGGTTGTTACATATTCTTTAAGAATGTACACGATGACAAGATCAGTGAGTGGGAGAATTATTCAGTGTAGAGCAGATATATACAATGCAGTGTAGAGCAGAAATATGCAAAATTAAGGTAAATATTAGATCTAATGGATAGTTAGAAAAGTATTAAAGGAATATCCAGAAGTATGGATGAAAGTGTACATTCTAATTTAATATTTTCAATGCGAAAAAAATGGACAAACCCCAAACTGTAGTGCATATTCGGCACAAGCCAGCAATACCTTCCTCTGCCACCTTAAGTGTTCTGGTGCAGCAAACCCATTTCCTTTCAAAACAAAGCTAATCCTAGCCAATGACATCCAGCTGGTGGTGATGTTTTAAAGCGCTAGGATAATAAGCCAATCATTGAGTTTGCACAGAAGGGTATCATGTGCATCAACAAAGGCTCAGGGTTTGAAGAGAAGAATGTTTAGGTGATGGATTCAGTAACGTGAGTGATTTCCTGTAAACCACCACCCCCTCCATGCAGAAAGACCCACAGGAGAAAAGGGTTATTCTGCAGGGCTCTTGTGACCCAGGAGCAGTGCTGCTATAAGATAGGCAGTCGTCTGTGAATACCTTGGTGAACTCCAGATGGACCGCATAAATGTCAGACTGGAGATGCGGTTGTTAGTGGTGGGTCACATAGTGAGTAGAAGAAAGACAGATAGGAAGACTCAGACTGCTGGATGTGCTCCATTCTAAGGCAGGTTGAGCCGTTCATCAGTACGAGAATGGGCGAAGGGTTCAGGAGAGTACTCCAGGCTCACGTCTAGGCAGGGAAGAGGACTGTTACTCGTGTGGCCAGATAAGCTTACCTCTTTATTTTTCTACACAATTTCAGAAACATTACATGTTTAAAGAAAGTAGTTTATGGGCTCTCCTATTCTTGAACACGACAAGGTACCTATACATACAAGGGCATATTTACATGCCCCTAGCGCCACAGGAGCGTCACTTTTTGTAACGCTCCAGTGGCGCTAACCTCTGCACCATATTTACAAGGCGGTGTAACACCACTTTTTGTGGCTTAGTACCGCCTTGTAAATATGGGCCCCTCCGATGCAGTTTTCTGCGCAGAAGGGCGTGCAATGGGTGTTGCTGTGGGTGTTCCAATGCAACAGCCATTGCTTTTGACACTGCCCCAGATTTACAAGAATTCATAAATCTCTGGCAGTGCCAAAAACTAACAGCACCCAAGGGGTGGGGTTAGCATAGCACAACGAGGGGAAATACTTTTCTCTCTCCTTGTTTTTGCTTTCTCTATGTGTGCTGCAATCCGCAGCACACACAGAAAGAGCAAAACACCATGAATGATTGTTTATGTGCAGGAAGGTGTTCCTTCCTGCACATAAACAACCATTCAATACGATTTGCTACTTCTATGTGTGCTACTTCTATGTGTGCTGTATTCTGCAAGTAACAAATCATCATTGTAGATTGTTTATGGGCAGGAAAGGACATCTTCCTGCATATAAACAAACATTCCCTTCAACTCAGACACCCTTGCACTATGGGGCAAGAATGCCTGTGTTGGCGCGGGCAGCTAAATTTAGCGCCACCACAAGGGAAAACACAGGGGTGCACCGTATTTGTGTAAATATGGCGCATTTTTGCGTGACGCAGCTCCACACTGCCAATTTTGCCACAGCACCGCATCAGTTCAACACCATTTCAGCCTTCTTTCTGTTCCGTCATTGATGAGTGCTTGCTTCTTTAAATATTATGGGGGTAAAGTCAGGAAGGCTAGCATGGAGAACATATCTTCAAACTGTACCCAATCGTCCTTAACCATCTTGCCTTTTAGCACAATCAGCAACTGAAGAGAAACTAAAAAAGTGTGTACTGCTTGCAAAAGATGTATTTGAGGAATCTTGTAACAACTTGCACCAGTGGCACATGCTTTTACCAAGCCATAAACATCAGACAGAGCTGCAGATCAGGGATGGACTGAGAAGCAAGAAGCTCAAATGGGGGATCTCTTCCATCTGCTTCAGTGTTCACGACCACTAACAACAAGCATTTGTAATGCAACAGGTCTCGCATTTGCTCCAGTTAGAGCTATTAGCGTTGTAAATTCCTAACTGGACTTTTGTTGCCACATAAATTGAAAGAAAAAAAAGCGTGATTGTGCTATATAAAACTCAACATGATCGCGCTGAAATAGAAAACCAAAAAACAAAGTGATCGCGCTGCGTGGAAAATAAAAAAATAAAGTAGTGCAGAAACCAGACTGAAAACATGGGGACTCGAATGTTTTCAGCAGTTTGCCAGTGCACTCGAGGAAAATAAAAAAATAAAGTAGTGCAGAAACCAGACTGAAAACATGGGGACTCAAATGTTTTCAGCAGTTTGCCAGTGCACTCGAGGGGGGCTAAACACCGGAAAAAGCATGACGCATGCATGACTTTCACTAATGAAATCAAGCAGATTTGAAAAGGCAAGCCCACAAACCAATGAAAGTGACAGGTGTGACTTGGGCGTGGTTAAAAGCCCAAAGAGAGATTACAATGGGGACGAAGCACTTGTGCGCTCGACCCTAAAAAGGCACTGTGGTCTTCCTGATCAGGGTAAATAACAGTAAGGAAGAGTGTTGGGGCTGACTGACTGGTGATGAGCTCCACAGGAGCCTGAGGCCCTTGGAAGCCAAGAGCCCTTAAACAACTCTAGGCAGCTTGTTTCACTGAAGGGCTTGTGCAAGCTCCGAACTGATCTAAAATCATCACTTACCAGAGATGCCTGATTGCTCTTGGGATGGGCCTCAGAAGGAATCAGGACGAGAAGCAAGGGCTGGGGAAAATTGAAAGGTGGGCTGTCCGCTCTACAGACAGCTTGAGGCACTGGGGTGGTCCCAACTGCCTGGTTGCCCCATCAGGTTATTGAACAGAGATTGGGCGCAGGCAGTGGGTGGACCGGTGAGTACTCAATCAATCAATCATAGCATTTGTATAGTGCTGCACTATCACCCCAAAGGTTATCTGGACACTAAGGGAGCAGTGTCTCTGTCAAAAAGCCATGTATTGAGTCTCCTTCTGAAATCCACCAAGCAGGGAGGGAGCTGTTCAGAGGGTGAGGGGCAGGTTGTTCCAGCACTTGGCTGCTATGTAGGAGTAGGAGCACCCCCGCTTTGGCTGCAATGGATGTGGGGAGTGTGTGAGAGGTTGAGCGAGGTGGAGCGCAGGTGTCTTCCAGGGGCATGCAACTCAGTGGATGGTTGATGTAGGATGTCCCTTGGTTGTAAAGAGCTTTGTCTGCAAGTGTGAAGATCATGAATTGGCATCTTTTCTGGATGGGTATCCTAAGGTGTGGGGTGATGGTTGAACGCTTGTGAAGGTCTTGATGTGGTGTTTTGTAGTGTCTGGAGTCTTTTGAGTAGCTGGGAGGACACTCTAGCATAGACACCATTGCCACAGTCGAGGTGGCTGGTGAGCGAGAGGATCAGTTGAGTGCTGTCAGCGTAGGAGACTATATTGAGTCCATAGAATCTGACAATGTTTGCGAGGAGGTCATGAAGATGTTGAACAGGGTTGGGCTGAGAAAGGATCCTTGGGGTACGCTGCAGGTGATGTTCTTGAGTGTAGAAGGGAAGGGAGGAAGGCAGATGCTCTGAGTGCGGCCTGAGAGGACAGAGGGGATCCACATGAGGGCATTTTCTTGAATGCCTATGTTGTGGAGTCTGTTGAGGGGAGTCTCGTAGGAGACTGTATCGAACGCTGCGGAGAGTTCCAGGAGGATCAGATCTTCTGACTCCTCTTGGTCAAGGAGGGTCCAGATATCATCAGTGGCTGCGATCACTGCAGTCTCAGTGGTTGTCCCAGAATCCTGATTATGAGGTGACAAGAAAGTGATTATGTTCGAGGTAATCAGTGAGTTTTTGCTTGATGACTTTCTCAAGTACTTTGGCCCAGAAGGGGAGCAGGGAAGTCATTCTGTAATTTGTGTGGTCGCTGGGTTAAGTGGAGGGTTTCTTTAGAAGGGTTCTGCGTGCTTCCAGTCGCCTGGGAAGGTTGCTGTGGAGATGGAGGTTTTGAAGATGTGGGTTAGTTCCGTGCTAATAGCATTGGCGCTGAGGTTGAAAAGTTAGTGGGGCAGAGGTTGGTGGGTGCCCCAGAGTGGATGGATGACATGATGGCTGCAGTCGTCTGTATGGTGATCAGGCACAAGGTTGTTATCATGTGGATGGTGTTCGCTGTTTGAGAGAGGTTGTCTAGGCTGGAAGAGGATGGTTGGGGGTCGAAATTGTTGTCTATGGTAGTGATCTTGCTGTGAAAGTAGTCTGAGAGGGTGTCACAGAGTTTCTGGAATGGGTGGATGGTGGTCTCTGTGGCTATCGATGATTTTGAAGAATGTTTTCATATGGCTGGCTGCGGTGTCGATGCAGGCAGTGATTGTTGCTCTTTTCACTGCCTTGATGTGGTGGTGGTAGGTGTTGGGAGCTGCCCAAACAGCTCTTTTGGAGGGATCCTTGTCCTGCGCCACTGTTCCTTGAGTCAGCTGGAGTTGATTCTGAAGTTTCTAAGCTCCAGAGTGTATTATCTCGCTGGCTTGGAGGTGTTGTTGGTTTTAGCTGGTTTCAGCAGGGCAACTCTGTTGGCGCATTTGGTGATTTAGGTGATGAAATTTCGGAAGACACAGTTGAGGTCTGTGGTGGGCTTGGGTTGTGTGGTGCCTAGCGCCTGTGCCCACAGGGTCTCAGTTACCTTGCTCAAGCTTCAGTGGGAGGTTCTGTGGTGCTTGTAGGTGGTGTGCTGGGATTTGCAGATGGTAAAGTGGACGATATCGTGGTCAGTGCTGCTGAGTTCAGTGACATGGGTGAAACTGATTCTGTCATTGGAAGTGAAGATGGCGTCCAGTGTGTATCTGTCTTTGTGCATGGAATTAGTGACCAGTCGGGTGAGACTGCGGTTGCTGAGGTTCTCCATGAGGGAAGTGGAGTTGGTGTCACTGAGATGCAAATTGAGATCGCCGAGTAGGACGTAGTGGAGGAAGTCGATGGCGAGGTGGGCAATTGGGGTTGCTATGGTGTTGCAGAAGGTGCGCGCGGCCCTGGGGGTTTTGTACATGAGGGTAACTCGCATGCTGGTGTTGGCATCGGTCTGGTGCTGTAAGTTGAGGTGTTCCGTTGGGTCGTCATCAGTGATGGTGTATTGAATGGTTTCTTTGAAGATGATGGTGATGCCCTCGCCGTGTTTGTTGGTGCTGTTTCGGTGTACCATCTTGTAGCCATCAGGAGTGGCTGTGGCGATGATTGGGTTTGAGGAGGGTGTTAGCCATGTTTTGGTGATGAAGGCGATGGATGGGTCATAGGTGGTGATGGTGTCCCCGATTTCCATGGTGTATTTGCATAAGGAGAGGGTGTTAAGCAGGATGCACTGGAGTGGTTCTGGGTTGTTCATAATCTTCTGTGTGGGTGCTGTGCGGGCGTCAGTGTTGGCAGGTGTGCCGGCATTGCAGGAGAAACAGCAGTATCAGCAGGTGAAGGGTAATTTGGTTGAACATGGGGAGGCCATAAGCAGCTGTTAATGGGGTGTCTGAAATTCAGGGCCTGAATCTCCTTTGCGGTGTAATGGTTGAAAAAACAGGGGTCCTAACAGTAGGTGCGGTCCATGCACAGATGAGCTTGCTTCTGGTGTGCCGCGGTGTGCCGGCTGTGCACGGCTGCGCTGCAGCCTCCATTATATGTCCTGGGAGGTGGGAGAAACCGGAGTGGGACGCCGGAGGTTGGAAGGGCAGGAAGGAAAGCGTCCGCAACACAGGCATAGCTCTTTGCAGCAGGCAGAAAGGCCGTGAACAGCTAGGGAGCAGTAACCGGCCCAAGGGGGTCAGGCACTGCTCACCAAGCCCATGCTGCGTCCTCCATTTTATGTCCTGAGAGGCGGGAGGGGCCAGGGTGGGAGGGGGGAGCAGCAGTGCCGGGAATGAGGCGTTAGCAGATGCAATCAAACAAGGAATGCAGGTGGAGCTGTTTGTGGCAGGCAGGAAGGCTGTGGAGTGGCTGAGCCAGAGCTTTCATGTAGAATGAGCATACTGATGTGAGGCTCTAGAGCCAATTTTAATTCAGGTTCTCCAGCTTCTCACTCTTCCTTGTAGGTTTGAATCTATTCCTACGCTCAACCATGGCACACGTTTGAAAGGATCTCTGGCAAAGGGCCCCAATGAGGGGCCCGTCGGACATTGCAGCGCCAGCCTGACAAGGAGCAGGCCCTATGATAAGGCATGACATTCATTGGGTGTGTGAGGGCCCTTGCTTTGCCTTTTAGAAATGTCCTTTTGACCTGTGGTCTTCCTTGTGGAACGGTGTACCTTAGTTATTTGTACTTGGTGGATTGATTACCCCATCATAAAAGTCCCAGATATCTTGTTCGCTCTATTACAAGTTCATTATATCTTATGGCACTTGTAATCCATCAGACAGAAAATCTGTCATGTTTGTGACAGAGTACACCGTCCAAAGTCCCAGTGTCTAAAGTGCCAGACAAGGTCATTTCACAAGTTTGAAGAACATTGGTCCAGCAGATAACAAAGACATTTCCCGTGGAATGGGAGACAAATCTGGGGCCTGTAAAGGAGGAATATTAGGGAACAGGCATTGCAGTTTAGCATGAAGGTTACCATTTCATGACGCTGTACATTCAACATTCTTTTGGCATCAGACCAAGACCAATTCTGTGCAGTGTGCTAACCTGTGTGGTACAACTGGATCTATCTGCCACTTTTGACACCTTCAACCACCTGATGCTCATTGATAAATCAGCAGCCACAGCTAGGATCAGTGGTACTTCTCCTATACAGCTCACCCCTTCTTGCATAACCATAAGCATCAAGTAGAATTTAGCCCTTTCTTCTTAAGAACAGCTGTCATCCACTGTGGTGTCCATGAAAGCTCAGCCTTGTCTCCCATCTTAGTTAATGCCTATTTGCCCCCCTTTGCAACCATCCTTAACTCTATAATGTTGGATACCAAATGTATGCAGCTCTATCTAAAGCTCAGAGATGACCCTGAAAAACTCCCTAAGCTATATTATTGTGCTCCTCACATTTATTGGTAGATGCAGAATAACTGGCTATGCCTTCATGGTGAAAAGAGAACTTTGGATTGGTCAGCCCATCCTCCCTTCCCATTTCTTGGTCTGAAAATTTGGGCTCCTCCCTCCCCTGTTGAACAAGCACATAATCTGGGTGTGATGTTTCACAGTGACCACAGTGCAGTTTAGGAAACCACATTTTCCCATCCTGGTCAACTGAATGAGATTCTGCTGATGTTACTCTACTCACAGAAAATTGTCTTGATCCTCTCTGTGGTTATGTTCACCTGAACTACTGCAATGGCATGCCATAGGCCTCTTCCACACATCCTTTGCCACGCTTTGAGCAAAAAACTGTTACTCGATTTGTATTTTATCTTAAATGTTACCCTCTCACATTTCTCCATGGGCACCCTGTCAAGGCAAGGTTGTCATTTAAAACAGTATGTCTTGTCCACAAGGCATTACATGACCGTACCTTGAATTACATTGCCTGCTTTTTTGGCTGTTATCAACCAACCCGGAGTCTCTGTTCTGGTGATAGTGGCCTATTGTCACACTATAAATTCACATATAAAAACGGTGATAGCCTTTCTTCTTCAGGGCACTTCCCTCTAGAACGTATTACTTAAACACCTGAAACTTGAAAAGGAATGCTCCAAATACAAGAAATTCCTGTAGGCACACCTTTTCAACCTGGCATTCATACAACTCTGCCACCCCCAGAAACAGCATATTGCAGCTTTATCCGAATCCTCCGGTCAGATGACTAAGGGCCTAATTCAGAGTTTGGTGGATGGGATTACTCCATCACAAACGTGACGGATATCTCATCCCCCGTATTATGATCCCATTATAACCTACAGGAACACCATAATACGGCAGACGCAATATCCATCACATTTGTGACGGAATAACCCATCCGCCAAACTCGAAATCAGGCCTAAGATTGGCTGGGTCTTTACACCTGGCCTCTGACTATCTGCATACTCAAGGCTTTGATATTATTGTGAAATATTTAGTGGGACATTTATATGCAATTGTAACATGAGGCCTAAATAAGACCCAGAACTACATCCGGATTCTTCCTCATCACCCATTTGTTCCCATCTCTTGAGTTCCCTGAGGCCACAAACAGGGTGGCATTTAGTGAGTAATGTAACTCTAAAAGGCAGCGGCGTTTTCTCCATGAGAGCGAGGGAGCATCGCCCCCCCCCCCACGCCCGCTTTGAGCTGCACTAGATGTGAAGAATAAAATGTCAATAAAAAGATTTAATTGCCATTTTATTTTTCACATAGCATGCCACAGAGGTCAGCCAGCCCCAGAGCCAGGAGAAATAATGGGTGTGTCCTCTTTTGAACAGAGGACTACAGCAGTGCTGGCCAGACACTGCAAAGTGCGCATGTCAGTTTGGCCGGCAGACTTGCACCGGCCAAACTTACATGCACACTTTGAAGCTCTCTACCTGACTGCAATGGACAGCTGGGTGGAGACCAAGCACATGCCTAAAGGGCCTGAAAGAGCGTCTAGTCTGCCCGCTACCTTCAAACCTGGTGCTGCTCTCATGCTGGTTAACAGCATGAGAGTAGTGCCAGGATTGCTTTGGAAAGTTTCTTCTTCCACTCCTGCCGGTAGGAGCCACAGACTTTGAAGTACATGGAGGACGCAGCCCAGGTAAGTACTTTTATTTTATTTTTAAAGTTACTATAATGCATGCAAATGTTTTATTTTGCATGCCTGTGTTCATGTTTTTGGATGAAATGGGGCACTTTGTTCGCCCCACCACATTTATATTTTACCAGCTACTGCTGCTAACGGGATCGCTGAACTATATTTATTGCATTTATTTTGCTAGAATGTGGTTATATCATATGAAAAGAGAGTCATCTCTGAGATGTCAAATTGAAGAGGGAGAATTCTTTCAAATGGTTCGAGGTTGCCGGGTTGTTCAAGCGTTCTGGGAGGTGAAAGCTAAAGTCCTCTCAGAAGCTTTGGAGACAGTACCCAAAGTTCGAAAGCATTGGAGTCCCGAGCTTCTGTAAATGGAAGAAGGGATGGTATCTTGAGACAATATGGGGCCATGCAAGACATATGGGGGTATATTATATATTTATTGCTTAGTTACTGTTTGTCTTGCAAAAAGTGATAGGTACTGTTGGTCATCAAACTTACATTACATATTTAAGTGTGATAAATGTCTTGAGAAGTTCCTTATAAGTTTGTAAGTTATTATTATTGATAAAATAATACACCAAGATAAAAATATTTATTGTTAAGATGCTTTTTGGTTAGACTGGAAGTTTTCAAGCCAGTTAATTACCTTTTCCTTTCTTTCTTTCTGTTCTTGTTTCTTTCTTTTTTTCTATTTCTCTCTCTTCGTTTATTTATTTCTAGAACACAATGTACATCCGTGGGGATCTTGACAGAAAATCACTTCAGGGAAGGGACAGTCATCGAACCAAACAGACTAATCAGGTTTTGAGAGATCTGTGAAAGAGGGCATTTTCAGAGATACTCCAAATGGCTACTGTTGCGTAACTGGGGGAAAACAATCCCTCTTGAAGAGGAAATGGACAGAAGAAGCACGCTTTGTGACCTAAAAGCCCATTTAGGAACATTTTGTTTCACCCACTTAGAGCGAAGAACTCTGGGACATTTTCATAAATTACTTTACGGACAATACATAGGGCCGTAATTTGGATACGTAGCTTGACGGGATCCAGTTGGCGCAACCGACAGGCATCCAAGATATGCTCAAAACTGCTTAGCCTACAGACCAGTTTTATGGTCCTATTCTGTACTATTTGAAATGTGTTGCTCACAGTGGCCCACAGTTCAATATAAAGAAAATTCCCATAGTTCAGTGGGCGAAGACACAGGCTGCTACCCTATGACATGTTTGCCTGGCAGAAAAGGGAGCCGGCAGGCATTTGAACCGGAGCTATATTTTTAACCTGGGCATCAATATATGGTTTGCAGCACTGATTTGTAACCTTTAGTCCATGATAATGAATGTTTTGGAAAGGCCAATGTAAATGATGTCACAGGAGTTGAAACAGAACATAAGGAATGCTTTGATTAGTTCCACCCATTGGTCCATTAGGAGTAGATTGAGTATTTTGTGAGTTAAGAGGAGATGGAGATTGGTTCTTTTGACCACTACGCCGACTTGTAGGATGAACAACAGCTCTAAGTGAAAAGGAATGGTTTGGTTCCTACCTTGAGGGGTGTTGAAATTAGGTTCCAAGAACTGGAGCCTAATCTAAATGTTGTGAGATGGTCTTCTTTGCTCCCATAATGGTGATCTCTACTTTGGCTTTGTTCATGCAAACAAACCTTTGCTCCTTGCAGTGAGAGATGTGGTCTGGAAACAAGGTGATTTTAGGATTGGGATTTTGTCTCACCATAAATGGGACTAAGTGCTGTCTGTGCACATCTGTAAATTGATATTGTTTGAGAAGCTGTGTCAAGGGTGTATACATATGTGGTCAACAAACATCATGGAATGGAGGAACCATGAGGCATGCTACAAGGTATTGGGTGCGTGGGCAACCCAGCTATTTCTGTTTTGATCTTTGACTGTAGTTGGAAGAAAAAGACTGGATCATGGATAGGACATTGTCCACTATTCCTGTCCTGAGCTCCAGGGGGCCTCCTTCAGCACAGTACTCTGTGCACGAGCGGTAGGCCCCTGACTGGGTGCTGGGGCGAGGGACCCCCCTATAGGTACTTTGCAGGGGGGGGCTCTTATGTTTCATTACACCGCTGCCAGCTGTTGCAGCATCTTGCAAAGGAAAGGGAGTTTAGATATCGGCCTGTAGGTAGGCAGAATCTGTCTTGTCTTTTTTTAGAAGTGGAGTGATAAAAGACTGCTTTAGAAGTGCTGGCACAACGTCTGATTGGAGGCAGGCATTTGCCATGTTTATAGTGTACAGAGTGAGAGAGGAGATTCATTGTTTAAGGGATGTAGCTGAGCAAGGGTGAAAAGTGATCTGTGAAGGTGAAAAGTTAAGATGATGTGAAGATAAGTCAGTGTGATGGAAATGGAACTGCATGTTCTTGGAATTCTGAATTTTAAGACCTTTTGCAGGTCCTTGCAGTGTTTTGAGATGTGTATGAGTTTCTCTTTGGAGCACTAGCCTTGGCCAGTTCGTGGTCCATTTGTCTGCACCCTCCATGATCCATTTTGCGAGGTAGGACTTTTTGAATGTTCTGCTTGCCTTAAGGTAGTTGTATGTTGCAGTGAATTTTGTTGTCCGCAAACTGATTTGCAGCACTCGCTTTCTAGGTTATGGCTGATACATTTAAATTCAGCAAGTTCAGTTATGCAAGGCAACAAGGTTGCCAACCTAGGGGTGCATGGGTGAATGTTCAAACCCAGCCACAGCAGTCAAGGGCCTTGGGTTCCACTTAAACGGCCTATCCACTCAGTCGCCTCGGGTCAGTTCAGTAGCTACTATCTATTTTCCTGCTTAAAATACTGACAAAGAACTTATATTTTCCTCTATATTATTTCTGAGTCACAGCAGTAATGCCAATACTTATTAACAAGTACACAACAGAATGTTTTCTGCGGATATCTCTATATCTAGACTCACAGTTGCAAAAAGTTTAAAATATGGTAGCCTACTAGCTGTTTAATTTAGGAAGATGCAACCAGAATGCCCCGCTCTGGCAGCCCTGCATTGGATGCAAGTGACAACCATGTGCTTCACAAAGATTTTCGGAGGCTAGTCAACATTTCTGTAATCGAAACTCACTCTATATGTTCCAACACACAAACTACATTCTCCATTTCTACAGATTCCTGGTGGTCCAACAATACCAAATGGAACCCACCAGTGACATATACCCACAAGTGAATATTTCCTTCAGTTCTGAAAGCAAATAAAATAATTTCCTTACATTACCAAGCAATTTATATGTGCACACAACAACACTAGAAACCCTGCAATTTAGGTGCTTTGTAGATTTAAATAGAATAGCGTGACATAAAACAGACCAGCACAACTCAGAACAATATAACATACAAGAGAACATGACATGGCATGACATACTATAGGATCGCATAGCATGGCACTATTTGGCATCTAGTGACACAGAAGAGCAAAGCAGAACAAATCTTATCACATTACATGAATTAACAAAACGTTACATAAAATAATGGGTGCTAATGTAATAACACGTTTATTTACATAAGTTTAATTTAAAAAAACATAAAGGCATTTGAAACATGGTCTTAAGACTAGCCAACTACCGAATTCGTGCATGCGAAGCTGAATGGTCCTGCGCATATTTTATTTCTATTCTTTGTGCATTTTATTGAAGACCTGAGTCAGTAGCCCCTGTTAACCCATTGTGGTCTGCTAGACAAAATGGCCAACAATCAGCAAAATAATTTCGTGCCATTTCATTGAGATCAAATTGTGTATACTCGCAACTGCGTTAGATTGCCACTTGCCTTTAAAGGGAAATTGCAAATGCTACGAACGAAAAGATACCTGAAAGTTTAGTAAACGTTTAGCACCAAGCGTTTGCATATTTCTAACTTATATACGATAGAACTGTGAAAGACACAGTGACTTTAGTTCTAGCAGTGGCCAAACGAGTAGGAGGCAATCAAAAACTTTTGAGAACCTGCAGAATAAATATTAATTCTCAACATCAAGAAAAATAGTTAGATTACATTCACTATGAATTTCTTAGGCAAGAGCAAATCCTCAGCATGTTTAAGTTGTGTGGCCTAGAGGTTGCTATATGGCCTTGTCCCTGCAGTAATTGCACAATTTTGCCATTTCACTACTTTAACACGTTGTTCTAATTGTGCAATCTCAAATTGTACAGAGAGACTGTTGTAATTTCCTTTGAAGCTCTGACTCTGTTAAGGTAAAACTCAAAATGGCTGGCATCATCAAAATCGCCCTTTGGTGGGGCGGGAGATCAAGCCCAGCTGAACTTTTCAGATTGCAAGGGCGAGAATGTCCAACATCTTTCACTGCAGCTACGATCTTCACGGATGGCTTTCATTCGAGGTCTTGAAATTCTTGTAAATTGAGAAAAGTGTTCAAGCCAGCAGGCCAATCGTTCCAAATATTGAAAATGCTCCCACCTGAATGAAGTCCAATCGGATCTGCTTTGAGACAAATATGGTATCTGATGCATTTTTCAGAGGGAAATTGATATCCAGTGCATACATACCACAACGAGTCAGATTTAGAAAAGGGCACTACACTGAAGTTCATGAGAAAAGATTAGAGATAAGGAGACAAACACAGTACCTTTAGTGTACAATGTTTTTTTCCAAATAAAACGTAGTTCTAACAATTTCAGCTTGGCCTATTGAAATGTAACCATCATACCTGTTAGACCGTGCTGACAATAAACACAATCCATCTGCAGGCACAAAATAATATGAGAAAAAACAAACTCCTAATGACCTCATGATGCTGGTGTCCGTCCACACAAAACACAAGCTACTCATCACATTAGTCAAGCAAAGTACTATACGAACATCATTAATGAAGCCACCTACAGAAGCAAAACTATTTTCAAAAAATCAAGCACTGCATCAACCTCCTGCCAGACCAACCTATTACTCACTTCACAAAGTAATGCATTCAACTTTTTCTCCAGTATATAATCACAGATGATACAACAGACCATCAACAACACAAAGCCTGCTTCATCACTTAACACCCACCCCTTAACGCAGACTCCAGCAATGGTCAGCCTTCAAACCCTTATCTATCACAGACGTACTCAAGTCCCTTAAAGCTATGTTTTATGAAGATGATGTCTTACTCTTGTCTTTCATACTCACTCACCATTATCAATGCCTCCATCACTCAAGTCATCTTTCTAGAAGCTCTCTAAACAAGCCAGCTCTTCCCACTCCTGAAGAAACCTACAATAGACTGTGATGTCCCCGACAGCCACTGGCCCATCATCCACCTACTAAGTATCGGCAAGTTGATTTTAAAAACACTCTATGTTCAACTCCAAGATCACATCACTGCAAACGATCTTAGCATCATTTCCAGTCTGGCATCAGATGAAGATAAACTTGCTTCCTGATTCCTGATATTGCTGAACCTCACAGCTGATTTGACATAAGTAATCTACAACCTGTGGAGTCTCCCAAGGTTCCCTACTGTCTTGCATCTTCACCCTCTACATGGAGCCTCTTGGTAGGGTACTCATACCTGGTTGTTCAGCTCCTTTCTTAAGCCCAACCGAAACAAGACAGAATTTCTGTCACTTGCCACAAACAACAAGCCAGAAGCAATACAAACTGGGCTCAATGACATGAAGCTTGACAGTTTCAAAATGTGGCTCAATGATATGACACTTGACGGCTTTGACCCCACCTTTCACTAAATGCTAAGTCACTTTGATTCACCTTACCCTTAAGGAACACAGCCCAAAAAAAGCAAAGAGACCGGTACCAACTCTCTTCTAAAGAAAGTGAAGCTGTTTCTTCTAGGAAATGAGCTCAGAACTACTGTTCAAGCCCTCGTACTCTCACATTAGGATAGTGGTAAGGTCCTGCTACATGGTCTCTCAGACTCCACACTTGTACTCCTTAAGGGCAACATATTTTCCAGAGCATGTCTCATCCAAGGCCTATGGAAATATGATTACATCACTCCCACTCTGATGAAATTCCATTGGCTGTCCTTACTGGCCTGCACCATCTTCAAATCCAGCTGCAATATTTACAAAGCCATGACGACCTGCACCCTGGCTTATCTTGCAGTTAACCTCACCAGCTCTGGTGGCTCTCGGCATACCTATAGCCAGGATGCAATCAGACTGCAGACTAAGAAGTATAAAACATAAAAAAAACAAGGCAGAATGCCTTTTCTATCTATGCACACAGTCTCTACAACAACATCCTTGTATCTAACAGAACTGTCCCAATGCTTCTCCAAATTAAGAAAGGGTTGAAGCGTGCACCTCTTTAACCCCTTGGGTACCCAGGACGTAACCGTTACGTCCTTGTTTGCACCGCTCAGGTGATGAGATGTAACCGTTACGTCCTGCTATGGGCCCTCGGGGGAGCGCTAGTGCTCCCCCGATGGCCAAGCCCCCCCTCCCATGGGCAGGGATGGAAGGGGAATCGCTTCCCTTTCCACCCTGCCCCCCCTGCACCCCCAGTGACGTCTGATGACATCAGCGCGCGATCGTGCGCTGACCTCATCAGAGGCTGCCCCCACCAGCGCGGATCGGAAGAGAAATGCAAAAGCATTTCTCTTCCGATCAAGTGGTGGGGGCAGAAGAGGCATGTCTCTCTGAGCATTTCTGCTGCCCAATCGTGAAGTGATCGGGTAGCAGAAATGCCCACTAGACACTAGGGAGTTTTTTTTTTGTTATTCTCATGATGGGAGAAGGGTCACTCCCCAGGGGGGGGCAAATTATTTTAAGGCCATTTCTGCCCCAGTGGGCGCAGATCACCCTATTCTAATTAGGCCGATCTGCCCCCAATGGGGGCAGAAACCACTATTTTTTTAATTTATTTTTTACAGATGGGTAGCGACCACTTAGGCAAGGGTTGCTCCCCTGGGGGGCAAATTTATTTTAGGCCATTTCTACTAGGCAGATCGGCCTATTTTTATTAGGCCAATCTGCCCCCAACAGGGGCAGAAACCACTAGACACCAGGGGTTTTTATTTTTTTGCGTCAATTTCAAGCAAGAGGAGCAACCCTGAGTTGCAAATTTATTTTAGGTCATTTCGGTCCCCCTTCGAGGCAGACGGCCTTTTTTTATTTGGCTGATCTGCCCCCAAAGGGGTTGGGGGGGGCAGAAACCACTAGGCACCAGGGATTTTTTTTGTGCCACTTTCAAGCAAGGGGAGCAACCCCTTAGGCAAGGGTCGCTCTCCTGGGGGGCAAATTTATTTTAGGCCATTTCTACCCCACTTGGGGGCAGATCGGCCTATTTTTATTAGGCCAATCTGCCCCCAAGGTGGGCAGAAACCACTAGACACCAGGGTTTTTTATTTTTTTGCGTCAATTTCATGCAAGAGGAGGGACCCCTGAGGCAAGGGTCGTTCCCCTGGGGGGCAAATTTATTTTAGGCCATTTCGGTCCCCCTTCGAGGCAGATCAGCCTATTTTTATTTGGCTGATCTGCCCCCAAGGGGGAGGGGGCAGAAACCACTAGGCACCGGGGATTTTTTTTGTGCCACTTTCAAGCAAGGGGAGCAACCCCTTAGGCAAGGGTCGCTCTCCTGGGGGGCAAATTTATTTTAGGCCATTTCTACCCCACTTGGGGGCAGATCGGCCTATTTTTATTAGGCCAATCTGCCCCCAAGGTGGGCAGAAACCACTAGACACCAGGAGTTTTTATTTTTTTGCATCAATTTCCCGCAAGGGGAGCGACCCCTGAGGTAAGGGTCATTCCCCTGGGGGGCAAATTTATTTTAGGCCATTTTTGTCCCCCTTTGAGGCAGATCGGCCTATTTTTATATGGCCGATCTGCCCCCAAGGTGGGGGGCAGAAACCACTAAGCACCAGGGATTGGTGTGTGTGTGTTTTGTTTAGGGGGGCAGCCCCTTGGGCAAAGGTCGCTCCCCATGGTGGACATTACTGTTGGCCATATCTGCCCTCCTTGGGGGCAGACTGGTCTATTTTTGTAAAGCCCATCTGCCCCCAAGGGGGGCAGAAAGCCCACCAGAGACCAGGGAAGATTTATTTTTCAAAAAAAGATGGTGTGGGTATGGCAATACCCCTGCGCCAAATAAATGGGGACAAAGTTGTTCTGCCTACCGGTGGGCAGATGGGACAATTACCCCCGATCTACCCAACTAGATGCCAGGGAATTAATAAAAAAATTGTGGTGTGGTAGCTACCAACCAGTATGGGCATGGTTATGCCCCCACCCCAACTGAAGGGGTTAACAGTCTTTCAGCTCTCCCCCCACACACTAAAACATCTTATCCCACAGCAAGCAAGAGGACATTTGATTATTTTGGTATTACATTTGGGCCATGAGAGCTTGTCTAACTCTCCAAATCGTCCCCCTTGGAATGGTGCGGGCTGCACTTTTTGGACTTTGGGATGTTGCCATGTAGAAAAATCTACAAGACCTAGATACATCTGAAAACGAAACATCTGGGTGAGTGCAGGGTGGTGTGCTTAACATGCACCCTGCACCATTGTCTTACCCACAATGCCCTTCAAACCTCCAACTTTGCTGGAAATGACACTTTTTTCCCACATTTTTTTGATGGAACCTTCCAGAATCTGCAGGAATCCACAAAATTCCTACCACCCAGCATTGTCACATCTATACCGATAAACATTCTGCCTCACTTGTCAGCCTAAAAAGGTTTTTTTTCAAACTGCCCTTTTGGACCCCTTTGATGCCCCCTCGATTTCAACGTGTTTATGGTGAGTGTCACAGGCACTTGGCCCACAAACACAAGTGAGGTATAATTTTTATTGGGAGACTGAGGGGAAACGTTAGGTGGTAGGAAATTTGTCCCGGTGCGGTCATCCCACACAGAAATATGGGAAAAATTAGATTCTTTTGTGAAATTTTAGGTTTGCTGAGGATTCTGGGTAAGAAAACACTAGGGGATCCACGCAAGTCACACTTCCCTGGACTCCCACGGGTGTCTAGTTTTTAGAAATGTTTGGGTTTGGTAGGTTTCCCTATATGGCTGCTGAGCCCAGCACCAAAAACGCAGGTGACCCCCCGCAAAAACAGGTAGTTTTGTATTTGATAATTTTGATGTGTCACATAGTGCTTTGGGGCATTTCCTGTTGCGGGCACTAGGACTACCCACACAAGTGAGGTACCATTTTTATCAGGAGACTTGGGGGAACGCTGGGTGGGAGGAAATTTGTGGCTCCTCTCAGATTCCAGAACATTTTGTCACCGAAATGTGAGGAAAAAGTGTTCTTTTGCCAAATGGTGAAGTTTGCAAAGGATTTTGGGTAACAGAACCTGGTGAGATACACACATGTCACTCCATCTTGGATTCCCCTAGGTGTCTAGTTTTCAAAATGCACAGGTTTGGTAGGTTTCCCCAGGTGCTGGCTGAGCTAGAGACCAAAATCCACAGCTAGGCACTTTCCCCACAACACGTCAGATTTCAATGTAAAAATGTGATGTGTCCATGTTGCGTTTCCGGTCACGAGCATTAGGCCTACCCACGCAACTGAGGTACCATTTTTATCGGGAGACTTGGGGGAACACAGAATAGCAGACCAAGTTTTATTATCCCTTGTCTTTCTCTACATGTTTCCTTCCAAATGTAAGACAGTGTGTAAAACAGACATCTATTTGAGAAATGCCCACTAATTCACATGCTAGTATGGGCACCCCGGAATTCAGAGATGTGCAAATAACCACTGCTTCTCTACACCTTATCTTGTGCCCATTTTGGAAATACAAACGTTTCCTTGATACCTATATTTCACTCTTTATATTTCACCAAATGAATTGTTGTATACCCGGTATACAATGAAAACCCATTGCAAGGTGCAGCTCCTTTACTGGCTCTGGGTACCTAGGGTTCTTTATGAACCTACAAGCCCTATATATCTCCACAACCAAAAGAGTCCAGCAAACGTAACGGTATATTAATTTTGAAAATCTGACATCGCAGAAAAAAGTTACTTAGTAAAACGTGGAGAATAATGGCTTTTTTAACTTCAATTTCAATATTTTTTTATTTCAGCTGTTATTTTCTGTAGGAAAACCTTGTTGGAGCTACACAAAGACCCCTTGCTGAAATCAGAATTGTGTCTACTTTTCAGAAATGTTTAGCTGTCTGGGATCCAGCATTGGTTTCACACCCATTTCTGTCACTAACTGGAAGGAGGCTGAAAGCACAAAAAATAGTAAAAAAGGGGTGTGTCCCAATATAATGCCAAAATTGTGTTGAAAAATGTGGTTTTCTGATTCAAGTCTACCCGTTCCTGAAAGCTGGGAAGATGGTGATTTTAGCACCGCAAACCCCTTGTTGATGCCATTTTCAGGGAAAAAACTACAAGCCTTCTTCTGCAGCCCTTATTCCCATTAGTTTGAAAAAAAGGAAATGTTCGCTGTATTTTGGTTAATTTCTTGGTCACCCCCAGGGGAACCCACAAACTCTGGGTACCGCTAGAATGCCTAGGATGTTGGAAAAAAAGGACGCAAATTTGGCATGGGTAGCTTATGTGGACAAAAAGTTATGAGGGTCTAAGCGTGAACTGCCCCAAATAGCCAAAAAATAGGCCGGGCACCTGAAGGGGAAAAGGCCTGGCAGCAAAGGGGTTAAAGAACACTACATCTTAATGCATTCATTGTCTGCAACCCAGCTAGCTCTCCTACCACCTATGGGTTATACGCTTGTCTCTAACTTTGTACAGCTCTCCACTGTCTGTCCGCTAGGTTCATAGTATGGAAAAATAACGTGCACATGTGCATACATAGGAGATTGAAGGTATGACATTTCCCTATTTCTAGTCAAGATTTGAGGCAAAAGGAGGTTTTTGCAGAAGATAATCTAGACAATCCCAATTTTAGCTAGAGTAATATATTCGTCTGTAATACTCTCTACTTTCAAACTTTTGCATGGGCAAAACACACAAACATGGCCATTTTACGAACTACATCAGTTGTGAACGTTACACAGCTTCGGCAGCAGAATTAAATTGTAAGACATACAAACTCTTCACAAAGCTCTCTTTTAGATGCAGTGTGTCCTCCTTTTTTAACTGCAGAGTGGCAACCAATTCTGTAGTTTAAGTGGCCGCATGGCTTTCGATTTTTTTATTACCTGTCCTTATATTACCTTGATAGTTCAAACAACTCACTAACTTCCAAACAACACAGCCAGAAAATACTGCCACTGCTTTGATGAAGTGTTCATTAGTATGATGACTAGTTCTGCCATTGAGGCCCGTGTTGAAGATGTTTGCATTTAAAGATATATATGTATTTATCTATAGGCATTTTGAGAGAGCATAGGATAGGGAATGGGCGCGGCTAAGTACAACTTGCTTCTAAGTACATATTCAGGACACAGATTTCTAGGGTCTACACTAGACACGCATTTTTATGGAATCCCACCTCGGGGTCCAACCTTTCTCTGTTAAGTAGAGACTGTGGGGGTCGGGGGGTCGGAAGGAATGCAGAAAAATATCTCCCAGGTGTCATTTCCGACAAAGAAATCCTGAGCTTCCATGACCAATATTAAATTTCAAATTGCTAGAAAATTACATTTTAATATTCATAAACTCACCAATGTTTCTACCTCTTTTCCTAGTCAAAAAGAATTTGTCCCTTTTCGCTCACCGAAGTAATGTTCTGGGCACAGGCTGACCACAAAAAAGACAACCTATGTTGCCCTTCCCCTCTTGACCCCACTTTAAATGTACAAAGCGTCCTCTGCAGAACAGCAGCGCCATGAAAGCACATGGCATTTTTATGGTGGCTTGACAGTCGGATGTCGAAGGCGGGAAGCTGCCTTGTAAAGGGGCTGGCCCTATGCTTTATGGCTAAGAATGATTGTGCAGGCTACCGAGGGGGCTTCGGGTGCCACTCGTAAATAACCTGAATACTTTTTAACAGATTAAATAAAAACATAAAAAACAAGCCTTTCGGAGCTTGTGAGGTCTCTGCCTAAAATTCCCTGGTTACCCTTTAAAAAAATCCACTTGGTTCTGGTTGCAGTTTGTAATTTTTTTCTAATCTCATGAACTGTTTCTATTCGTGTATATCATAGTTTCTAATCAAACTGTTTCCGCAGCCATTTATATTTAGTCATCAGTTTTTCACTTTTTGTTCTCTTTAAAGTCTGATGTCAAAACGTACGTCATACCTGGTTCAATTAGAAAATAGGTTCCTCTAAGGCAAACATTTCATCACAGAATACACAAGGCCTAATTCACAAAGGTAAACTTACACTTTTGTGTCAATTCATGTTTTTTTTGGTATTCACAAACTGCAAGTTGATAGTAAGCTTACAACTTCGGAGAGGACAGGCGAGTTCTCCGCCCCGACTGCAGAGTCTCCGAAATCATAAACTTACTACTACCTCGTAATTTATGAATACCCCAAAAAACATAATTAAGTATACCTTTGTGAACCAGGCCGCAAGTTTGTAACATTAGTTAGCCCGGTGACTGGAAGTTTATATTTCCTGTATCTTTTCTAAGTTCTTTTTTTCTTCGCATGAAAAAGATGTGCACCTGTTAACTGAGTTTCGGTTTCTATCAAATTTACTCTTATTTGGATTATGCCTGAAGGATTTAAAAAAGTAATATAAATTGGTCGGGTGCTCACAGCTAATGGTGGGGAAATGATGAGAATTCTAGGTTAGGTTCCCTGCTGATGCTAAAGGAAGGAATGGATTCGAAGTAATTAATCGATATGCATCAATGACTTTATAAGGTGATGAAAGTAACTACTGCACTGTGGAAAAAGAGGTGCTGGGCTGCTGGGGAGGATATCATTTCAGAAAGTAGGTGTGTGAATTTGAAGTGTATGTTTGTCACAAGCCCTTCACCACCAAAGGGGCTGGAAGGTCTACGCTCAGGATTGACCAGTAGTAATTCCAGTTACAGGAGTTTGTTTTCTATTTTGGATTTGTAACTGGTTGTACACCATGCAGATTGCCAATCTAGGTTGTCTATGCAAATTGAAAATGAGGAAGAGTGTGTGGGCCGTAGGAGGTGTCAAGGAAATTAAGAACAACAGTTTATTGCAGTAAGATGAAGTGATGTGTGGTGTAAGTCATTATGTGAGACTGGGCTGTCCTGGATAGAACAGGTTGACAGAAGGAGATAAGGTTTATCATAAAGTTGCTGCAGTTATTTTATAAACGTGATGTGTAACATGTGGAGGAGCGCTGGTTGTTCCTAAGGGTTTACGAAAAAAGATACATGGGTTTGATAGCCATGTGGGAATGAGTCTGGGTAAAAGAGATTGGTCAACTCTTGGTGGCCACAAATGGACAAGGAGATCGAATAAAAAGTGAATGAATGTGAGGCGTGTATTTGAGGTAATAAAATGCAAAAGACGGTGACTTAACCTGCAATGAACTGGCTATTTGTTTCATGGATAAATATGACGATAAATAGCTATTTAATAACAACCCAATTTAATTAAAACTGATCCTTTGGTAAAGGTACATAGATCCTATATCGGAACAGAACACAGGAAGAACCACATCCCATGAATGGCTCTATGCAAGCTCCCTAGCTATGAAGACAATGTTGAAGTGGAATAGGAAATGGATATTTTAAAAAAAGAAGACAGTGAGATCAGAAAGAATACGTTTTTACTCACTCCAGTTTCCACCATAGAAATTACCATTTAGCCACTTCTTGAGAATGAGAAGGAACTGATTTATTATATATATATATATATATACACACACATGTATATGTCTTAGTTAATTCCTCACCACATGAAAGAATTCCCAGCCACTCATGAATATGTTCGCTCATTTGCAGATTTGTTGTTGCACGCGTGGGTGTGAACCATCTGCAACAATAAATCTGCAAATGAGCGAACCCATTCACGAGTGGTCAGGAATTCTTTCATGTGGTGAGGAATTAACTGAGACATATTGAGGGCTACCGGAGCCCGTCTTGGACCGCCGTTATAAGTGCCTTCCAAACTCTGATAAGTATATATAAGTAGTACTATATATATATATATATATATATATCAATATACCAGCGCGCGCAGAGAGAAGCTGTAGAAAAGCACTGAAATCATCACAAGCACAGAACTCAACTCTTTGGAGTGTGGCACATGCAGGCAGCTGGCCTACTTCTGTTGTACACCAAAGCAGCAGAAAACCCTCCCTGAACAGGCATGCAGGATGTAAATATTGTGATCATCAGATAGAGACGCACATGCTTATATTAAATTCAGTCGGGCAGCTTGTGCTGTGTTACCTTAGCTGATGCACACTGGCCTACTAGGCTCCGAAAAGCCAGGCACAGCATGACCGGGCACCCAGACTCACTGTTTGCATATGCATATTTTCTTCATAACATTCAGAGACTAAGCTTTTGTAAACACTGCTAGTGATCTTGAGCTTACATATTCATGTATGAATGTTAAACCTTTGCACTCAACTGTGAGCAATAGCAAGCAGAGTTACACTAATGCCCAAAATGATATCCCACATCAAAATACCGTGAGCACATCTTTGCTTTGGCACACACTTTGTTGGGGTCAGAGTGTCGCGGCACACCAAAGAACAAAGATGATGCTAGCTACCTCTCAAGTTGCATCATAAGCAGGAGCTACAAACACAAGCAATGGCATTTGAAACTGCTGCTTAGGCATTTACCTAGTACAGTCCTCCTGGGTGTCTCTTGATTTCACTGTATTCTAAAGTTTAAACTGCATAGCTATACCTCTGTTGACAGTCGAAATAACAATCTATTTATATTTATGTAAGTCAGCATATGATATGTCAGCATAATCATTAAAATAATCATTGTCTTTTCCTTCTAAACGGTAACATCTTGAGGCAGGCCAGGACATGTGTTCTACAGAAATTGCCTTAGAAAACATAAAAACACCTTCAGATTGCACAAAGAAGCTCAACTTTGCACACCAGAAGAAGTGTTAGAAACCTGTTTTGCTGTGCTTCAAAACGTAAGTATGACATCCAAACCAAAGATTCTGCTACAGTGAGGGTTAGAAGTCACTGTATGTAAAGCCCATTGTAATACCAATCTCTCTCTCTCTCTCTCTAAGAGAGAGAGAGTGACAGGGCTGCGGGGAGAGCCAGAAGGCCCCCTAGATCCTAGCCGGCTCCTTGCATCCTGCGGGAGCCGGCACTGCTCACCCAAGCAGGGAGCTGCTTTTAAAGCAGCTCCCTGCTTGCAGGAGCAATGTTTTCCTCTGTCTTACCTGCACGCATATTTGAATGCAGGAAAGACAGATGAAAACTCCACTTTCTGCAGTTGAGAGGTGTTTGACAGCTCTGATTTGCAGAAAGCAGAGTTTGTTTGCTTTTGCTTTGTGGAGCTGTCAGCAAGCTATTACTTGCAAAAATGGTGATACTCACTCGCCTGTTATATTTCTTCCAAAACCTTCCGATCAACATCCCCAAGTCCACCTTTCACACGCTGCACTCTACCATGGGGTCCTCCATTTGGAATAAGGGCCACCGCCGAGTAGCACTTTGGAAGTTACAACTTCCCATCACAAAAGGGGGTTTTGGCACTCCCAACCTCGAGCATTATTACCTATCTGCACAATTGCAGTAGCCCATATATTGGTTGGTGGGTCGTTATTCTGAGGTGTTGTCCCCTCTGGACTCGGCAAGGGTGTGGGTAGGCCTGTGGAGTGCATTCCAACCCAGTGCAAGCCTACCGCATAGGTCAAATAGTCTACTACAGATTGCATTTAACAGCTTTCACCACAGCCTGAAGTTAGTGACACGTATGCCACTTTGGGGTCGATATCCAGTTCCCTTAAGATACTGGGAGAGGTAGGAGTGAATACATGGGCGGAGGCTGGAGTGTACACTCTTGGGGTGCTATTTTGCGAGGTCTTGCTACTGACATACGAGCAGCTTTCACAAGAATATCAACTGCCTGCAGGGCACTTCCTGGCGCACACACATGTCTTGGCGGAAGCAGTCCAACATTGGGGCATTATAGACACGGAACCGGACTCACAGCCATTAATCCACTTACTGTACACCATGGGCGAGGGGTGCAAATTGGCAACATGGTTCGCCCAGGCATTCACACAAGCTGTGCAGGATCTGTATGTTGCAACCCGTAGAGAATGGGAGGGTGATTTGGGCAGAGACATTGCTATGAAGGACTGGGCAAAAATCACTGAATACCCAAGACAGGTGTCTCAAAATGCAAAGTTCCAATATATTCAACATAATATATTGCACAGAGTATATCTTCCACCTGCTTCTCTCTCCTGAATGTTTGATTCCCCGTCCACATGCCCATGATGTCAACAAGCAGGGGCGGATTTCAAACACATGTTCTGGTTCCGCCTCATTTTGGTGAAGTACTGGTCATGGATATTAGCTGAAATAGAGCGGGTATCCGGCCATACAGCCCTGCACACGATAGAGGGGGCACTTCCGGGCCTTTTCCACAGGCCATTAGCTGCAAAAGCCAGCAATAAGTTTATAGACCTGGCATTGCTTCTGTCCCGCAGGCTTATTACAATGCACTGGAAATCACAGACTCTAGAGGCAGAGTCAACACAAGTTGCTCCTAGCAAGCCTGCTGCCTGTTCAAACGAGAAGCACAGCTTGAAGTGCAGAGATCTGGGGAGGCTGCGTCTCTTTGGAGCCTTACACAGGGTACAGGCATGAGCGCTGCAGCCCCTGTTGTGTGGGGGAGCCCCTGAATGAGCGGCGAGGTGCCAGTCTTACCAATCTCACCAGTGTCACAGAGCAGTGATGGGAAAGAGATATTTACAGTCTCCTCTAGCATCTATGGAGAAGAGCAGTGTCAGGCAGGGAGGAAAATTAAGGTATTCACTGCAAAGTATTGGAGAGTATAGGGTCGTGAGTCCATCCTGTGGAATGGCCATTGACATTAGACATGCCAATAAACAGAGGGAGGGTTCCTCAGGGAGGAGGAGTGGGTAGGAGCACTATGTGGGGAGCAATTGGAAAAAAAACAAATAAATGGTCCTCATGTTCTCTGAATTGTTATTATTGTCCCTAATGTTGTGAGCTGTGTATCCGGTATATGCCCCGGGGTGGTGGGTGAAATAACCTGATATTACCATATGGCAGGAAAAGAAATAAGCTTTCTTATGTGGAACGTCAATGGCTTAAGGTTAAAAAAGAGACAAAGGATAATTCTGAGCTATTTTGAGGACAGCAGAGCTCAGGTTATGGTTCTGCAGGAGACCCACTTAACCTAGTCGAAGGTCAGAAGTGTCCTCTCGAAGTGTGGATGGATCGAGAGCTATGCAGTTTCAGACCAATCAGAATTGTGTAAGGGGATTCCTATTTTGGTGAGGAAAGGAGCGGGTGTGGGGATTCTGGCCTCAATAACAGATAGTACTGGCAGATAGCTGGTTTGTGACACGAAGTGCCAGAATTATGAATTTATAAGTGCTTGTTTTTATGGTCCGAATGCAGATGATCCCTCCCCTCCCCTACTTTGGAGTGATCCACAAGGAGGGATTGCATTAGTACCCCCAGGACAAGGTAAGCACTAAAGAGTCCATGTTGCAGGACCTGCGGCTGGTTGATGTGTGGTGGTGTATAATTGGCCAGACAAGGGGATACATGTTTCATAGAAAGAAATATGGCCACTTTTCCAGGAAGGATTATTTATTTGTTGATAATAGCATAATAGACAGGATTCAAGTGATTTCCCATTTACCTGGGCATATTTCTGACCATGCGGCTGTGCGCATTACTGTTGAATGTCTGGCATGAAGGCAGACCACTAGATGGATGCTTAATTGTGCTATTTTGCAAAATTATGAAAATATCAAAGCTGGAAAAGGCTAGCAGGGAAGTTCGTAAGGATAATAAAGGGTCTGCCTCCCCTGCGGTAGTTTGGGATATTTTTAAAGCCCTTCTGCCCTGGGAGGTGCATAATCTGGTCTGCTGGAAGCATAGATCAGAAAATGCTGCCCGGGTAGCCATGGAACAAGAAATTGGGGTACTGAAAGGGATCCGGCAGGGGTTTGAGGATGGGGAAGGACGAGGGCCAGAATCTCCCTCCCCTTGGCAAAGCAGTGATTCAAAAGAAGTTGGATGAGGCCCAGTTGAATTTCAAATTCATGCTGGAAAAAAAAGTGTTGGGAGAGATGGATGGTCAAGAGTTCTAATTTATTTGAATATGGAGAGTGGGCAGAGGCACTTTTGGCTGGAAGGCAAACTCAGAGAGATCTAGGAATGTTATCAAGGAGCTAATTATCGATCCACAGGGAAATACAGCTAAGAAATAGGGGAAATGCAGGAGCACTAGGTAGCCAAGATTGCTGGACTATACACTGAGGAGGTCCGCCTGCTCCTAGAAAATATAAGTAATTGGTTGAGGAATAGGGATCTCCCCAGTCTTACTGAGGCGGAAAGAGAGGCAATTGGGTCACAGATCTTTGCTACTGAAATTTGGGAATAACTGAATCATGCCAATAACGGAAAGGCTGCGTGGCCAGATGCAATTCCATCAGAGCTGTACAAGGAGTTGGATGAGGTGATTGCGCCAATCTGGGAAGAACTGTTTAACAGCATATATATTGACAACAGTCAGATCCAGCAGTCATGGAAGGAGGCTACTTTAGTCTTGCTTTTGAAACCGGCTAAGGATCCCAAGAGGGTGGACTCCTACCAGCCAATCTCTTTCTTAAATGCGGATTATAAGGTCTTTGCTAGCATTTTAGCTGGTAGATAGGCCAAAATAGCACCCCAATTGATCCATCAGGATCAGGAGGAGTTTGTCGCTAAGCGCCAAATCAATGAGTTTACGCAACAGTTAATTGGTTGTATCAATCCCATCACTTGACTGATTGGCTCCCTTGGCAGTTGCTACCATAGACGCTGCCAAGGCTTTTGATAGGGTCCACTGGGTTTTCCTGTGGGAGGTGTTGGTGGTATTAGCTTTCAACCCATGTGTTATTTCCACTCTACAGAACCTATATACTAATTCCCCACAAGAATTCTGTTTAATGGTGAGGAGACTAAGAGTTTCTTGATTTCACATGGCACAAGGCAGGGGTGCCCCCTTTCCCCTCTGCTGTTGGATGTATATATTGAGCCATTCGACCAGCTTCTTAGAAGAGTCCAGCAAGTAATTCCTTTTACCATAAACTTTCTGAAGGTCAACGTTTCGCTCTACGCAGATCATCTGATTATTTATACATCTGACCCTGCGAGGACTGAGGAACCAGGAAAGATTTGACCCCCACCCGGGGTCTCCTTCCCAGCGGTGGAGGGACACCCTTTATGTCCTCAGGGTCAATTTAGCAGAGAGTTCACAAATCAAACGGAGTCACCAACTGGAGGAATCAAGAGAAGTTTATTACATGGATAATAGCTCGAGCTAATACAGAGTCCCAGGACAGTCAAGTGACTATCATACGGAGGCTGCCCCTTCACTCTGGGGCACCCAACCTTAAATACACACAAAACTGCTTAGTCAGAGGACAACTCCACCCCTATCGTATTCAAGGTCCTCTGCGGTCTTCAGAATATTTCAGGGATACATGTGTGGTGGGAGAAGGTACAGATGCAGCTGGTAGGAGGTGGCAACGACCTGTACAAACTTGTTTTGGCAGTTACTGATTAAGCACGACAATTCTCTTAACTGTAATTGGAAAAAGTAATATGGCAGCGATAAGCAGATTGCAGCCCAAGGCTGCGAGCACAAGGTCAATCATCAAAGTTCAGGAGGTTTGTCGAGCACATGGCAACATAATAAAGATAAACAGATGCCTAGCAGCTATGGTGTATGATTAACTTTATGTACATTTTCTCAATCCCTCCTTTTGCCATTGTGAGGCAAGTTTGAACGTCATTCAGTGTCTATGTTAATGGACATAAGGTCTTTTATCTCCTGCTCAAGGGACAGCATAGCCATGTGTTGAGGAGTGCGAACAGGCGAGGGGGCAAAGGATGCCATACAGCAACCGCACAAAGCAGGTAGGCACTGTACACAAAGACAACAGGTGAGGAATACAGCAGCAAGCACAAAAAGGAATATTAGTATCTTCCAGCCCCATTGGGAAATCAAGCCCCAAAACCAGTCGGTCAAGGGCCATGTTCCTTCGTCTTGGTGTATTGTGGAAGCTATCATATGCCACCTTTGAATAGCTTTATACACTGAAGGGGCATTGTCTGGTATATAAATGCAGCAGCTCGATCCGATCAAAGTACACACTCCACCATGGTCTGCCAAGATAATGTCAAGAACCATTCTGTTTTGAAGAGTAACAAGGCGGTCAGCAGCGAGCTCTGCAGTGATGTTACTCAGAGCTTCTGCTGTTTCATTTATTGTTGCTTCCACGACTCATGTGAGATGTCTGATATCCCTACTGTTCATCATAGGGCCCCAAAATGGAAGGACTCCTTTAAAGTAGTCCAATGCTTCTTGTGCTGAGGTATCTTCTGCAGATATTACCCCTCTCCGAGTCCTGTGGTGTTGAGGGCCAGCTGTGTAAGTTGGTGGTAGTAACCAAGCAATGTAACACGTGCCGGTCCAGGTGGGTACCAAGGAGGTGCAGGCATTATTACCACAAACAAAATACGAGTTTCGTGATGGTATCATGGTAGGCCAATTAGTTCCATTCAATATTACTGTAGCATTACAGTTACTGGCACCTACACTTCTATTACCACTTTTCTGAAAACAAAGTGGAGCCTTGACCTGTGTTACAAAAAATCTTCGGCCAATCCGGGGTGTGGTATTAAAGGATAAAAAATATATGTCAGTAGACCTATTTCGTCGGTCAGCATATTCTGACTTTTCTTCCTTTGTTCCATAAACTCTCGTTCCAGTGGGCCAGCATAACTGGTATAGGTGGGCGACCAATAGTCCGGAATTAGTAGCATCCATTGAGGTAGCCCAAATGGCTGATAGTTCATACCAGGCGCTGCAGGAGCCATCAAAAGAAAAAGGGAATGCAATATATGGCAACCTTCTTTGCACGGAACTCGGTAGCAAGCCACATATCCAACAATTTGTTCTATTTACAGCCAGCTGATGTTGATGTAACATAGATATGAAGGTATTGTTTCATATTCCTTACGTGGTCCTTCCTCATGGGGTGGTAAGGAAACATGGCTGTGTTCTGGAGGCAGTGGCGTAGTTGGTGAGACCTCTGAGTCAGAATCATGTATTACCCACCCAATGCAGGACAGAAGTATCAAAAATAGTATTGTTATGGTGAGACAAGCGATACGTGGGCCTAATAGTCTTTTTAAATTACTTATTTTCTTCTTTTTCCTCTTGTCTTCTTCTATAACACCCATTTCTCTTTATTGCTTGTCCCACTAGCAGTTCAGTCCAACCTAGGTGCGGCCCGTGACTGGTGGTTGCTTCACTGTGGGGTGATTCCAGCAGTCCTATTGACACACTCTGGTCCGCCCCGACAGTCAAAATCACGGCCCTGCAGCTATCGTCAGACTTAATACAGGGGACAAGCAATCAGTTCATTGTTCATTTTCTTATTTTCGTGGGCGGAAATCGTATCTTGAGGACTGTGGTATGGTATGGTCAGGAAACAATTGTTCAGTGTGACCTAAATCTGAGGGAACCTCCTGCAGCTCACTGCCGCTCTGTTTTTTATCACTCCGCGTAGTGTTGCTGAAATGGTGTTCAGTCGTAGGGTGGTCACCACTTTTTATTTCATCAGAGGGTACGAGTAGGGGTACTTTCTTACAGTGGGATGCATGTATCCAATTCGTAGCTCCCTCGACTTTAACTGCTGTTCGAGTAGCAAGGAGGACCTGTCGCGGACCTTTCCATCGAGGTTCAAGACTCTTTTTCCGCTGGAAATTCTTTGTGAGGACCCAATCTCCAGGTAGTATCTTGTGGCCTGGATCAGTTGATACAGATGGAAGTGCTTTACGCACCTGTTGGTGAATAGAACGCAAAGAATTAGTGAGTTCATTCAAATAGTCCATCAAAACAGGATATTCTAGTTCTGAGTACTTGTGAGGTCGAGGGACCCCCCAGACATTTGCTGGCCTACCCATCACTATCTCATGGGGTGACAACCCTGATCTAGAGTGAGGCGTCATCCTGACAGACATTAAAGCCAGGGGCAACGCGTCCGGCCACCGTATACCGCGTTCTGCGCATATTTTTGACATCTTCAATTTAAGTGTGCCATTATATTTTTCAACTTGTCCTGCTGGCTGGGGGTGGTTAGCTGCATGAAACTTCTGGCGGAGGCCCAACCCTTCACACACCCTTTTCATCACCTGCCCTACAAAATGACTCCCATTATCTGACCAGACACACCTTGGGACCCCAAACCGTGGGAAGAACTCCTTCAGAAGTACCTTTGCGGTGGTAAGGGCAGTATTATCTTTAGAAGGGTAAGCTTCTACCCACTTACTAAACATACAGACCACAACTAGGACATATTTCAAGTTATTACACCTTTCCATCTCAATATAATCCATTTGTAGTACTTCAAAGGGATACATTGATGGGGAAAAATGCCCAGGGGGGCTGAGGCCCCCTTTCCTATATTATGTTGTAAACAAATCATGCAGGATTGAACCAGTTGGTCAGCTACTCTTCTGATATTTTTATTAGACCAAACCGGATCAAGCAAATCACAGATGCTTTTTGCACTAACGTGTGCAGGACCATGGGCCATAGTCACTACTGGCAGCACGAATGCATCGGGTAACATCCATCTTTCCCTTTGTGACAGATCTGTCCAGCACAGCGTATTTTCATCTAACTTGGCCTTCCCTTCTTCCCATTCCTTTCTCTCCTGTTCAGTTGCCTCATCCTGTATCTTCCTGACACTCTCTACCGTGTTCCCAAATATTTCATGGGGACAAACCTTCTCTGTACTATCTACCACATACATGTGTCCTGTCTTTGCATACGCTGTATCTTTTGCTGTCTGATCGGCTAGGGCGTTGCCCCGTCCAGTTTCATCTGTCACCTTTTTGTGTGCACTACACTTCATGATAGCCATTGTTTTGGGCAACGCCAGGGCAGAAAGTAAGTCAGTTACGTAAGTGAATACGTGTCCCATGTGAAGTGAGGAATCCTCGTTCTGCCCACAAGCGACCAAAATTGTGTGCTACGCCAAATGCATACTGACTGTCTGTGTAAACATTCACATTAAGGCGGTCATTCTGACCCTGGCGGTAAAAACCGCCAGGGCCGTGGTCCGCGGGAGCACCGCCAACAGGCTGGCGGTGCTCCTTTGGGCATTCTGACCGCGGCGGTACAGCCGCGGCCAGAAACGGAAAGTCGGCGGTGTACCGCCGCCTTTCCGCTGCCCAGGGGAATCCTCCATGGCGGCGCAGCTTGCTGCGCCGCCATGGGGATTCCGACCCCCATACCGCCATCCTGTTCCTGGCGGTTTCGGCCGCCAGGAACAGGATGGCGGTATGGGGTGTCGTGGGGCCCCCGTAAGAGGGCCCCACTTAGAATTTCAGTGTCTGCTTAGCAGACACTGAAATTCGCGACGGGTGCTACTGCACCCGTCGCACCCCTTCCACTCCGCCGGCTCCATTCGGAGCCGGCTTCCCCGTGTAAGGGTGTTTCCCGCTGGGCTGGCGGGCGGCCTTTTGGCGGTCGCCCGCCAGCCCAGTGGGAAACCCAGAATGACCGCCACGGTCTTTTGACCGCGGTACGGTCTTCTGGCGGTTCCCGCTTGGCGGGCGGCTCCTGCCACCCGCCAAGCTTGGAATGACCCCCTAAGTCCTTTACTTAACTCACAGGCTCGTGTTAGAGCTATTAATTCTGCGGCCTGAGCAGAGTTATGTGGTATTCTAGCTGTTTCAACTACAGTGGTAGCTGTTGTAACTGCATAGGCTGCAGAGGTAGTGCCATCGGGTAGCTTGATGCATGAGCCATCTACGTATAATATGCCATCAGGGTCTCTCAGTGGAGTGTCCTGTAAGTCCACTCTCCCTTTTGTTTCATCCTCCGTCCGGAGAATGCAGTCATGTATTTCATCAAAAGAATCTTCTGTTTTTTCAGTAATTGGCAATAAAGTGGCAGGATTGAGCGTGTTGCACCTTTTTAATGTTATATGACTAGCTAAAAGTGTCAGTTCATAAGTAGTTAATCGTGCATTAGTAAGATGCTGTGTTTTTGTATGGTTTAATAGTGCGTCAACAGTGTGTGGGACCAACAGGGTGAGGGGTGAATCCATGACTATCCCGGCCGACTGGCGCACTGCGACCGCTGCAGTGGCTACTGCCCGTAGACAGCTCGGGAGTGCACGGGCCACTGGATCCAGTACGGCCGAAAAATAAGCACAGGGGCGTTGTTTTCCGCCATGCTCTTGGGTTAGCACTGATAGTGAACATCCATTTCTCTCGCTCACATATAACTGAAAATCTTTACGATAATCAGGCGTACCCAGTACAGGTGCTGTGCAGAGTGTATTTTCCAATTCATCAAAACCAGACTGAAAATCATCATTCCATTCAATCTTTTCAGGACAATCTTTGTGGGTGAGATGCAAAAATGGTTTTATCAAAAGAGAATAATTAGGAATCCATTGACAATAGAAAGAGGTAATACCTATAAAGGCCCTAACGTCTCTCTGTGTCCTTGGAACCGGTATGTCTCGTATAGCTTGTATTCTCTCAGCCGTCAACGTACGTCCCTCCTTAGACAGGAGGTGTCCTAGGTATATAACCTCCTGTCTACAATATTGCAATTTGGAGAGGGAGACCTTATGGTGATGGTGTGCTAAATGTTTCAATAAGGCTACAGTATCTGTTTTACAATTTTGTTCTGAAGTGGATGCTATTAAAAGGTCATCCACATATTGAACCAGAGTCGAGGAGCAAGGAAAAACAAGGGCATCTAATTGACCCTTGAGGGCCTGGCTAAAAATGCTAGGCGATTCAGTATAGCCTTGTGGAGCGCGACAGAACCGGAAACTGCGACCACCGAGTGAAAACCCAAAGATGTGTCTACTATCTGGATGAATGGGAATGCTAAAGAATGCATTCTTAAGATCGATAACAGAGAACCAAGTAGCGGAGGCAGGTATCATTGTTAATAATGTCGTAATGTCAGGAACAACAGGGAACTGGGGTATTACAATCTTATTGACCGCCCGTAAATCAATAACAAATCGGAGTCCTGGAGACGCAGTGCCATCAGATAATTTTTTATGAACAGGAAGGACAGGACTGTTACAATCATTACCACGCGTTTCTTCAATGACACCCAAATCAATCAACTGGGTCACAATATTTTTGAGTTGTTGTTCAATGTGTTGGGATAATTTGTATTGGGGAAGACGAGGCAATTTGGCATTGGCTTCCAAGCGTATGACATACAGTGGTATGTCCAGACATCCAACATCGTCCTTATGTGTGGCCCATAAAATGTCTGGCAAATCTCGATGTTCGGGTGGAAGTGGTTTTGACAAAAATTGTGACGGGGAAATATTTGGACCTAGAGTGACATGAACTCCATCCGGAGAGCAATAAATGGTGGCGTACTATTTCTTTAATAAGTCCAAACCCAATAAATTCTCACTACAGGCCGAAGTAAAAATGAGAGGAGAGCTAATGGTGTAAGGACCTATAGCAACATGCAGCGGCTGGGAGACTGGGTTAGCCACCGGAACACCAGAAAAACACATAGAGACCCATAGAGACCCCTTGGACCTCTTCCTGTTTAACAGAACTTCCGGTGGCCTCAGTATCTACCAAAAAATCATGTGGAGTACCGTCTAATTGTACCTCAACGTGAGGGACATTCTGCCTAACAGGAATAGAAACTGGTCCCACCCCCCTCTGTCGAAGGCTGTCCTAGTCAAAGGAGGACCCCTGACCTTCATACGCATCATAGTCGTCATTAAAATATTGACGCTGGGATGAAGCATCAAAATAATTTGGGCGGGGGGTACTGTGGGACCTTGAAGGGGCCTGCTGGCGGGGTCTGTCTGCAGGACCAGACCTACTGCGTGGTCTGTAGTCCTGTTGCGGTGGGGGCATGGGGCGGCCTGTGGAGTTGTCCTTATTGGGGCAGTCATTCTTCCAGTGGCCATCCTGCTTGCAATAGGCGCACTGATTGTAGGAGAGGGAAGAACGGGGAGGGCGTTGGGATTGCCTTCTGTCATTGGGAGGTCCTTGTGACCTTGATCTGGACTGCTGTTGACGGGGCTGAGGGTAGGCCTGCTGAAATAACACCTTTGTTTTCAACTCCTTCGTTTTTTTCTCGTTCTTTTCTTGTTCTTCTATCTCCCTGTTCTCATAATATTGGGCCATTGTCAGTATTCCAGTGGCAGTAGAGACTGGCCACGTACTTTCACACAATTTCAATTTTCCCTTTATGTCTGGTTATAAATTGTCCACGAATTTGTCAACAAAGAGTCTTATTCCCCCTTCAGTAGTCATGTCTTGGCCGCTGTAATCAGAAAAGACACCCTCAAACCTTGTGTAAAAGTCTGAAACACCCTCGTCCTTTTTCTGTTTACAGGCGGGCAATTTATCCCAATTTATCCTGTGTGGTGCAAGTATGGTCTTCATTAAATCCAAAATACGCAGTGGGAGAGCCAATATAAGTGGGTCTGGTTTCGCTCCCCCAACCCTGTCTCTTTCTGCTGCTTGCAATTGGTCCCAAGTGCCCCCTAGTTCAGCATGGTCGTGCCTCCGTATTTTTGACCATACTTCCTGCGGGACTACTGCTGCCATTAACATGTCAATATCGGACAACGTCATAGTACATGATTCAAGAATTTGTTGCAATTCTTTATAATATCCTGCAGAGTTCTTACGGGGGTCAGGTAAGGCGGCTTTTAGGGTATATGTTTCAGATCTTTTCCATGGGATGTGTACCCACATTTGGTGAAAATGCCCTGCGGTAATAACTTGGCCAGCGTCACCCGTCACCGGTTCTCGCCAAACCGGCGGAACCTCTCTCATGGGAAACATGGATGCCCTTATAGAAGGGCTACATGTCCACAGGCGGTCCCTATATACAAGAAGAGTAACGACATAATCATGTAGACCAGAACCCAACGGCAGCCCAGTAGAGGCGCGTTTTCGGAGGTCCACCAGTCCCGGGGGAGCTGAGGAACCATCATCCTCATATTCTTGTATTATAATATTGCACATAAGGGTGGCTGCATGTAACTGAACTAAACTATCCCATTGTTTCATAGTGTGGACAATGTCCCTGACCCCATAGTCATTCCAATTAGTCATCCACCTCCGTGTCATTTCTTCAATGACATCTTCCTCTTGTGAATTAGAGAACAAATGTCCGCACAGGGTGCGCTTTCGCGGGGTCATGGGGCGGGGGGTATGTGTGGTGTCTAAACAGGAGTCAGGGGAGGGCCACACGGGGGCCAGTCGAGGGGTGGGTACAGTCGGGCGGGTGTATCCTCTATAGGTCTGGTGACAGGAGGGGTGGTGGTGGGTGGCAGAGCACTCGCCTGAGATCCAACCGGGGGTGGCACAATAGGGTCACCTGGTGCAGGTTGAGGATGTAGTGTAGGATATATTGGTGGAGTATATAACGGGAGCTTATCTAACATATCGTTTAAAATGGGGTCTTCCTCTTGTGGCTTATCCACTACTGTCCTGGAAGGGTAACACTTATCAGTTTGTAAGTGAAGCCTTCGGTCATGTTCTAAAATTTTCTGTTGATGTTCAGCTACGTCAGAGTCATATACCTTTTCAGTCACCGTCCTGGTCTTATGTCTCTGTAATTCTTTCTCTGCCTTCCTACGTCTTTGGTCTGCTTCTTTCTGCCAAGTCCGTAGTGAATCAAACATCCCTGGTCTACTTTTTGTCACAAACAAACGTTCCTGTAAATAGTCTATTTTATCTTTATCAAATGTCCCGTGAATAGGCCATTGTAAATCAGAACTACCTATGCCATATTTACCATATATATCATAATTCAGAGTCCCGGCCGGAGGAGCGGGGCATGTTTCCTCCAGACGGGAGTCCCTACTGTAAAGACAACAACACAATTTCCTGAAACAACTGAACGCTGGCATTCTTCCAGTATATTATATAAAAAAAAAAAAATATTACATCAGTGGTTTGAATACACCAAATAAGTGGCAAATATGCCTTTTGCTTCCTATATACTTAAATGACAACTGAGGTCAGTCTTACCACTGACGTCGGTCTTTGCAAAGAGCGATAGAAAAAGTACAATACTCACAGACCTATTTTTAGACAGGAATCTTTCAACTCCCGTCCTTACCTGACACTTCTGTTATAGTCCAACAGTTGGGGACTCACGGAAAACAGAGACCCGAATTCAGACAGCGCCAGGAGAAGTCGAGCCGGCTGGAAGACACACAGTGGAGATCCGCAGGTCCACGACAGAGAACGAAGCTCAGAATCTGGTGTGGGGCGCCTCCCTTGGAAATCCAATTGTGAGTCCTCCGTCACCTGGTCGGTCCCCTGGATGCCTGACTCGGGTCCCTGTTCGGGCGCCAACTGCGGAACCAGGAAAGATTTGACCCCCACCCGAGGTCTCCTTCCCAGCGGTGGAGGGACACCCTTTATGTCCTCAGGGTCAATTTAGCAGAGAGTTCACAAATCAGACGGAGTCACCAACTGGAGGAATAAAGAGAAGTTTACTACATGGATAATAGCTCGAGCTAATACAGAATCCCAGGACAGTCAAGTGACTATCCTACGGAGGCTGCCCCTTCACTCTGGGGCACCCAACCTTATATACACACAAAACTGCTTAGTCAGAGGACAACTCCACCCCTATCGTATTCAAGGTCCTCTGCGGTCTTCAGAATATTTCAGGGATACACGTGTGGTGGGAGAAGGTACAGATGCAGCTGGCAGGAGGTGGCAACGACCTGTACAAACTTGTTCTGGCAGTTACTGATTAAGCACGACAATTCTCTGAACTGTAATTGGAAAAAGTATTATGGCAGCGATAAGCAGATTGCAGCCCAAGGCTGCGAGCACAAGGTCAATCATCAAAGTTCAGGAGGTTTGTCGAGCACATGGCAACATAATAAAGATAAACAGATGCCTAGCAGCTATGGTGTATGATTAACTTTATGTACATTTTCTCAGGACTATTCACTGGGTAGATGAACTAGAAAGGGAGTTCGGTGGCTTATCAGGGTACTCGATGAATACTGTGAAATCAGAAATTATGTGCTGGAATATAGATATCTGGGAAAGAGTGGTCCCAGAACTGGAATATTTGGGTATTACAGTAGTCCAGTCACTTGGGAAAATTCGGCACTTAATTTAGCGAGAGTGGCAAAGGAGGTTGAGCGACTGCTATGTAGGTGGAGGAACCTGCCATTACCGATCTACGGTATAGTAAACTTAATAAAAATGACAATTTTCATTCAGTTGACCAATCTCTTTAATTGCATTGCCCTTGATTTTCCTAGGAATATTGCAAAGATACAAGGGAAGGTTATAGGTTTTTTGTGGGGTAGTGGAGGGGCCGGGCTCTCCTGGAAAAAACGGAGAAGATGGTTGGGTTGTTGGGAGGTGGGCAGGTCCTCCCAGATTTAAACTTGTATCATGAGGCTTTCAAATTAAGAACTGCAGGGTACTCTTGGGGATTCTGGATGACTTAATGTGGGGGGAGATCCTCTTGGAAATGTCAGCTGAAGTGGGAGCATCAGGTTTCCTATATAAATTTGGGGCACCAAAGTTCTTTAAAAAGGCATGTCTAAAGGTCCTGAATGCACCTCTTAGACTATGGTACAGTCAGAAAGCTAATGGTATAGGTTACTACTCGAGTTATGCGACTGTGTGGGATTCCCCCAGTAGTCCTCAGTGTTTACGGGATGGGCTGAGCCTTCCCTTGAGGATGGGCCGGGTTGTAAAGCTGAGGGGACCCGACTAGGGTTGATACAGTGGGAAGAGTTGAAGGAAAAAATGAGGGGCAGTTCTCTAGGTTCAATTACTGTGCTTTCCTCCTGGTACGCCAGTACCAGGCAGGAATATTGTGGAGATTGGGAAGTGGAATCACTTATGAGGAGACCTGGTACTATCAAGAGGGAAGTCTGTTTATGGTACTGGAAATTTCTGGATACAATGGACAAAGGTCTATCTGCTCCATGGATGGCATGGGAAGGGATTGTGCAGGAATTTGAGCTCCTCAGGTATGGCAAACTCACTGTGACTACTGTACTCCACAGTTAAGCCAGCTGATTTAAAGGGAAATCATTTTTTTTTTACCATCAACAGGCTCTATTGGACTCCACAGAAGATTGCAAAGTTTGCACAGCCATCAATCCCTGGTTGTAGAAGCTGTGGGTCTCCTGTGGCAAAATGGCGAACATATGTTTTTCTTCTGTCCTGAACCTAGTAGTTATTGGAGCATGGTGGGTAAAACCATTGCTGAAATCTTGGGCCATCAAGTTATGCTAAGTTCAGTACTGGTGCTGTTTGGTGTGGACTCTGAGGTGGGAGCAGTTCTTGAGAGGCCGCAACAGTCCCTGCTGTTTTATATGCTGTTGCTGGCTAGAAGGAAGATTTGCAAGCGTTGGCTAGTGCCTGTGGCTCCCTCCCCTGAGGAGTGGCTTAGGGCCCTGCAGAGGACCAGTAAGATGGATATGGTGTGCCCCTCAGGCAGTGCAGTAAATATATGGGCAGATTACCTTTGATGGCTGGGTATGCAGGTAACGGAATCATAATGGTCTTGTGATTTTACCATCATGATCAGTCTCAGTCATCTTGGTAACCCAGTTTGGGGTGCCAGGTGCCACTGCTGATAGCATCAGGTGTGATACCCAAGTACATGGCATGCTGCCTGTGATTTGCGACAGCTATGATGATATGAGGACTTAAAAGAGAGAATACCACAATATGGCTAGGTTAGTAGTTGTTTGATCTGACTGACAACAGGTTAAATCTTTATTTTTCAGTTATGCCGGCAAATTGTATCATCCAATAGGTCCATGTAAGTATTAAATAAGAGCATAAGAATGCTGACCCCTTGGGCATTCAGCATCCAATGTTTATTTTAATAAGTTAAACTCTCTCAAAGTTACTTTTTATAATGCAAACACAGTTCAAGGAGGCTTTAGTAGTGCCCAAACCTATCCTGATTCTCTGTAATGTAAACAAGCATTGGCAAAGCCAATAGGTCTCACCTATACACTAACTATTGGCTTTTGCAATGTGTTTTACCATGCTGTATGTTAGTATGGCTGCTGTTCAGCATGCCTAAAAGTTAGTGGCATGGAGTGTCAGAGTGGAGTGCGGGAATAGAGTGTCGTAGAGTAGGTTTGTTGGAGTATCGTGGATTAGGGGGAGCAGAGTGTCATAGAGATTAGTAAAGGAGAGTTCAGTGGCAGAGAATGTCGTAGAGGGGAGTGGGTTGGAATAGGGTGGATTGAGGTACTGGGATGGATTGGAGTAGAGTGGGATGGATTGGAATGGGGTAGAGTGAGGTGGATTGAGCAGAGTGTGGTGGATTGGAGTGGGTGAACTGGATGGGGTGGAGTGGGGTGGACTGAAATGGGGTGAGGTGGATTGGATTGGGGTGGATTTGAGTGGGTGGGTTAGACTGGATTAGGGTGGGTGATTTGGATTGGAGTGATAGGTGATAGGGCTCGGTGAGGAGGATTGGGATGGGGTGGGGTTAATTAGGTTAACATGGGATGGATTGGAGTGGGGTGGGGTGGGGTGGACTGGATTAGAATGGAGTGGTTTGGACTGGATTTACTGAATTGGAGTGGGGTGGATTAGATTGAACTGGAGTGGGGAGGATTGGACTGAGGTGGAGTGGGGTGGATTGGAGTGGGGTGGGCTGGAAGGATTGGAGTGAGGTGGACTGAACTGGGATGGGGTGGGTGGTCTGGATTGGGATAGAGTGAGGTGGGTTGGGTAGAGTGTGGTGGACTGGAGTGAGTGGGGTGGATTGGAGTGAGGTGGATTGGATTGAGTGGGGTGACTGGACTGGAGTGGGTGGACTGGATTGTGGTGTGATGTGGTGGGCTGCAGTAGGATGGACTGGATTGGAGTGGGGTGAGGTGGATTGGATTGAAGTTGGGTGGGCTGAAGTGGGATGGATTGGATTGGAGTGGTGTGGATTGGATTGGGATAAGAGTGGGTTGGATCAGAGGAGAGTGTGGTGAATTGAAGTCAGTGGGGTGGATTGGAGTGGGTTGGGGTGGACTGGAGTGGGAATGGGTTGGGGTGCGTTGGTCTAGGGTGTGGTGGGCTGCAGTGAGGTGGACTGGACTGGAGTGGGGTTGATTGGACTGGGGTATAGTGGGGTGAATTTGAGTAGAGTGGGGTGGATTGGAGTGGAGTAGATTGGAGTGGAGTGGACTGAAATGGGGTGGGGTGGTTTGGGGTAGGGTGGCTGGAGGGGTTGGATCAGATTGGAGTGGGGTGGGGCAGTGGGTTGGATTGGTGTGGGGTGGATTGGAATTGAGTGGATTGCACTGAGATGAGGTGGATTGGATTGCATGGATGGGGTGGTCTGGAGTGGGGTTTGCTAGAGTGGGGTGGATCAGATTGGGCAGGGTGGGTTTGAGTGGAGTGGGTTGGAGTGAGGTGGATTGGACTGAGTGGAGTGGATTGGAGTTGAGTGGAGTGGATTGTGGTAGATTGGACTGAAGTGGGGTGGATTAATGTGGACTAGATTGGACTGGAATGGGTCTGATTAAAGTGGATTGTATTGGGGTGGAATGGATTGAGGTGGTGTGGGTGGACTGGAATGGAGTGAGGTGGATTAGGTAGCTTTGGACATGATTGAGTGGGGTGGATTGGACTGGAAAGGGGTGGATTGGTTTGGTTTGGATTGGAGTGGAGTGGGGTGGGTTGGGCTGGAGTAGGTTGGATTGGACTGGGATGGGTTGGAATGGAGTGGGGTGGATCAGCATGGAGTGGGGCAGATTGGACTGGAGTGGGGTAGATTGTACTGGAGTGGAGTAGATTGGACTGGGCTGGTTTGGGGTGGATTGGAATGGTGTTGGGTGGATTGTGGGGGACTGGAGTGTGGTGAATTGGGATGGAGTGGGTGGATTGGGGTGAGGTGGATTGGATTGGATTGGAGTGGGGCGAATTTAAGTGGGCGGATTATTTTTGGATTGGAGTAGGTTACTTGAGATTTGAGTGGGGCATGTTAGAGTGGGGCAGATAGTTTTGGATTAAAGTGGGGCACAATGGAGTGGAGCAGACTGAAATGGATTGGAGTGGGGCTGGTTGTTTGGGATTGAAGTGGGGCGGGTTAGAGTGGGACACATTGTTTTGGAGTGGAGTGGGGCACACTGGAGTGAGACAGATTGTTCTGGATTGGAGTGGGGCATTTTAGAGTGGGGTGCATTGGAGTGGGGTGGATTAAGTTGGAGTGGGATGGATTAGATGGGAGTGGGGTAGACTGGATGGGAGTGGGGTGTATTGGAGTGGGGTGAATTGGGATGGAGTGGGTTTGATTGAAGCAAGGTGGAATGGATTGGAGTGGGGCGTATTGTTTTGGATTGGAGTGGGGCAGATTGCTTTGAAATGGAGTTGGGCACATTGGAGTGAGGCAGATTCAAATGGGACAGATTGTTTTGGATTTGAGTGGAAAGATTGTTTTGAATTGCAGTGGGGCAGATTGTTTGGATTGGAGTGCAGCAGATTGCAGTGAGGCAGATTGTTTTGGATTGGAACAGACAGGAGTGGGGCATATTGTTTTGGAGTTGTGTAGAGTGTTTTGGATTGGAGTGGGGCAAACTGAAGTGGGGCAGAAACTGGAGTGAGGTGGATTAGTTTGAAGTGGGCCGGGAGGATTGAAGTGGGGAGGGTTTGAGTAGATTGGATTGGAATGAGTGGTTTGGACTGGAGTGGGCTGGATCGGTGTGGGGTGAGGTGGGGTGGATTGGCATTTATTGTAGTGGGGCTGATCGGAGTGAGGTGCATTGGGGTGTGCTGCACAGTAATGTGTTAAAGCATCATTTCAGAAATTACACATAAGAAAAAAACAGTGTAGCGTTGCAATAGTTAGAACAAGATAATCGCCATCTTTTTGGGAACAGCTCACACAAACAAAAAAACTAAAGTGCATTTGGTCAGCAGGCGTCATCCATTGTCAGTCACATTTTACTTCGTCCCACCACAGCACACAGCCTGGATCTGTGTGTCAGCCCCTTGAACGCCAACTCACCAGAAGACCATGGGTAGCGGAAATGATATTCCACACCATTTGACCTTTACAGTCACTCACGCACACTTGCTTACACATACAGTCACACATACTCACTCTCTCTTACATAAACACTCACCTGCATGCACACATACAACATACATTAAAACCCATTTCTTATTACTTACCTCATCTTCCAGGGAGGGTCACATTCCAGCTAACTGTCCTCCATTTTTTATTACACTAATAGTGAAAGAGGAATTATTCCAACTTTACCCACTAACCCCATTCACGTTGACTGACTGTACAAAAAAATTCTGCCTGAAAAATAACTCCTTTCTCCTCAGTGACAAAGCTGTCTTTTATATTGACGTTAAATAATGGCTATTTATTTTGCCTACACTTCAAGTACACATTTACAGGGTTATTTATTTTGTGCCTCCTTTTCACTGTTAGTGTCATAAAGTATTTAAGAGACATTGGGGGTCATTCTGACCCCGGTGGTCACGGGGTCGGTGGGAGCACCGCCAACAGGCTGGCGGTGCTCCTGAGGGCATTCTGACCGCGGCGGTATGGCCGCGGTCAGAACCGGAAAACCGGCGGTGTCCGCCGGTTTTCCGCTGCCCTGAGGAATCCCCCATGGCGGCGCAGCTTGCTGCGCCGCCATGGGGGATTCCGACCCCCTCACCGCCATCCTGTTCCTGGCGGTTTCGACCGCCAGGAACAGGATGGCGGTGAGGGGTGTCGTGGGGCCCCTGGGGGCCCCTGCAGTGCCCATGCCAATGGCATGGGCACTGCAGGGGCCCCCGTAAGAGGGCCCCACTTTGAATTTCAGTGTCTGCTTAGCAGACACTGAAATTCGCGACGGGTGCCACTGCACCCGTTGCACACCTTCCACTCCGCCGGCTCCATTCGGAGCCGGCTTCTTCGTGGCAGGGTGTTTCCCACTGGGCTGGCGGGCGGCCTGTTGGCGGTCGCCCGCCAGCCCAGTGGGAAACCCAGAATGACCGCCGCGGTCTTTTGACCGCGGGACGGTCTTCTGGCGGTCCCAGAATGACCCCCATTGTATCATTCTTACTGACTGTGATAAGTGATATTGTAATTGCCTACAAATTGAGTGCTTAGTTAGCTGGGTGATTTATTATTAACCTTGTCACGAATAAAACATTCCACAACTGAAAGTCTTGTTATTTAATCATCATCAACAGTAAAACATCCATATTAGTTAACGTTTATAAATGTAATATTTTTCCCAAGCATAAAATGGTCACGCATAGGTTGCAGCACATTATTGTATCTAATACATTCATGGCAATTCCTTGCAATAAAAAATGGAGAATAACCATTGTACCTGCTAGCCAAAGCCAGACCTCTTGGGTTTGCCACTGCTTGTTTTCAGTGAAGTTGTCAGGGTAATTGAGGATGTGGATGTCAATATGCATTCAAACTTTTTGTGACCCTTAATGACCAATTAGCTAAAGGTGTTTAAAGTAATAATATACAAGCAGAGTGTGTTTGCAGATCAACCAAAGCTGCAGAGGGTTTGATCTATGCATTATATTCGAATTGTCTAGGATGACGCAGACACTCCATGATCAATTCTTGGACCTGCTGGTTCAGATTGCCTATGTTTGTGTGCTAATCAGAAGTAACTATTATAAAGGATTATAAGTGTAGTTGAGTCTAGGCTGAGACTAACTGGACTTTGTCAGAGAGGTAGCACAGCAAGTAGGCTGTGCTCCCTCCTCGCCGCACTTGTGAATTCTCCGCTCTATTGAGAGTCGAGGAAGCAATGGGCTTTCCCAGGCACAGCCTCAACTATGCCTCCGCCCCATCAAACGTACGGTTCTCTTGCTCTGTTTAGAATTTGGGGAAGCACTAAATCTACACTGAGTCTCAGCTGACTTCACCAGCATAAATCCTTGACCTAAGGTCCCACCACCACTGGGCTATCAGATCATAGCGACAGCAGACCTACCTTAGTTAGGGATGCAACCATCACTGGCTTGAATCATTTTGACCAGGGACCCCCATGGGAGGCATGTTGGTTATAGTCAGGAAAGCAGGGAATGACTTCCATCGGCAGGGGAATCGCCTCTGGGTCAGTTTCTCTTTACTGAAAACAAACTCTTGCTTTGGGAGCTTGTTTTCAGAAAACAAGAAAGTTGTCAGAGCAGGAGCCTCAAAAATGTGTGCTGCCCAGCAAACCTTCACTGACTCCAGAGGAGCCACCACACTTTCACTCAATTCTAACCTAAGGTCTGTAGTCAAAATGTCGAGAGAACAAACCCACTGAAAATATGAAGGCTTAGGAGTGAAGTTAAAGGCACTTTTTAGGAAAATAACGTTTTCCAACAGACTGAGTGAAGGAAAAAAGACCAATCATATAGGAAGAGGTCTGGGAAAGAGTAAGGAGAACTGTGGGTGGATTACAAAGTTCCTGAAATTTCTGATGCGGCCTGTAAATGTTATTGGCTCCATTAGGAATTACATGGAGTGCAGCAAAATTGTGGACATGATAGGTTTCATCACACAAGGACTGCAGTAAAATTGAGGACATTATACTTTTCACCAAGGGACTCAGCAGCCCAAATCCCTGTGCAAAACTATGATGGAGGGGTAGTGAGAACTTGGTTGATGCTGGGACGATGTAACAAGGCATCACCCTTCAAAAGGGTGCGAGGAGCTGTCTGCATTAAGGCCATGCACACAGCAGCACGAGGTCACTTGGCTCTAGTGGTTCAGTTTAAACAGATTTTATTAATGTTAAGGCTTGCCTACCAAACGGTACAAGCCGTCTGGTTGCAAAAGACCTATTGTCAGCTTATCAAGAGCTCTCAGTGGGCTTAGAACTTGTTCATTGCTTACTATTGGTTGGCTTTATTGTCACTCTCCTTTGCTTAATTCATATTCATTGCCTTGTATTGGACTTACATGCTTTCACTGCTCACTCTTAGGGAACTACCTTTTTTAAAATTGTTGTCTATGCTCTCTATGAGAATGCAAGCCTTTTCCAGCTCTCTGCCTCATGTGCTTCCCCCGTCCCACATGGTCCATGTTGCTCTCCCCCTCAATTGCTGCTAGTTCTCTCTCTCATGTATTTCTCCTCCACCCGTCAAGCTAAGCACCATGATGCTCTCTCCTTCGTGCATCTCCCCTAACCCTGTGTTGCTCCTTCCCTTATGTGCTTCTATTCCATCCTCCAAGCCACGCTCATGTGCTGCTTTTCCCCTCTTCGCCACACTCTGCTTTATTTTTTACAAATTCCCCCATTCACTCCTCTGCTGTCCTCACATCCTTATGGTCCATTTTTAGTCAAACTTTCTTTATTTGAGTTTTGAAATTGAGACATCGATAGTGGTTGCAATCTTTATTAATTGACATCAGTATTATGGTTCCAGTGCTAATAAATTACAAATTTTCAGCTGTATTCTGTGCCAGCAATCAGGCAGATAAAACAAGCATCACTATAACAACATGTACAGTAGCTCTATCGACCGTTTCGCTGCCTTATCCCTCCCCCTTAGAAATCCCAAGGACAAAAAGAAAGAATACAAAAAAGGGGAGAAAGTAAAAAAAGGTAAACAATCTATTCCATGAGAAATATACATTCAGTGGCATATTACCTGGTGTACGAGTGCAATCATGTTTGTTTTGCTGCCCTCCCCTCCCCTCCCCGAGGATTGTGGCTCCATCATGTAAGAGAAGTAATATGTAAGAGAAGTCATATCTGCAAAAGGTGGAGTGCTTGGGTTCATGTAGAGCAAGTGGTCAGCAGGAAGCCAGTGGACAGGAAGGCAATCCAGAGGGCTCCACATATACTCAGAAGTTTTGAAGTTGTCTCTGAGGATATCATCCAGCCGTTCCATAGTTAAAGCCAGCCAAAGCCTGGCATGCAATTGAGTCATCGAAGGGACTGTCGACTTCTTCCAGGCTGCTAGTGCTATTTTAGCAGGCCCTAGACATAACCAAAGGATTGAGCAATCACAAGAGGTTTGGCACCTGAGGGGCTTATCTCGTAGTCCCAGAAGAGCAAAACCTGGTGTGTCTGGTAAGGGGGTATTCCAATTGCTTTAATGTGTGCTAAGATTTCAGACCAGTCATATAGACCATAACATCCTATGTGATGGTATACATACCAATCATATAGGATTTTATAGTGGGCTTCCCTCATCCTGTTAAACCGAGGGATGTCCTGCCATAGTCATCTCCACTGGTCATCCATAATAGTCTTGTCTAGTTGGGTGGACAAGAATTCCAAATGTCGGGTAAGTGTTGGGAATAGCATTTAATAAGAGGAAATTACCTCCTTCGATCTCTTCTGATTCTCACAAACTTTTCAGTGGGCGAAAGGTCTCTCGTGGCTGCCTCCCTTATGTCAGCCTGGAGTACCCAATGTCTTAACTGTGTGTACTGATTTCTCTCTGAGGGGGGAACCCAAAATCCCATTGACAGTTCTCAACAATGAGTATGTCCCAACCATGAAATAAGTCTGATATCATGAGGCTACCCCCTGGTCCTCCAACTCTCAAAAGGTCCCTGGGTGAGTGCAGGAGGGAAGGCTGTATTGAACTGGATAGGTTTAAATGGAGTGGAGTGCTGGACCAAGGCTCCTGAGCGACTTTTGCTGTCCCAGGTTTCCAGGGTCGTTTTTGTGGGAGTGCTCAAATATGCATTAAGGGGTCAATCCACTTTGGGTATCCATAGAAGGTCCCAAATGTAACAACCTGTTATGGCGTGGTCCATATGGAGCCAATGTTTGTCTGACTCCTGAAGGGACAATTCCGTAATCACCTTCAATTGGGCTGCCTTATAGTATAAGAAAAAATCTGGAGGGCCAGTCATCCCGCTGTTCTGGGTAGCTGGAACACTCTATATGGTAGTCTGGTTCTTTGGTTATGCCAAATGAACTTAATCAAAAGCGTTCATAATGTGGAGAAGAAGCCCCTCTCCACTGAGATGGGGAGGCCTTGGAAGAGGTATAAGATTCAAGGAGAGACTGTCATCTTGATAGCGTGAATACGCCCTAGCCAATGCAGGTATAATGGTGTTCATCTCCTAAGGTCAACCTTAAGTTGTTGGTGTGACAGGGGTAGTTAGCTTTGTAAAGCTCACACATTTGTGGAGTAATTGTAATCCCAAGATAGGTAAAATCCTCCTTTGCCCACTGGAATGGAGTGGTAAGCTATTCATTCTCTGCAGAGGAGGGAGTTAGGTTGAGAAGATATGACTTGGGAAGATTCACCTGGTATCCAGCCACTTCCTCAAATCTAGCCAGTTCTCGTTGTAGAGCTAAGAGTGAGGTTGCTAGGATTTTAAGGACATAAAACATCATTAGCAAAGAGAGACATTTATGAGTAAGGGACCCAAATGGTAACCCCTTAATCTCCCCCTCCTGGCGCATCATTACAGCCAAAGGCTCTATGCTGAGAGTGAAACGGAGAAGGGAGAGTGGGTATCCCTGGCATATGTCCCTCTCTAAGCAGATGGTTCCAGATCTTGTACCATTTGCCAAAACCCTGGAGACAGGAGGAATGTAATCAGCTTGCACCATTGCAATACATTTCTTGCTTATGCCAAAGTGCTTCATAGCCTAAAAGACGAAGGTCAAATCTACTCAGTTGAATGCTTTTTCAGCGTCTAGCATTACCAGCACTCCCGGGATGTGTTTTTTAGTGCCTTTTTTCCTCCCAGATGGATTACCTGACATAGATTATTATGGGTTTGTCTCCCCTTTATAAACCCAGATTGGTCAGGGTGAATCAAATCCACCATGATTCCTTCTAGTTGGCTGGCAAGGATCTTTGTATACAATTTGACGTCAAGGTTTAGGAGGGCACTTGGTCTGTATGAGGAGCAGTAATATGGGTATTTCCCTGGTTTAGGAAGGATGGACATTAAGGCTTCACTTATGGAGCATGTAACTCCAGGTTCTGTTGCTATTAGGTTGAACAACTTAGTTAAATGCGGTGTCAGTTCCAAGCTGAATTTTTATAAAATTGGGCCGTGAAGCCAACTGGCCCGGAAGATTTATGAAGTTTGAGGGAAGCTATTGCGATCCACACTTCATCTTCTTCAGTGAGGCTACTCAAGGTCTTGTTTTTGTCGTCGGTGACGTAACGAAGGGTGACAGCATATAGGTATTGTAATTGATTTAGTATCGCCAGTGTATCAACTGTGTTAGACCTGGCAGCTTTTTGGCATGTCTCCCCTGTCTTCTTGCCTTCTGACCTCCTGGTTTTGGACTCTGTTTTTGCTGGTTTATTGTCTCTGCGCACTTTACCACTGCTAATTAGTGCTAAAGTGCAAGTGCTCCCCATATAAATTGTACTGTGGATTGTTTTATCCATAATTGGCATATCTGATTTACTGGGAAGTCCCTAGTAAAGTGCACTAGAGGTGCCCAGGGCCTGTAAATCAAATGACAATAGTGGTCCTGCAGCACTGGTTGTGCCACCCACATAAGTAGCTCTGTAATCATGTCTCAGACCTGCGACTGCAGTGTCTGTGTGTGCAGTTTCGACTGTAACTTTGACTTGGCAAGGGTATCCACTTGCCAGGCCTAAAGTTTCCATTTTCTTACATGTAAGGCACCCCTAAGGTAGGCCCTAGGTAGCCCCAAGGGCAGGATGCAGTGTATGGTTAAGGTAGGACATGTAGTAATGTGTTTTATATGTCCTGACAGTGAAATATTGCTAAATTCGTTTTTCACTGTTGCAAGGCCTGTCCCTTTCATAGGTTAACATGGGGGCTACCTTTAAATCTGATTAAAGTGTAGATTCCCTTTGGGAGCGGATGGACATGTGGAGTTTGGGGTCTCTGAGCTCACAATTTAAAAATACATCTTTTAGTAAAGTTGATTTTAAGATTGTGCGTTTGAAAATGCCACTTTTAGAAAGTAGGCATTTTCTTGCTTAAACCATTCTGTGACTCTGCCTGTTTGTGGATTCCCTGTCTGCGTCAGTTTGACAGTTGGGCTGTTCACACCTCTCCTCTAGACAGTGACACAAAGGGGGCTGGGGTGTAGCCTGCATATCTTGATTAGCCATCTGTGCTGGAGGGGAGGGGAGGAGTGGTCACTCACACCTGAAAGGACTGTGCCTGCCCTCACACAATGCTGTCTCTGACCCCCTGGTGAGTGTCTGGTGCTTGGCCTGGACAAGGAAGGTGTGACGGGCTGGAACCCGTTCGCCCGCACATGGCTCTCACTTGTGCTGACTCTGCCCCTGTTACTCCGAAGCTTCCTGGTCACCCTGCCCGTGATTGGTTGGTAGATCCGCAGTGGCGGGACGCCAGAAGGTCAAATGTGCCACTGTCAGCACTTTCAGCGTTCGGAGGTTGGAAGGAGGAAGACGAGGAGCGGAGCCCACCTGTGAACCAGCACCGGCGGTACCGTCCGGGTATCGGAGGAGAACCCGGAAGACGATTGCCCGACAACCCTGTTCCAGGCAACCGGGAGGACGAAACGCAGCATCCCGCCACGCTCCAGGAGAAGCGTGGCCATTCAGGTGCGTGGGACTACGTCCCTGAGTGAGTGCAAGTACAAGAGAGATAAAGGAGTGGAGTGAGAAGGGAGGCGGAAGGGAGGAAAAAGGTTACATGGGGAGAAAGGAGGGGGTCGGACAAACACAGAGAAAACATAATTGCACGAGCACTGGGGAAAGGGGAAGGAGAAAGAGGGAAGTGAGCAAGGGCCAGGGAGAAACACAAAAACTTACCGTCAGGCACCATAGACCACGGTCACCTTTAAGGGGCCAGCCAAAACCTGAGCACAGGAACGGTTGAGCGCTGAAAGAAAACATATAAAGACAGAAAGAATAGGAATTAGACCATTAAGAAACAGAAGGAAAAGTACGTGCTAATCTTAGCTAATGAGAGAAATGTAACCTTGTCAAGAACAGTAAGACAGGGACCACAAAGACATTGTAAAGAAACAAGAGATCCCAGTATCACGGTCACTTACAGCTATTATTCTCTTCTCTCCACATGCGCTTCCCGGGGAATGACTTGTGAACAAGAGAGACAGAAAAGAGACGAGTAAAGACCAAACCTCAAGAACATCCCACCATCTAAAACCCAGCATCTTAAGACTGAAACAAACTTACCTGTTTTACGCCACACTCAATATCTTCAATAAAATTCCTTTGTTTTTAAGACTATAACATAGTCTGGAGTGGTTCCTCCACACCCACACGGTTACAAGTGGTGTCAGAAGTGGGATTTGTGGAGACACCGCCACCATGGAAGAAAAGGCAACAATGGCAGACGTAATCGCTCAGTTGGCAGAAGGGCAACGGCATCTACAGTTAATGTGGGAACAACAAATGAAAGAAGCAAAAGAGGAACGAGAGGCGCTGCAAACAGCCCTTAAGAGTCAGGCATTGATTATGGCCAATAACCAAATGGTTCATGAGACAGCATTGGGTAAACTTACCGATACCATCGCTCATACAAAAGTACACCCCACAGTACTGAGTAGTGTGTTGCAACGATATCAGGAGCAGGAAGACCCCGACTCTTTCTTCACAAACTTTGAAGGGGTGGCCAGCACTGCTAACTGGCCCGAGGATAAATGGGGTCAGTATATCGCCCCCTACTCACCGGCCATTTACAAGCAACATATTAAGCTATTAACCCGAATGGTACTCTTCCATACAAAGACCTTAAGAAAACCATTTTAGAAAGAGTAGGTTTGGATAGTGAGAGTTATCGCACCAGGTTTAGACAAATGAAATGGCAGCATCAGGAGAACCCCGTACCTTATATTACCGAGTCCAACATGCCGCCGGGAGGTGGTGACATCCCACAGAGAACACAAGAGAAGACATGTTTGACATCATAGTCTTGGAACAATTCTTAGATGCTCTACCACCTACCACCCGGAACTGGGTACAACAACATCCTGGACTCACGAATGAAACAGCCATAGAGCTTGCCTGCGCTTATCATAGAGGCTCGGACTTCCGGGCTACCGTTAGTCGGGCCCCTCCACCTCCGGCCCGACCGGCCATACCTAGAATGCATCTGCCGCGGCCTGTAGGGAATCCCGGAACTGACCGATCACAACCAACTGGTCCGGGTCCCTCTGGATACACAAGCTATTGTCCCCAGTGTTATCACTGTTCAGAGTGGGGTCATATTGCCCGGCATTGCCCTAAAAAAAAAAAGACACAGAGGAGCCCATGGAGATGGGCCTGGCCAAGGGAAGAGTATTCTGGGCTGGAGGGGAAAAACCCAAATATACCCTCCCTCTTATCATCAATGAAGTAGAAAGGATGGCTCTAATCGATTCTGGATGTAGCCAGAGCGTGATCAGGGACGATTTAGTATTGCCAGGGCAGAAAGATACAGAGGCTCAGGTCCTCATTACCTGTGTACATGGGGATCAACGATTTTACCCCCCTGGTGACAATACAGTTGAAATGGAGAGAACAGAGTGAGACCCTCCGGGTAGGGGTGCTCTCCAGCTTCGATGAGGATATAATCCTCGGGACAGATTATGAGGATTTTTCCTCCTTGTTAGAGAAAGCCGGACAAGAGCACCTTCTGAGAAATTGGTGGATGGAAGCACCTAGTGAAATGGTCTCAGAGGAACCCAAACAGGTACGAATTGCCCTCAGCAGGAGACAAAAAAGAGAGCAACGACGCTCCTATACACAGAACTGCCCATCCCAAAACGGTTCTATTGGACTTGGGAAGGTTTGCACAATCACCGGAGATTTCCGACAGAATCAAAATGAGGATCCTACCTTAAAATACGCATGGCAGCAGGCCGAGTACGGGACAGCACAAGGGGTAGGTCCCCGATTCTTGATTCGTAATAATCTCTTATATAGAAATCCCACGCCCGCAAGAGGAAATGACCTACAATTAGTAGTACCTAGAAGTCACCGTCAACAAGTGTTGCAACTAGTACATGGGGAAATGGGGAAGGGCACTTGGGAAGGGAGGAAACGGAAGAAGCGGTCCTTAGACAATTTTATTGGCCAGGGGTTTATGGCGAGATACGTAAGCATTGTTCCGAATGTTCCAAATGCCAGTTGAACAACCCCTCTCCACAAAAACCCGTTCCCCTTCAGCCTCTTCCCATAATTGATATTCCTTTTACCTGGGTTGGAATGGACCTTATTGGTCCCGTTACCCCTTCCACTCGGGGTAGACAGTATGTGTTAGTCTTGGTGGACTATGCTACACGATATCCCGAGGCCATACCCCTTCCCAGTATACACACTAAAGCTATCTCTCAGGCTATGATAGAGTTCTTTTCCAGGGTGGGTTTCCCGAAAGAAATATTGACGGACCAAGGGACTCCTTTTATGTCCAGATTAATGGCAGAAGTATGTCGACTACTGGGGGTGAAACAGATCCGTACCTCAGTATATCATCCGCAAACAGATGGGCTAGTAGAGAGATACAACAAAACCATTAAATCCTTACTCAGAAAAAGTATATCGGAAGCTGGGAAAGACTGGGAAAAGAAACTACCATTGGTTATATATGCTATTCGTACCCATGTACAAGCATCCCCAGGCCATAGTCCTTTTGAGATGTTGTTCGGCCGACAGCCTCGCACACTGTTAGATATGTTAGCAGAACAGTGGGAGGACACAGAAGAGGAAGTAAAAGACCTCTTAACCTACACCAGGGATTTAAGAGACAATCTTCATACAGTATGGGAAGAAGCCCATACGGCCCTACAGGAAGCACAGGAGAAGCAGAAGCAGAGATATGATACTCGAAGTACTGTTCGCACCTTATCAGTAGGAGACAAAGCTCTAGTCTTACTCCCTAGCACTGACAATAAGTTATTGGCCAAATGGCAGGGACCGTTTGAAGTGTTGGCACAGATCAACCCCACCACCTATAAGCTGGCCATTCCCCAAGGAAGTGGTAGGGAACAAATATATCACATCAATCTACTTAAGAAATGGCTAGAACCCACAGGAGACAACTCTGTTCACTTTATCAACTCCGAAATTACTGACGACATCCCGTATCCCAAGATAACTCCCCAGGATCGGTCCAACCAGGTACAACCATGGATCAATCCTGATCTTACTAAAGGGTATCACAACCAACTGACCCGTTTAGTACAGCACAATCAAGATGTCTTTTCTAAATATCCGGGTAGAACAACCCTAGTCCAACATCCCATCCGCTTCAAAACAAATACTGTCTCACGACAGCGGCCATACCGCATCCCTGAAGCAAAGCAAAAGATAATTGAAGAAGTCCAAACCATGTTGGCAGCGGGTATCATAGAGCCGTCAACCAGCCCTTGGTGCTCGCCAGTAGTATTGGTACCCAAGCCAGATGGCAGTACTCGGTTTTGTGTAGATTATAGGGGTGTCAACAACTTATCCTATTTTGATGCTTATCCCATGCCTAGAATCGACGAACTGATTGAGAGATTAGACCAAGCCAAATACCTATCCACCCTAGATCTCACGAAGGGTTATTGGCAGATACCCTTAAGAAGGGAAGACAAAGAAAAAACAGCATTTGCTACCCCTTCGGGTTTATATCACTTTACTGTCCTCCCTTTTGGGCTCCATGGGGCCCCTGCCACCTTCCAAAGGCTCATGGACGAAATCCTACGACCTTTTCAGCAATATGCTGCTGCCTATCTCGATGACATTGTTATATATAGCAAGACCTGGGAGGAGCACATGACACATCTAGGTACCATATTGCAGGCCCTACGAAAGGCACACTTAACCGCCAATCCTGACAAATGTAAACTCGGACAAACTAGTATCAAGTATCTGGGCTATATTGTACGGAACGGTAGAATTAGCCCACAAGTTGAAAAAGTAGAGGCCATCTCTAAAATGGAATTTCCCAAGAGAAAAAAGGACATTAGGGCTTTCCTGGGTTTGATTGGCTATTATCGGCGCTTTATTCCTCATTTCTCCACAATTGCAAAACCTCTTACTAATCTGGTGAAAAACTCCTGTCCCAACACCCTTGGACCCCCCTCTGTGCCTGCAGTACGTAGTTTTGATCAGCTAAAGACCGCTCTCACATCTGAACATGTGCAGTGTTGTCCTGATTTTGGCAAATCTTTTGTGTTATTGACTGATGCCTCCGATGTGGGGCCTGGAGCAGTGTTATCCCAACCGCAGGATGATGGTTCCCTCCACCCAGTGGTGTACATCAGCAGGAAACTTCTACCGCGGGAATGTCATTATCCAGCTATAGAGAAGGAGTGTTTGGCGATTAAATGGGCGATTGAATCTCTCAGATATTACCTGTCGGGCAGGACTTTTACCCTGATAACTGATCACGCTCCTCTGACCTGGCTTGCCCATCATAAGGACACTAACTCCTGTGTTCTTCGCTGGTTCCTTTCCTTACAGCCATTCTCCTTTCGGATCCAGCATCTGCCAGGGAAACATATGGTGGCTGCGGATTTCCTTTCCCGTTATCCGGCTTTGGAGCGCCTCGACAGGCCGCTCTCTAGGGGGAGTGTATGTGACGGGCTGGAACCCGTTCGCCCGCACATGGCTCTCACTTGTGCTGACTCTGCCCCTGTTACTCCGAAGCTTCCTGGTCACTCTGCCCGTGATTGGTCAGTAGATCCGCAGTGGTGGGACGCCAGAAGGTCAAATGTGCCGCTGTCAGCACTTTCAGCGTTCGGAGGTTGGAAGGAGGAAGACGAGGAGCGGAGCCCACCTGTGAACCAGCACCGACGGTACCGTCCGGGTATCGGAGGAGAACCCGGAAGACGATTGCCCGACAACCCTGTTCCAGGCGACCGGGAGGACGAAACGCAGCATCCCGCCAAGCTCCAGGAGAAGCGTGGCCATTCAGGTGCGTGGGACTACGTCCCTGAGTGAGTGCAAGTACAAGAGAGATAAAGGAGTGGAGTGAGAAGGGAGGGGGAAGGGAGGAAAAAGGTTACATGGGGAGAAGGGAGGGGGTCGGACAAACACAGAGAAAACATAATTGAACGAGCACTGGGGAAAAGGGAAGGAGAAAGAGGGAAGTGAGCAAGGGCCAGGGAGAAACAAAAAAACGTACTGTCAGGCACCATAGACCACAGTCACCTTTAAGGGGCCAGCCAAAACCCGAGCATAGGAACGGTTGAGCGCTGAAAGAAAACATATAAAGACAGAAAGAATAGGAATTAGATCATTAAGAAACAGAAGGAAAAGTACGTGCTAATCTTAGCTAATGAGAGAAATGTAACCTTGTCAAGAACAGTAAGACTGGGACCACAAAGACATTGTAAAGAAACAAGAGATCCCAGTATCACGGTCACTTACAGCTATTATTCTCTTCTCTCCACATGCGCTTCCCGGGGAATGACCTGTGAACAAGAGAGACAGAAAAGAGACGAGTAAAGACCAAACCTCAAGAACATCCCACCATCTAAAGCATCTCAAGACTGAAACAAACTTACCTGTTTTACGCCACACTCAATATCTTCAATAAAATTCCTTTGTTTTTAAGACTATAACGCAGTCTGGAGTGGTTCCTCCACACCCACACGGTTACAGAAGGATCTTGCAAACACTTGAGACTTTGCTTTGAAGTTTGCCAACTTCAAAGGCAGAACTGGGTATAAGAAGAAGACCCAAAACCCCAGATTTTTAGAATCTTTCGGGAATCAATAGGAACCTCTGCCCAGGAGAAGAGCTGAAGGAGGAGTACTGTCCCTTTGCTGTGCTGCTTTGCTGGACTTGCCTGCAGTTGCTGCTTCTGCCTGAAAAGAGTGCTAAGGGTGAAGTTTGCTGTGTGTCCTGCTTGAGAAAATTCTCCAAGGGCTTGGAGTAGAGCTTGCCTCCTGTTGGAAGTCTCAGGGACACCAAAGACTTCAGTTTCCTCAACCTGCAGCACTGGGAACTGTGTGTTTTGTGCTGTCCAAGAGGAGAAACCACTGCGACGCCACCAACGACGCTGCTGGCCTGCACCGTGACCTGCCAACGCCGCACGTAGTCGCATTGCCCCGCTTCGCACCGCGACCCTGGTCTCACCAACACTGTCATCGGACGACTTCACCGAGCCGCTGCTCGCACCGCGACCTGTGGGCTCCGCACCCCGGCGTCACCTGCTCACACCGCAGCCTGGGCATCCCCGATGACGTCGCTCCTGCTGACTCCGGCGCTGCTGCCTGCACCATGGCCTGTGGACACCGCTCGTGAGGAGCACAAAGCACCGTTCCGTCCCGCGCAGCAGCCCGGGTCCACCGACGCCAGCACCATCGGCTCCAGTGTTGTTACCAGGCATCCTTGCCTGCACCGTGGCCTGTGGACACCGCTCGTGAGGGTCACGAAGCACCGTCCCATCCCACACCGCTGGCTTGGGCCTACAGACAACAGCGCTTCCGCAACGATGATGCCGCTGCCTGCACCGTGACCTGTGGACACCGCACATTGCACCGCCCCGCTTCACACCGCAGCCCTGGTCTCACCGACGACGCTGGACGCAGTCACCGAGCCGTTGCCTGCATTGTGACCTGTGGGCACTGCACGTCGCATTGTCCCACTTCGCATCGCAGCCCCGACGCCATCCCCGCCAGCGCACCTGATTTCATCAGCCAGGAGTTCGATCCCCGAGGTGCATGACTTCAAGGGCCCGACAACTCCTGCACTGACTCCGGAACCAACGCCAGCGACGCCGCTCTCCGGAGCTCACCGCGAGGATCACGACACCCTGCGCATCCAAGGTACTGTTTGTGGGTCTTCCCGACACCGCAGCAGGCCCGCGACGCTGAGGCCAGCCTGAACCTTTGGTTTTGTTGTTCACGACGCCGTGATAGCCCCAGGTGGAGTTATCGACTTCAAGGAACTATATTGTTAAGTACATCTTGCAGTTTTCATATTTTTATTACCGTATGTTGGATTTTTTTATCGTATTTGGTCTTGTTTTATATAAATATTAGCTATTTTTGTACAACTGGTGTGGTGTCCTTTTGTAGTGTTTTCACTTATTACTGTGTGTTATGTGCAAATGCTTTACACATTGCTTCTGAGATAAGCCTGACTGCTCGTGCCAAGCTACCAATGGGGTGAGCAGGGGTTATCTGAGCGGGTATCTCCCTTATCCTGACTAGAGTGAGGGTCCCTACTTGGACAGGGTGCAAACCGACTGCCAACTAGAGACCCCATTTCTAACAAACTGTATATACGTGTTGGTAGAATTCCATGAAAACATTTGCTTTGTCTTTTTCTGTGCCTTGCCCCCATTTTCTAGACTGATATGGCTTATATATTATTTTTTGTGTTTTACTCTCAATTGTCGCGCTAGCCACATTCCTAACTTGTAGCCATGTGTGTATGCCTGTGCTCTGTTTGTATAGATTGTGTTTAATTTCCCCCTGAGAGTTGTGACTTTCCATTGGTGTTGTAAAGAATCAAATCAAATCAAATCATTAACATTTATAAAGCGCGCTACTCACCCGTGCGGGTCTCAAGGCGCTAGGGGGGAAAGGGGGGGTTATCGCTGCTCGAACAGCCAAGTCTTTAGGAGTCTCCGGAAAGCGGAGTGGTCCTGGGTGGTCCTGAGGCTGGTGGGGAGGGAGTTCCAGGTCTTGGCCGCCAGGAAGGAGAAAGATCTCCCACCCGCCGTGGAGCGGCGGGTGCGAGGGACGGCAGCAAGTGCGAGGCCAGCGGAGCGGAGGGGGCGGGTGGGGACGTAGAAGCTGAGGCGTCTGTTGAGGTATTCCGGTCCCTTGTTGTGGAGGGCTTTGTGTGCGTGGGTGAGAAGACGGAAGGTGATCCTTTTGCTGACTGGGAGCCAATGCAGGTGTCTCAGGTGTGCGGAGATGTGGCTGTTGCGGGGTACGTCGAGGATGAGGCGGGCCGAGGCGTTTTGGATGCGTTGCAGGCGGTTTTGGAGTTTGGCGGTGGTCCCGGCGTAGAGGGTATTGCCGTAGTCCAGGCGACTCGTGACAAGGGCGTGGGTCACGGTTTTTCTGGTGTCGGCGGGGATCCAGCGGAAGATCTTGCGGAGCATGCGGAGAGTGAGGAAGCAGGCGGAGGACACGGCGTTGACTTGCTTGGTCATGGTGAGAAGAGGGTCCAAGATGAAGCCGAGGTTGCGGGCGTGGTCTGCGGGGGTCGGTGCGGTGCCGAGGGCCGTGGGCCACCAGGAGTCGTCCCAGGCGGACGGGGTGTTGCCGAGGATGAGGACTTCCGTTTTTTCAGAGTTCAGCTTTAGGCGGCTGAGCCTCATCCAATCTGCGACGTCCTTCATACCCTCTTGTAGGTTGATCTTGGCGCTGGCGGGGTCCTTGGTGAGGGAGAGTACAAGTTGGGTGTCGTCGGCGTAGGAGGTGATGATGATGTCGTGCTTGCGTACGATGTTGGCGAGGGGGCTCATGTAGACATTGAAGAGTGTCGGGCTGAGCGATGAGCCTTGAGGTACGCCGCAGATGATCTTGGTGGGTTCTGAGCGAAACGGAGGGAGGTAAACTCTTTGGGAGCGGTTAGCGAGGAAGGAGGCGATCCAGTCCAGGGCCTGGCCTTGGATCCCGGTGGAGCGTAGGCGGGTGATTAGGGTGCGGTGACAGACGGTGTCAAAGGCAGCCGAGAGGTCGAGGAGAATGAGGGCGACTGTTTCACCGTTGTCCATCAGGGTTCTGATGTCGTCTGTGACTGAGATGAGGGCGGTTTCCGTGCTGTGGTTGGTTCGGAATCCGGTTTGTGAAGGGTCGAGCAGGTTGTTGTCTTCCAGGAAGGTGGTCAGCTGTTTGTTGACGGTCTTTTCTATTACCTTGGCTGGGAAAGGTAGAAGAGAGATGGGGCGGAAGTTTTTCAGGTCGCTTGGGTCAGCCGTAGGTTTCTTTAGTAGGGCGTTGACTTCAGCGTGCTTCCAGCATTCGGGGAAGGTAGCAGAAGAAAAAGAAGAGTTGATGACGGTCTGGAGGTGCGGGGCGATGATGTCGTCGGCTTTGTTAAAGATGAAGTGCGGGCAGGGGTCCGAAGGGGCGCCGGAGTGGATAGAGTTCATGATGGATTTGGTTTCTTCCGTGTTGATGTGGGTCCAGTTGTTGAGGGTGATGTCCGGGGAAGCGGGTTCAGTGGTGTAAGAAAGAGATTCCTTTTGGGCCTGTTCTGCCAACCTCAGGTCTCTTTCTAATGTCAATCGTTCTTGGTTTTTTTGCTTAGATAGGGTGGACATAAGAGATATGCATTTTCCTCTAGTGACCGCCATGAAGGCACCCCAGTTGTTAGAAATGTCAGTGCCTCGGGGGTCATTCAGATCATAGAATTCTCCAATGGTTTTGCACAGTTCATCCCTGAATAGTGAGTCCTGTGTAAAGGGGGTAGGGAAGAACAATCTACGGTATTTAGAAGTATGGAGAAATCAGTCTAGTGTCAATTCTACTGGGGATGGGCGGAGAGGGCTATAGGAGGGAATTCTGATAAAATAGAGTGAGCGCGGGGCTGGCTTATATACAGTCAATACAGGAGTGGGTTCAATGGGAGTGAGAGAAAAAGGTATAGCCCCTAGTATCTGGATGTGTGTCTCCAAGCATCAATTAGTCCAGTCTCCTGCAATGTCCTTTTCAAGCATTTAGAGAAACTCAGGGTTGATGTATGTGTTGGATGGGCGCTATCGATATCTGGGTCTCTAGTAAGGTTAAAATCCCCAATAAGAATAATCTCTTCTGGGAATTCCCCCACTTGTGTAAGGCAGGATCGTACAAAGGTCGCTTGGGCTGTGTTGGGAGCATATAGAGTGGTTATCATGCAAGGGCGGCCTGCAATTATACCTTTCACCATTAGGAATCTACCATTCTTGTCAGATTTGTGGTCAGAGGGTCAAAATGCAAGAGATGAGTGAAAAAGAGGGGCTACCCCATTGTGTTTGGTAATATGTGAAGATTTATAAATTGTGGGGGTATGCTATGTTACTAATACCATGTCAATCAAACATGATTAGACCCGGCCAAACTTTCTGCCCTCGTTCCCCATCCCCCTGACCTCCCCTCCTCTCCTCTCCTCTCCCCGTCCCAGCCTAGATTTTCTGGTGATGACACTTGTGGTTTTTCTCTCTTATCCCCCCTTAGGGGGACACTCATGGAAGCTAGATACAAACAACAAATGTGAACAGCCGGGAACCGAATAATCATAAATAATCTTGTCATGACATAACATAGTAACTTTGTAGTTCTTCAGGTAAATCCCCTCCCCAGCATTAACCAATGCTAATGTATTTGAGACATTGGTGCATCAATATGGCACCAGTCAATGAGTAGGTTTTGTCTCACCCTTGACTTGCAAATAACCTGTGTATTCTACGTGCTCTTTGCAGACATCCGGGCCCCATAAGATCCCTCCGGCCAAACCCTGGCTCCGGTAACCCACCTGAATGAGGAACAGAATTAAAAGGACATCATCAAGAGGTTCAAGTATCTTGGGTTAGTCAACGTTCACATGGAGGAGGCCGAATTTCCTTGGCCCCATCTCTTTCCTTGTTTTCTCGGACACCTTTGAGGGAACCATGAGTTCTTTTCCATTCTGCTGGGGGCCCAGTGTAAGATTCTTCTCAAAAACTTTCTGAGATGTTGCTGTCTAGGGATGACAGTCCCAAGAGAGTCACCACTTCCCCCATGCCTGTAAAATGGTGTGTTTTATTCTGATAGGCAAAGGCGAGACCGAACAGAAAGGTCCATTGGTATTTCACTTTTATCTTGCAAAGTTTGTCTGTGACTGTTCTAAATTGGGGGCTTCTTCCTAGTGTGATGGGCGCAATGTCTTGATATACAGAGCAAGTCGTTCCCTGGAAGGAGACTGTTTCTGCTTTGCGGGCTGCCTGGAGAATCCCTTCTTTCACCTTAAAGGAGGGCAGCTTTGCCAGGTTATCTTGAGGCTTGCTCCCCTCCCCTCCCCCTATCAATGGAGGACCAACCCGGTGGACTCTCACCAGTTTAATCTTAACTTGAGGGTCACCCAATAGTTTTATAAAGAGTCCCAACACGAAAGCCTAAAGATCCGGGACTTCCGCTAGATTCTTAAAGCAAATGTTATCTCTCCTTGAGCAGTTTTCGAGATCTTCACACTTCAAAAGTGTAGTTTGAAAGTGTTCCCAGATTTGGGCAAAATATTCCTCCATTTTCCCCAGCTGTTGTTCCAGGGAGTTATATTTGGTTTCCGGGACCAGCGTGTCCACTCCCACCAAGTCTACATCCTGTTGCAGCGTTGGAAGTCTGGTGGGGAGGTCGGAACGAAGAGTATCCAGGAAGGTAGCCGTGTCTGACTTCAGTTCCTCTCAAAGTTCTTTTGTGAAGTCATGCAGCGAGGCCACGAGATCCTCCTTTGTCAGTGCCATGTTGTCTTCTTCTGGTTGCTTTGATCAAATTTCCCTGGATTCAGCCAGTTTGAATATGCTGGTTTTTTTTAGGCGTCATGTATGATAGCAGCAGCTGTCTGCAGATGTGGAGCCAGGAGCATCAGGGCAGCAATAGGCATATCAGTAAGCACTGGTTATGCCTGTGAATGTGGGCTTAGATAATGCAGGGATAAAGTCCCCAGAGCCTCTGAATGGAGGTGAAATTGCAGTCCTGTGGCGCACACTTCTCCATTTAATGAGGCAGTGAAATAGTCCCTGATTCTGCCAAAGGGACCCAAGAATCTCTATGGATCCCAAAAGTGCCAGATCCAGTCTGTGTAGTACCTGAGGAGTCTTCCATCAGCTTCTGGTGGTGAAGTCCCCAAGGGCGTTTTGGTCTCTTTTCAGAAGTGAAGGCCTATAAAAAGCACTTCCTTGTTCAGAACCATCTTGCGGCCACTATCTTACGGTCAGGCGCGATCGGCCTGGTTCTCCGCTACAATAGCGGAATAGCTATCTGTGTCGGCCCCCCTTCACAGGTAAGCTCTGTTTCCTATTCTTGATGGGGAGAAGGCTGTCTGCAAGCGCCCGCATGCCACGCTGTCACTCACCACCCACTACGGGGAAGGAACAATGGTGGCCGAGATCTAACTCTTCATGCGTTAGAGGCCGCTAAGGATCTCAGCTCCAAACAGGTGCAGGAAATCAGCATGTGACAAGATCTCCATGTTCCCCGGGGTCCCCATGTGCAGTTTCACCCGCTCCAGGCTTCACCAGTGCTCAAAGGTGCCCGCAGTCTTGGCTCTCCATGAGAAAGCGGCGGAGCTCGGGTGGACTACGTCCACTCGGCCATGATGGCTTGCCACGCCCCTTATGGTCGTCTTTTTTTTTATATTTTTTTTTGTTAGAAGGCCAGGATGCAAATTGCTGCTGGCCCTTGCATTTTATCCCAATGACTCAACCAGTTCACTTTACCAATGCTCCTTTTTACATGACAGAATATTTAAAACATCATCAACTCCCTTTCATACTTTTCCATCACCCACTCAACCCCTGCTGCCATGGACCAAAAAACCCTTGAACATCCAGCAACTGGCTGGCATCCCTGTGATGGAGCTAATCTGTAGATCATTGAGGTAAGTTGCAGGAGAAGTGGAGATGTTTGTGTTCAGATGCTAGTCACTGCTTTGATGCAATCTGCCAGGGATTGACCTATAAGCACAAGGTATCTCCCAGCTGGTTCATTCTGTTCACCACCAGCAGCATTTCTATGTGTCCATGGCACAACCCCAGCAAATGTGTCTCCTACTGGGGGAATCAGATGCTATGATTTATCAACTGTCACTGTAATTTCCTCTTTTCTCAGGAGAGCTTCAGGGTTCCACAAGTAATCCCCATTACCTCCACCCTCTCTGACTCAGTCTCAGTACAGGTAAGGCTGGAGACAAACTCATCTGGGCTGCCAAACAAGACTACGTAGCAAGGTCCTAGGTGCCAGGCAGGTGAATGGGAAGATTAAGGCCCTCATTACAACCCTGGCGGTTGGTGTAAAAGCGGCGGTAACACCGCCAACAGGCCAGCGGTAAAAAAAATGAGATCACGACCACGGCGGAAACTGCCAACATAGACAGCCACTTTAACAATCCGACCGCCACGGCGGTAGCAACAAACACCGCGGGGGTCACCGCCAACAGACAGGCGGAAGACAATGTACCGCCCACACTCTTATGAGAGGCCAATCCGCCAGCATTTTCCAGGGCGGTACCAACGCCATCAAAAGCATGAAGGGGAACCACTCACCTTTCGACACTCCACGAAGAACCAGGACGCCATGGAGCCCGAATTGCAGATCCTCCCCATGTTGGTGTATCTTCTCATACACCAGGAAGTAGAAAGAAGGCAGCGGCGGAGGCGACAATGGTGAGTACTGCACCTAGCACACAGGGGAGGGGAGGAGGGAAAAGAGAGTGACACACACATGCGGCACACAACACCCCCACCACCCACCCTCACCCACAACAACATACAAACAAACACATCCAACAACAATACTGATACACCCATTCACCCCCTGGAAGAAAGCAAGGACAAAAGGAAATGAGTCTAACCAGTGTTATATTGGAACATTCAGATATGGCAAGAGAAAATCAAATAATCTGTATATACAAAAGTTCACATTATATACACAAGGCCGTACACTGTCCCTTGTAAATGTCCGTGGATCAGTGGTCCAAAAAGCATGGGCAAAGCCCACACATGACACCTGCCTCAAAATGAGGAGCACTGCAGGGGCATCAGGTCGAAAAAAACACAGGCACCTCAGGAAGAAGGGGAGGGGGGCACCTCAGCCGGAAGATGGTACGACGCTATTGCCCCTCAAGGGGCCTCCATGCCCACTGCTTGGTCCTGGGAAGTGTAAAGCCACAGTCAATCAAGTGGATGGTTTGCCCACTGCTTGGTCCTGGGGAGTGCAAAGCCACAGTCTCTCAAGTGGATGGTTTGCCCACTGCTTGGTCCTGGGGAGTGCAAAGCCACAGTCTCTTAAGTGGATGGTTTGCCCACTGCTTGGTCCTGGGGAGTGCAAAGCCACAGTCTCTCAAGTCGGTGACATGTTCCACTGGTTCTGGAAGGGGCATGGTGCCCAGAGTGCTTAATCCTGCCAAGGATAGGGTGAGTGGATGCATCTCTCTACTGGTTCTGGAGGGGGCATTGTGCCCTGAGTGCTTCATCCTGCCAAGGATAGGGTGAGTGGATGCATCTCTCCACTGGTTCTGGAGGGGGCATTTTCCCCAGTGATGCTGCACCTGGGGTGTGGCAGTTAACCTCCTGTCACCTGGGTGTCTGAGCCACGAGATGTACATGGAACAGGTAGCATGATACTTCATGGAGGCAGAGCCACACTCCATCCTGCGGTGACTTAGGCTGCCAATTGCTGCTCATGCCAGTGCTGGTGCCTCAAGTGGCGTGTCCAGGGTCCAGGACGCCACCTGCAGCCTCGGACAGCTGCCCACTGGTGATGCTGCTGACTTCCGATATAGTGGTACCGGCTGGGAACGTGGCGGTGCAGATGGTGGTGCAGGTGGCGGTGGCTGCGGCAGAGATGCTGCCGGTGCTGGCCGTGGTGCAGGTGTCTGTTGTGGTGGAGGGAGACACCATACCGTCTCCGGCAGCCTCAGATGGCTGATCCTTGGGGAGAATGCTGCAGACTGACGTTGTGGCAGCGGCGGAGCAGGTGGTGGTCATTGCGGCGGTGGTGACTGTGGTACAGGTCGCTAGCATCCCTGAGGAAATGGTGGTCACTAGCCCCTCACCAGGAGGCATCTTGCCCTGAGTTGACTTGCCCTTTGTCTTATGTCCCTTCCCCACCTTGGCAGTCGCTGCTGGGACCTTGGCACTGTCCTCTCTGTGTTCGGGTGAGGCCTTGCTGGGTGGGTGGTACGACTTTCCCCTGCTGGAAGCCGGCCCCTTTTTGACCTTGGCAAGTGGCCGAATCGGGTGGTCCTTCACATCTGTAGGTGGCACACTGGCAGCTCTGACGGGTGCCCCCTTTGATCCACCCGGACTTGCACGGATCACAGCAGACGCAGATGTGGTGGCTGAGGTGCTGGGCTGGGATCTAGACATCCTGGCCTTAGGGGACGGACGGGGAGGGGGAGGTGTAGGGAAGAGGTTAAAGTTAGTTAGGAAAAGGTTTTCAGACACACTGGGACGGGAAGATGGAGGGGGTGTGGGAGTGGAGGAAGAGGTAGTGGTTGTAGGAGGTGTACGTCTGCTGAGTTTGGGTGAAGGTGCATGGGCTGGAGGCTGTTGTGAGGTGGATGGCTGTTGAGTGAGTATGTGACTGCGTTTGTGTACTTTGGGAGGAGGGTTCACAGACACACTGGGAGAGGACACAGGGGATGTGTAAATGGTAGTGGGGGTTGTGATTGCACGTGAGCGGTGTGTTGTGATGGGCGTGCTAGTGGTGGAGGCAGTGGCTGATGATGTAGTGCATGCAGGTGTGAGTGGAGACGAGACTGGGAAGGAGGTGGAGGACGTGGAGGAGGGTGACACAGTGGTGGAAGTGGATGTTGGTATGTGTGCATGGGTATGATGCTTGTGTGAGTGCCTGTGTGATGTGTGGTGCTTATGTTTTCCTGAGCCACTTTTGTCTGTTGCTGTGTGTGCATGCTGGTCTGAAGGTGTGCTTGGGATAGGCTGAGAAAGAGGGGATTGGGTCGGGGTAGTGGAAGTTGGAGGGGGGAGGCTGGACACAGGGACAATGGCTGCCATCAACGCTGGTGCCAGAGCCTGAAATGCTCTCTGTTGGGCCGCCACGCCAGAATGAATGCCCTCCAGGTATGCATTTGTTTGCTGCAAATGCCTCTCGACACCCTGGATGGCATTCAGAATGGTTGACTGCCCAACAGTGAGGGATCTCAGGAGGTCAATAGCCTCCTCACTGGGGGCAGCAGGGCTGACTGGGCCAGGGCCTAAGGTGCCTGGGGCGAAGGAGATGCCCACCCTCCTGGGTGAGCAGGCACGGGAAACATGCTGAGGGGCTGCTGGGAGGGCGGTGCTGGTAGGGGGGTGGCTGCTGTCCCTGTAGTTGGGGTGGGCACAGAGGTGTCCTCCACCGCAAGGGAGCTTCCATCAGAGGAGATGTTGCTGTTGCTGGTACCCCTTCCTGTCCCCTCGCCCTCTGTCCCACTGGTACCTTCACCCACCATGGACCATGGCCATGTGGGATGCAGCTCCCTCCGTCGCCGGTGCCTCTGCTTCTCCGTCAGATGATGCTAATGCACACAAGGACAGGGTGACAAAACAAGAAGGAGGGGGGAGACAGAGGACACACATGGTCAATGCCAGCAACACCACTACCGTTGGCGGACACAACACACACTGAGCTGCCCTATGCACTAGGCCTTGCCCAACCAGTCACTATGGTGGTCACCAGCCCATGGGGTACAATGCGTAACGCCAGCACATGCACACCTGACACCCACAGGACCCCGCACACTAGTAGATTCCCAATTGTAGCTTTGGGGTAGGGGTGCTTCTGAGCCTGCAAACAAGGGACATACCCTGGCATGACCGCCCTAGCCTAGGGGCACCCACAGCCCACACCCCACACCCAGCTAGTTCCTAAACCGCGCAGAGTCAGCTTTATGACACTGTACTCACCACTGTACTCACCCCAGCTGGGCCTCCGCTGTCCTCTTGCTCCAGCGGCGCAGGTCCTCCCATCTCTTGCAGCAGTGAGTGCTCCGACTGTGATAGACCCCCAGGGTCTGCACTTCCTTGGTGATGGCACGCCAAATACCCTTCTTCTGGTGGGCGCTGACCTAGAGGGAAAGTACAGGAGGAAAGGAAATTACTCACCCGTCTGGACTGTCATACTCATTGCCCACCAGTTCCCACCCGTGCCCTGGTGCACATACACTGATGATCCTCACATGCAGCACTCAGCCCACCCCCCAACATGTGTCTTACATCCACACCACTCCAAACAGGCATTGCCCACGCATCGTGCTCACAGTGTACTCACCTGTTTGTCTGGAGGACCGTAGAGTAGCATGTACTGGGGGAGGACCCCATCCACCAGTCTGTCCAACTCCTCCGCAGTGAAGGCAGGGGCCCTTTTCCCAGACACTGTAGCCATTGTCGCTTCCAGACTCAGGTCACAGCAGCACTTGCAGTGTAGGTCCTCTCCTGTTGGTGGTCAGGTATCAAGTGAGTGAACAGATAGAAAATGACGGTCACGTCCGTGGCGGTACGTACCGTCACCGCCGGCGTACATCGCCATTGGCTCCTGGAACCAATAGGGCCCAATGAAACCAATGCGGAGTTGCGCGGTGGTCTTGGACCGCCTACCGCGACGCTGCACAACGCCAGCGCAGTTACCTAATTTCCCCTTGTCCCTCCTCACAGGTCAGGCAGCCGCCATTTCAGGGGTGCACATGGCATGGCACCTAACTGTGTCACAGCACATAATGGCACATATACGGACTCACGATTTCACACACAGATACTCTAACATTACTTCAGAAACAGTTGTTCTACCTATGTGGAAAATGACCCTCTGCTCACCTTTCTCCTCCATAGGCTACAACCGCTGGGGCAGGTGATGAGATGGCGGCATCCTCTGGTGTACAGACCCCTGGTGGACCTGTCGACAATGGAAGACAGACACATCATAATCACATTCAGACTTGATCGTGCCATAATCCAAGAACTGTGTGCCCAATTGGAGCCAGACCTGATGTCAGCTATCCGCCAGCCCACAGGTATACCGCCTCTAGTGCAGGTCCTGTCAGTGCTCCATTTCCTTACAAGTGGCTCCTTCCAAACTACAGTGGCCATGGCATCTGGGATGTCTCAGCCAATGTTTTCTAACGTGTTGAGCAGGGTGTTGTCTGCCCTGCTGAAACACATGCGCAGCTACATCGTGTTCCCCCAGGTGGATGATTTGGCCACAGTGAAAGCCGACTTCTACGCCCTGGGACATATCCCCAACATCATTGGTGCCATTGATGGTACACATGTGGCATTTGTCCCCCCCACAGAAATGAACAAGTGTACAGAAATAGAAAAAGCTACCATTCGATGAATGTGCAAATGGTGTGTTTGGCGGACCAGTACATCTCCCATGTGAATGCCAAGTATCCTGGCTCCGTGCACGATGCCTATATCTTGCGCAATAGCAGTATCCCTTATGTGATGGGCCAACTCCAGAGGCACCGGGTGTGGCTAATAACTGAGCCTAAGGTCCCCACACAGTATGAGTAGGTGTCTGGGTATGGGGTAGTCCGTAAGGGTTAGTGTGTGTCTAACAGGTATCCCTCGAAATTTGCAGGTGATTCTGGTTACCCCAACCTCTCATGGCTACTGACCCCAGTGAGGAATGCCAGGACAAGGGCAGAGGAACGCTACAATGAGGCACATGGGCAAACTAGGCGTATTATTGAGAGGACCTTTGGCCTCCTGAAGGCCAGATTCTGGTGCCTCCATCTAACAAGTGGCTCCCTGTACTACTCACCGAAGAAGGTGTGCCAGATAATTGTGGCATGCTGTATGTTGCAGAACCTGGCATTGAGGCGCCAGGTGCCTTTTCTGCTGGAGGATGAGCCTGGTGATGATCTTGTGGCAGCTGTGGAGCCTGTGGACAGTGAGGAAGAGGAGGCAGAGGAAGAAGACATTGATAACAGAACGAACATCATCATGCAGTACTTCCAGTGACACACAGGTAAGAGACTGTAACTTCTCTTCACATTTCAGTATACTTTAGGACATTGTACATGGCAGCCTCTTAACCTCTGTCTATAGACACTGACTGTTCCCTTTGGATTTCCTTTTTGCAGATCTGGGTACCCCATTCTGCATTCTGCAGTGTGTACTGCTGCCCAACAACTGTCATACATTGGTATGAGTAAATGAACATTTACATTGCAATTTGTTGCTAATGTTGTGATAATACATTTGTGAAAGATCAGACTGACTCCAGATTGGTTTTTGATGAAATGGTGTTTATTTAGGTGCTAATGGGTATAGGGGTATGTGCAAGGGGCTGGGTTGATGGTGGAGGAAGGTCCATGGTAGAGTCCAGTCTCTTGGTATCACAGGTGCATTGTCCAATGGGGCATAGGAAACAGAGCAATGGCAGTTCAAGGTGGACAGGGTGACATAGTGGGACAAAAGGGTGACAATCAGGAGGGTTCTATTTCCTGGCGGGGGTCTTGGCAATGTTCTCTGTCTTCTCCCTGGATCGCAGGGACCGTTTGCGAGGTGAATCTCCTTCTGCAGGGGGTGGGGTGCTGGTGGCCTGTTGGTCCTGTGGCGGGGCGTCCTGTCCACTAGCGCCGGCGGAGATGGAATGCTGTTCCTCGGTTTGGCTAGTGTCAGGGGCCCTTTGTTGAGCCACTGCCTCCCTCATGGTCTTGCCCATTATCAGCCAGCACCCCTGCTATGGTGACCAGGATGGTGTATATTTTGGTGAGGTCATCCCTGATCCCCATGTAGTGTCCCTCCTGCAGTTGCGGGGTCTTCTGAAACTTGGCTAGTACCGTGCCCATGGTCTCCTGGGAATGGTGATATGCTCCCATGATGTTGGAGAGTGCCTTGTAGAGAGTGGGTTCCCTGGGCCTGTCCTCCCCCTGTCGCACAGCAGTCCTCCCAGCTTCCCTGCTGTCCTGTGCCTCTGTCCCCTGAAACATGTGCCCACTGCCACTGACCCCAGGTCCCTGATCGTCCTGGGTTAGTGGGGTTGCCTGGGGTCCCTGTAGTGGTGGATACACTGCTGATTGACGTGTCCTGGGGACAATGGCATGGGCCCGCTGGGTGGGTGCTGTGCTGGTGTTTCTTGAGGGGGAGGTTCTGTGGTGCTTTGGGACTGTGGCAGGGGAACTGACTGTCCAGAGGTCCCAGATGGGCCAGGCTGGTCATCCTGATCCAGGCGTGCAGAGCTGCTGTCATCACTGTGGGCCCCTTCTGTCGGGGATTGGGTATAGCTGGCACCTCCAGTCCGGTGACGTTGGGTAGGGGTCCAGTTGGGATGCAAATGCATTGTTATTGTATCTGTGTGTGACATCTTGTGCAATGGGTGTGTTTCCCTGTATAAATGTACTTGCACTGTCGTCTTGGCCTTGTGTGATTGCTGATTAGGTGGGCTGGGTGAGTCTATCTAGTGTGCATGCTGTGGTGATGGGTGTCCATGCAGTTCTGTGATGGGTGTCCATGCATTGTTGTTGCATGCAGGGCTTGGTATTGGGATAGGTGGGTTGTGATAGTGGGGTATATGTCAGGTGATGGGGGTGAGGGTAGGGGTAGGAGTTTGTGATGGCATGTAGGTAGGGTGGGGGGGATAAAGTAGTAAAGATTTGACTTACCAGAGTCCAGTCCTCCTGCTACTCCTGCGAGGCCCTCAGGATGCATGATCGCCAAGACTTGCTCCTCCCATGTTGTTAGTTGTGGGGAGGAGGTGGGGGTCCACCGCCAGTCCTCTGTACAGCAATCTGGTGTCTTGAACCCACGGAATGTACCTTCCCCCGTAGGTCGTTCCACCTCTTCCTGATGTCATCCCTGGTTCTCGGATGCTGTCCCACGGCGTTGACCCTGCCGACGATTCTCCGCCATAGCTCCATCTTCCTTGCAATGGATGTCTGCTGCACCTGTGATCCGAATAGCTGTGGCTCTACCTGGATGATTTCCTCCACCATGACCCTTAACTCCTCCTCAGAAAACCTAGGGTGTCTTTGAGGTGCCATGATGTGGCGTGAGTGATGTGTGAGGTGATGTGTGGGGTGCTGTGTTGTGATGTATTATGTGATGTGCGTGGATGGTGTATTTGTGCCTCTGGGTGAAGGTGTGGTCTTTGCTTTTCTCTCTCTGCTTGTTCTAATTTGTTCATTGAAAGGGTTGAGGGTAATGTGGGTGTGGGTTTTATAGTGGTGAGGGTGTGGTGTGTGTGTCAGGTGTGTCTAGTTTGAATTATCCAATGTGGTTGTGTTTTGTATATGTATGTGTATTTTGGGCGCAGCCAATGGTTTACCACGGTTGTAAGACCGCCGCGGTGTTTCGTGGGTCGTGATACTGAGGGCGTATTCCTGTTGGCGTGACGGTGTGGGTTTTGCTATCGGCCGTTTATCACTGGCCTTTGGTGTGGCAGACTTGTATGGGTGTCTATATAGTGGCGGATTTCTCTGTGTGGGTCATAATACCCATAGCGGAATACCGCCGCGGTCATGGTATGTTGGCGGCCGTCGGCACGGCGGTAAGCGGAATTTACCGCCAGGGTTGTAATGAGGGCCTAAATGTACATAGTACTATGTGTTAATAAAATCTTTCTTTGCTCATAATGCAAATTAGACACTTGATTTTTGTATTCCAGTATATGCCTCAATACTAACAAAGATGAAGTTTTCTTATGATATAATAAAATATGAAAACAAAATGTTGTGCTGTCAAGAAACACAAGATTGCACTGCAGTCTTGACGTTACAGAGAGCACTAAGATGTTCAGAATGAATTTGTTGTATCACCAACACCCCCCTAATAATGCCTGGCCTACTGCTGCAACGTAGTGAGAGCCCCCATGGGAGCACCAACATCTTCAAAACATTTCATTGCTACTCTATTTCACACAGTATTTATACTCCCATGTATCCAGGATAGTGTAAAGTATCCCTCTTAACAGCAGATAAACCATGAACTGATGCTATTCTTTTAATTTTCTAGGTACTGACCAATAGTCAACATGATCTCAATAAGAAACAAGCATCAGAAAGGCCAATAGGTCTCATCTTTTTGATCCATTGGCTTTGCAAATGTTTGTGTCAATGCTGTACAGCATCAGTAAAACGCAAAATACTTTGGTCTATATTTACTAATTTTTCATGAAACGCAGGGCAGCAAGCAAAGCTGCTGTGCTGCATTACATGAAAGGAAGGCAGCAGAGATGCACAATATCTAGTACGATAGCGCAAATTTCTGCTGTTTTCTAGTGCTGGCTCACTGTGTTTTGACTAGCACCAATGCAGGAACCCTTGCACCACAATGATTAAAAATGCCTCCAATGGGAGGAATATAAAATAAGGTTAAGCAATGCAAAAGGACATAGATTTTGAGTAAAGCCAAAGTTGTAGATGATCATTGGAGGGGGAAAGTTCCATAATAAAGAGAGACTTGGGGGTGAGGTTCTTCCCCAAGAAAAAAATATGAGCACATAAAATGGTAATAGTAAAATAACCGACTGACAAAGAATAGGTCCAATAATGCTGATGTCCTGAAGTCCCAAACTCTTCTCCTTCCTCACAGTATCACAGGAGATACATCTTCTTCCCCCGCCTCTGATATCAGCCCCAGGCAACTCCTCCTTGTCATGGGATTGCACAGGTTGGCCTTCAATGCTACCCACTCCTCTTTTCTCTGATTCGTCTTAAGGTTTGGGACCCTGGACCCCATTCTCTCCTCATCTGCCCATTGGCTCTCAAATTAGATCACTCTCCTTCCACCAAATTCCATTATGTTAGTCTTTGGAGTTGGCACAGGTCTCCTAAAGGATTCCATCTTAAAACAAGACAATGTATCAGCAATTTCATTCCTATAACCTTGGAGGCATTTTGTAGTGAAAATATGTTTGCTTTCAACCCTTTCAACACTTTCACAGATAACGGCTTGTTAGTATCAGGATGTCGGCATTGTCTTTTTGCCTGTTAGGGACCTGCTCTGTAGACCAAAAGGGTGATGTTGCAATTAGTCAAATGAATTCTCTAAATTGTCTCGGCTAACACAAAAGGGAAGAGCTCAAAGAAAGTAAAATTATTCCACAGTTCACAGTTCTTCTCTCACTCCATAGTTTGTGAATTCTTCCTCAAAAACGTGATAAACTCAGTGCTTCTTGCAGTGTGCAGTTTGAGTTCTTTATTACTATATCTCTCACAATGCCGCAATGATACTCCATTGAAATACCCTAGGACCTCATCCCAAACTACACAACTCTTACACAGTGAAGTGAGAGCTATGGCACAGTCTCAGTGAGGTCGGAACGAGGCACCTTGTAAAGGGTTTAACAGGCAAATCTTGTTTCCAAAGTTATGCTGCAATAATGGAATGTGAGGAGATCATGATACCACTACATAGAAAACACTGCATACAAATTGCCACTACTACCAGGATCTGTTAATTAATATTTTACCTGATCGTAAACCATAAAACGTATTTTTATCATAAATCTAACCCACAGACCAAGCCCAAGCCTAAACCTTTTTTTAAGCCCTAAGAAAAAGCATAAACTTAAATCATACACTACACACAACACTAAGCTGCATTCTAATCATAATGCAAAGTGTACTGCTTTCATTATACATAATCCAAACTCTAACCCCGAAACTAACATTATCTCTTACCCATAACCCCAAACGCACTGCAAAGCCTAAGCCTACCCTTGGTCCTTAACCTAACAATAACCCTTTTTCCCTCATCCTACATTGGACAATAACATTCACTCGTCCCTTGGACTTACCCTTCTAATTTGATGGACACATTATCTCTCTAGTAGAATTCACTGTACTCCCCCTTGGGTAGAAAGTTGTTAAGATAATTAATGTCTTTTGCCACAAACCTTGGAAGTGATAACTACTCTGGCCACTTACGCTGCTGTAATGCTGACTATATATCTGATGAACTATCGTGGTCCCCGTTCCTCTCTTAGTCTTATAGCTTCTCTAGGCAATCTATCAGGTACAGAACTGTCCCTTTGCCAGGTAACGGTATAATGAGTTCCTCTCAAAGTGTCAGAACTGAAGAATATCCTGAATTCCAAAGGGGTCCTTTAAGATACCAGAACAAGGGTCAGCCACTTAAAATTTTCAAAATGAGCTTTGACAAAAGGTCTGCTGTCCATCCCAAAACTATTTTCCTGTTCAACCAACATCTACAGATTCGCTCTGGCAGATTTAAAATCCTCTTCTCTTTTGAGCGATTCAAAATTCCTCTTTTGAAAACCCACAAAAGAATACAACTCCCATCTTGTCCTGTTTTCCGCTATCCTTTTAGCACCAGGGTTCTGGTCTTTTGGATTGATGTTGCTGTAGAACAGGTAGTGTTTTTACATTCTAACCCTGCAGACACACATCCTGAGTCTTTCACACTGATGCTTCAAATTGTACCATGCTCTCATATTCCTTTATTAGTTTGCTAGGACAACCCATGTTCCCATACATCAAGCTTCTTCTGCCTCTGGTTATGAAACGCGACCCCAAAATGTCCATCTTATCCTAGTGCTCTCTTTCTACTAGTACTGTTGATGACATGATGTCCAGGTGACCTGGGTGATGTTCTGTCTGTATACTCAAATAACTTTCCATAAATGCTATCCATTGGTAGCCTTAGTGTTCTCATATGATGCTTTATATTGTTACTATTATGATCCTCTACTTCTTCAGCTCCACTCACGTTTCCCTGTATGTGCATGTACATCTCTTGTAGAACTCATCTGGTAAGAGTGAAAACATCTGGGGATATGCCCTTTGAACACCTGACCACTCAACGGTGAGACACTTGACCTGCCATGCTCCCATCCTTACTATTCCATTCCACCCACGGTAGGCTCAATAGCTGCAGGTGAAGCCAGAGACAATCCCTATAGACTACTTTTAGAAGTGACATGGCTCTGACATCCCATTCATTTCTCCTTTCTCCCCTTCATTTGATGTCCTTTTCTACTCCATCCTTTTTTTTTTATTGACATCCTTGACTTCCCATGACTCTTGGAGCTCATGCTGTCTGACTCCTTTCCCAAGGTACTTCTGTACTTTTCCTTTCTTTCTATATCCTGCCCTACTCATGATCCTACTTTTCCTGATGTTATATGAGCATTAGACCCTGATACTCTTTATCCTAGATTTTCTGTTAATTCCCTGCTCCAACTATCATCTCCAAGTTTTCAACTTCTAAGTCAGTGACCACATGCAGACCTCTTCCTCAGTCCAGATATATATTCTGTATCCATGCTTTCTTGCACGGTCTCTCTTGCCCACCCTCCTTTTCATCATTCCCTCTTCCTGCTTCTCTGTTTCTGCTGTTTCCCCTTCCCTTTGTAAAAGTATTTAGCATTTGGCCTTTTCTTTCACATTACTTCCCCCACCACCTTCACTTCAACAGGAGGTCTGTATGGATAAAGTGAACCACTGCAGAACTACCTGAAAACACAAGACATCAGTGTTAAGGTTCACAGAGGTGCCATTGTGGCATTCTGGGTAGGAAGAAAATATGATAAAAAGCAGCAGACAAGTAATAAGGACTGAAGGCAGAGTTATGTTGAGTCAGATTCGTGAACTACCTGGGAATATGGGTGCTGACATGGCATGAGGGGCTCTGCTTGATCTGAGTTGAGCTCAAGGTCATAGAGTGTAGTAGAGATATGAGCTTATGTACATTTGTAAAAGCTATATGCTGAGCTAGCAGGTGGTGGGCAGTAAAGCTCAGTCAAGAACAAACCAACACCAAGTAGATGACAATGTTAGTCTCACCCCTGGAGACCCTCCTTGCTTGAGATGCACCATAGTCCCCAGCACTAGCCTCCTTTTTCTAGATGTCATTCAGCCTCTTGCCATGCCTGGCTCTATTAGAGCCTACGGGAGAGTTCTTATTAGTATTATTGCCTGAGAATGTCACCTGTCATACCTGTTACAACCTGGTCATACAAGCTGCGGCACTGGTGACTCCACCGACGTTAACATAATGATATAAAACACCAAGAGATGTGACTGTAAAAAATTAGAAGTAGGCAATTCTCTGACTAAGGAGTATTTGGGCACCACTAGTATGGAGCTTGCGAAGCCATCGCAATAGATTGAGAAGTCCTGGAAGGTAAAATCTATATCTGGGCTCTTTGGGATCTATAGATTCTTTGGTCTTGAAGAAAGCTTGTGATCCTTTTGAGCAAGATTGGGCTGAACCATGTCCACCTGACCTGATATAATTTGTTCCTATCACATTATATTTGTTTTTAAACATACCCCATCCCAACCATAGTAAAGTTGAATTGCAGCTGAGCAATAGAGTTTTTTTAGATCACTTTTTCAATTTCAGTACACTTTTTGTAATTTCCTGGATCTGTGTGGAAACTATCCCCTTGATTAGGGGAAGGAGGAGACCCCATTATGATGCTATTAGCTATGAGTACACCAGAGAAATAAATTACTTGCGGTAGAAAATAGCCAATGAGGGTCTCCTAAAAGAAACTAGAGGGACTACTTGGTGAATACTGGGACAAATGGTTGCACTCCGGTTGATATTAAAAGACCACACAACACAAACACACCGGCATGAGTAGGGGAACAAATAAGCACTATCCCAGGCGGCAGTTTAGACTACAAGAGGTCCATCAAAGTGTTCTGTATGTGTAGATGAATCTAGGTTTATCCTGCACCTATGCAGCCAACAGTGCAGATAGTTTAAATACCATCAGATCTTAGCTGCACAAGCAACTAGGGGCCAGATGTAGCAAGCAGTTTTGCCCATTCTGTGTCTATGGGAAAATGTGGCCCTAGGTCTTTCCCAACGAGAACAGGTAGATTTCATCTTTCTCTGCTTTACAGTCAACCTTGCTGGGAAGACAGGTTGTAGGCACTACATGCACACCATTACCCATGAGGCTAAAGACTTAGGGCAGGATTTAGATATTGGCGGAAGGGGTTACACCGTCCCAACAGTGACGGATATCCTGTCTGCCAAAATCTAAATTCCAAAGGACATTTCCATGATCCTCTTGTTGAGAGTGCCCTGAAATAAATCGGCTAAGGATGTGCACTGTACTAAAATGTATCCTCTATGTGTTTTCGGAATCTATAATGTTGCTCCATCTATAACAATGAAGAAGTACACAGGAGACAAGACAAGTAACATAGGTGCCTCTTGAGTCATTAATCATATCATCTTGGTAGAAAGGGTGTGGTTCACTAATTCTAATATAGGTCACATCATGCAATGATATCACTTGGGTCGGATGTACAAAGTGATTTAGCCATCGTAATCTCTGAATAGCAAGGTCTAGGACCACTAAATCACTTTTTCTGATCTGCTAATCCCATTCAAAAACCTTTGGTTCAGAAACCCGTATGGATCTCGCGGTTTGGAAGGGGTGTGTTTAGCTGTTGCTTCCAGATTGCTTGAGTTGGTGAGTTATGTGTCAGAGGTTTGAGACGGTAATTTTGGGAGGTAACTGATTAACAAAGGATAAGGGAAACCCTTTGTATTCTTTGCCCTTTGGGAATCGGTATGCCAACTTCAGGGGGAGTAGGGTATGAGCCGGGGTACCACAGCCTCCTCTCACCGAAGTTTTCCAAAACAGAAAACTTTGTACAGATAAAAGCTTTACCAAAGTGGCTGTATTTGACAAAATATGATTTTGTATGTGTGCAATTAAAAAAAAACTAGAAAACATAGGAATGCAGTATGTCATTTGTATTCCGAACACTATGACTATGCTTTATTTTCTTAGCAAAAATACAATTATTCTGGTAATAAACATGCACAACTAATACAATAAGAGAGGACTGTGCACATTTTACACTTCTACTGATAGGAATTTGGATACACAAAAGAGTACTCTTGTAGTACTACTTGCACTACTCATAGATGATTTTGTGAACATGCACCTATATATTAGCAAATACAGCCACAAAATAAGTATTAGGTGCACAAAATATGTCTAGATTATGTTAAGCAATAATAAATATTCCCTTCACAGCACCTTATGAAAAGAGCTAAACCACAGCCCCGCCAGGTTAAATTGCATTTACTAAGATTTGCAGCACCCAGCATGGGGCATAGCTTTCATTGGTGCAGCAGGTGCAGTGACGCCGGGGTCCAGAGTAGCCCACTGAACCCTGATTATTGCTGTATTTTGTGATTCTAAAGGCAACCAGGGGTCCATTCCCATGGCACCCTGGCTACGCTCCCGTCAACGAGCACAATTTTATGGAATCAGGCCCCCTAGCCCTGGATTGTACCTTCCTCGTGCTCACCCTGGTCAAAGAATTTCCTCATCAGTGCGTATCTGTCATTAAAAGGAATAACGAGGGCCAAAGGAGACAAAGAAGGGGGGGAGAACTTACATGCAGCGACTTTTTTGTGCGGGGAACTGACATGAAAGAGGGGTCGGCGCGGGTCAAAGGTCGGATCAAACGCTGATTCGCATTTTCCTCGAACCACGGAGGCCTTTGGAAAGCCGGACTGTGGGAAGGGACCGCCAGTAGGAGGGTGCCCAGCAATGTCAAGGGTGAGGCCAGTGTTTCTTCTTCCGCCGCTGCCCTCCGTCCCACAACTGTCAGTCCTCATTGTGGCCAGGGCAGGCCCTCAGTCGGCGGTCTGGAGGCTGGTCACTGCCCCTCAGCTGCGCCAGCGTGGAGACTAATGTGGTTAGCGCCGTGCCCCGGCCTGGAGAGCTAGAGGGGCGGCCTGCCCCATTATTCTAGAACATTCCTCTCCCGGGAGGTGCGTTATAATAGACGAATATGTAAAGTTGGGAGCATTTTTAGGTCAGCGAGCTTCCTTTCGCATAACAGGAAGCTTTCCCCCTTTCCGCGCGCTTCCTGGTCGAGGAGAGCGCGAAGAAAGTCCGTATCTTCACCTGCTCATATTTTGGTCCACCTCACGTGGCATCCGTGGCGCGCGGAGCAGAGCGCACGTGCTTTTCTGGTCAACCGCTCCTCTTCATCAGTGCCTTAAATTATCCGGTTTAGAGATCTTTTTGTGAAGTTCGCAAGGACCACATTGCATTTTACCATTGTCTTCCGAAATAACTGGCCTGATTGTCTACCATCAGTCTGCATCGTTTTGCAATCATTATTAACAATATAATTAACTTTCAATAATTTATTATCTACCTCATTAGTAGTAACACCCTCATCTGAATAAAATTAGTATTACGAATGCTAAAATATTATTAATACTCATTATTGTCATTGTTATTAATGCCAGAACTAGAGTCATAGTCGCTATCATTAGATAAAAAATATCAACATTGATAATACTATTATTATTACATGATAGTATTATATATATATATATATATATATATATAAATCATTATTATTGAAAATTATTAATATATACAACCGCCTTTCAGAATTAATGGCGTCATTACTTCTAAGTCATTTTCACCACTTTGAGGCTCGCTTGCTCTTCCCCATCACAGTCCCCTATTCATAGGGGTGAACAGCACATCACATAAGGAACTATGATGAGGAGTAACAAGAGAGTTTCATTAAGGGATAGTTATGGAACATTTGCAGCTTGTCTCCCTGGTGCAGTGAAGCTGCACACGCTCATTATGTAGGAATGTTCTTTTTTGGGTTTGGCCTTAGCCAAGAACTTTTGGTTTTATTAAAGTTATAGGTATAATATGCTTAATTATAGCGGCTTTCAGCCAGCCCTCCTCATCCATTGGCTTGTTGAATTGTCACAGACATTTTTCTTGCATCCACTAAGCATACAGCATCAGGAAATAGGTCAGTCATTGGCCAACTTCACTGTGAGTGATGGCATTCTGCGCTTTCAAATGGAACACATCTATACATAAAGTAGTTCCCTACAATGCCTGGAACTACTATGGCAATCTGTGCTTTTTTAAACCAAAAATTGTATTTTTGCTGTTAGCACTGTTCTCTGTTTTTATACTAATAAGGGACTAGCAGTCCTGCTAGCAATAAAGCTTTACAAAACACTTGACAAAACAAAATAATCAATACCAAAAGACTAGCAGCCAAAGCCTGACCTATTGTCCTTGCCAATGCTTCCTTAAGCAAGGGTGTGTTTAAATCAAGTGACCTTTGTTTATATGGTGGTAACATATAAGCAAAATCATTAAAAGATTAACTGAGTTTGAACCACTTAGTACAATGTTCATGCTTTTTTCTAAATGTGTGCCTTTATTGTGATAGAAATTCCATTACATAGTTAACATAGCAAAGAGTGGAGTAGAGTAGAGCTAACAAAGGGCCTGATTTAGATGTTGGCGATAATGGTCCTGCCTTCAGATTTCCGACTGAAAACCAATTTGCCACCTCGGCGGTTTGCCCACCGGATTTAGATGTTGGTGGTCCCATAGGTGATAGCCTGCATTTGTCCTGTCGTCTCCGGCAAAAAGCTCCACCTGCGTCAACAGCGCCATAGCAAATAGTGGCTGCTGGCTGGACTCCAGCTACCTTTACCACAAGCAGATTTGGATGTGCCTTACCGCCAACTGTCGCGTTCTGACCTCCACTCTTCAGTTGGTGGTGGTGTGAAACATTCAGGTGAGTATTGTATGGTGGTCATTGTCGTGATGTGCTTTGGTGTAAGTGTGTTTGTGTAGCAGAGTGTTTTGTTGTATTGGTAGTTGCGGTTGTGTCATGTGTGGTTGCAGTGTCTATGGTGTGTGTGTTTTCTGTCATGGATGCATGGCAATTTCTGTATCCGGCATGTACTTGTTGTGTGCTGTTGGAATGGCTATACTGTAGATAATGGTGTGTATATGGTGTGTTGTGTCGCATGTTGAGCAGGTGGACACATATGGCTAAGGTACACTGTATGTGTGACTTACATCTATTCCATATCCACTGCCATTGTACGATGTCCATTGGGTCCAGCGGCAGCCTCCCTCCATCAACAATCCTCCGGCAGTTCAGCGCCTGCAGGACTGTAATATCTAAATATGGTCGATGGGAACCTGCCTGCCTGACGGCTAGGAAGAGCACACCACCGTGGCAGTTTTCGGCTCAGCCGCAATATATCTAAATACAGCGGACGGAACACCATTGCCCTTACTGGGTTCTCAGGTCCACCACCTGGGGATTGGCAGTGACACCATCAAGATTTAAATCAGGCCCAAAGTTTTCTACTGCCTTTTGGGGTTATAGGTCTAAAAAGTTAATGGAGTTTTTTAAAACACTTGCAGCTACTTGTGAGGCACTTATATGGATTTATACACACCACAAATATAAATAACGTTTGTTCACAATATTAAAAAAAAATACAAAAGTTGGAAAAAATAAGCAATTCTACTGTATGTTATATGTATGTTGTATTTGTACAGCATCAACCTAGCCAAAATGAGTACTAGTAAAATAAATGTACCAAATGTAATTTGGTGGTAGATAGATGCAGTAGAAACCGATGTATTGAGTCAATTGCGATTTTGACTAGGCCAATGGAAACTTTCTGTAATGCATGTGAAAACCGCAAAATTTGCAAAATATGCTAAATCTCACAGCTTCGAAATTTTTCTGTTGTTTTTACAGGTGACTGTATCACTAAGCAAACACCTTGCAGCAGCAAAAATGTATCACACGCATTATGTCCTCAAACCAGTCCACTTGCCAGTATCTCAGATGAATTTTGATTGTGAGGTATGTTGTTATATTTAATTCTACATCAGATTGTCTTCTCATATTGTGTCCTTATGACGTGGAATGCCATTTGAGTCCAAATCAAGGAAGCACCATCCTTCTTCCAGAAAAGAGCTAATAACATCTCATCACTATGTAATCTCCCCGTTTCTGGATTTGGCTGAAGAATGTTCTAGCCGAATCCCTCCTTCAAGTGGAGCCCAACTCCTTCTCCCTTTCTTTCGCCAGCACACTACTGTGTTGCATCAACACCTGTACCAGACTGTGCTACCTACTTGTCCCACTTACCTCCTCCAAACTTTTCTTATGTCCACCATTCTTTTGCTTATTCATCTGTGTGAATAATGATGTTAGAGCCTTTTGAAAAAAACATTCTTGGTGAATTTCCACCTTAAATTTACACAGGATGAAACATACTTATTGTAAGAGTGAATAAAAGTAAACATACTCAAATATTGAAAATTTGTTCGAAGATGTCTAATAATAATTGGTTGATTTAACAACTAGGGCTCTTGCCCAGCTTCCACTATATACATTAATGAAAACTATATTAGATCACTAAGGGGATGATTCACATTTTCTTTTTAAAGACAGTACTCAGCACGATTTACAAAAAGCTCCAGGATTAGATGTTCCACAAGGCAGACAATCTGCAGGAGTAATCAGAGGAGTGTGCATAGAAATATACACAGATTTCAAATTATATTACTGGGGATTTTTTAACTTCCTTGGAATTTGGGAATAAATGCAAATCAGAGAAGGAAACTTCTAATGCATGACTTTTTTCTAACAAGTATTGGCAAAGCCAACAGGTCTCACTTTTGCAAGAGCTATTGGCTTTGACAATGTCAATGTCTTAGCTATGTTGATCAGCAGTATGGCTGCTGTTCATCATGGCTAAAAGCTAGTGATGTGTCAGAGAGTGGCGTTGAGGAGAGTGGTGAAGAGTGGAGTGGTGTAGAGTGGGGTGGGGTAAAGTGTCATGGAGAGGCGTAGAGGGGAGTGGCAAAGCGTAGAATGGTGTGGAGTAGACTGGAGTGGCCTAGAATAGAGTGGACTGGTGTTGAGTGGCATAGAGTGAAGTTGGGTAGAGTAGAGTGGCATAGAGTAAACTGGCATAGAGTGCAGTGGCATAGAGTAGAATAGCAGAGTAGAGCGCGTAGAGTGGACTGTTGTAGAATGGCACGGAGAGGAGTGGCATAAATTAGCATAGAGTATAGTGGCACAGAGTGCCATAGAGTGGAGTGGAGAGGGGTAAAGTGGAATGGTGTAGAGTGCCGGAGAGTGGAGTGGAGCAATGCAGAGTGGAGGTATGTAGAGTGTTGCACAGTAGAGTGGCATAGAGAAGAGTAGCTGAGAGCGGAGTGTCAGGGAGTAGCCTGGAGTGGAGTGGTGTAGAGTAGAGTGGCATAGAGTGGAGTGGCATAAAGAAGAGTGGCATAGAGTACAGTGGCATGGAGTGGAATGCCATAGAGTAGTGTAGAATGGAGTGATGTAGAGTGGAGTGGTGTGGTGTGGAGTAAAGTGGAGTAGAGTGGAGTGGCTTAGAGTGGAGAGAGGTGTATAGAGTGGAGTGGTGTATAGTTGAATAAAGTGGCATTCAGTGGCCTAAAGTGGTGAAGCGTGGCATGGAGTTGAGTGTTGTAGAGTAGGGTGACAGAGTGACATTGAGAGCCACAGTGACATGGAGTAGCGTAGAGTAGAGTGGTGTATAGAAGAGTGGCATAGAGTGTAGGGGCATAAAGTGGAGTGAAAAAGTGGAGTGGCACAGAGTAGAGCGGCAGAGAGCAGAGTGAGGTAGAGAGGAGTGGAATAGAGTGGCGTGGAGTGGTGTAAAGTGGGGTGGATTAGGGAGTGGTATAAGGTAGCATAGAGTGGAGTGGCGTAGCGTGGATTGGAGTGGCATAGTTTGGAGGCATAGAGTTGTGTAGAGTGACATGCAGAGGCATAGAGTGGTGTAGTGTGGTGTAGAGTAGAGAGGTGCAGAGTAGAGTGACGTAAAGTGGAATGCATAGAGTTGTGTGAAGTGGCGAAGAGTGGCATGGAGTGGTGCAGAGTGGCACAGATTGGAGTGGTGGAAAGTGGAGTGATTCATATTGGAGTGGCATAGAGTATAGCAGCATGGCAAAGAGTGGAGTGGCATGGCGTAGAGTAGAGTTGCATGCGGTAGAGGGATTTAGAGTGGTGTGGGGTGGCATAAAGTGAAGTGGAGTGGCGTAGATTGGCAAAGAGGGGTGCTAAGTGGCATGGAGTGGCATGGAGTAGAGTGGCAAAGAGTGAAGTGCAGTTAAGTGGCATAGAGTAGTGTAGAGAGGTGTAGAGTGGCATACAGTGGAATGGAGTGGCGTAGAGTAGAATGGCAGTAGAATGGTGTGGAGTAATGTGGCTAGAATGGAGTGGAGTAGAATGGAGTGGTGTAGAGTTGAGTGGAGTGGTGTAGAGTGGACTGAAGTGCATAGAGTGGAGAGGTGTAGAGGTGTATAAAATGGTGTGGAGTGGCATAGATTGTTGCAGAGTTGCGTGGAGTACAATGGTGTGGAGTGGTGTAGAGTGGAGTGGCATAGAGTGGCGTTGAGTAGAGTGGCACAACGTAGAGTAGAGTGGTGTAGAGTAAAGTGACATAGAGTGGAGCGGCATAGAGTGGCATGGAGTTGCATAGAGAGGAGGGAAGTGGAGCTCAATGGAGTGGAGAAGCATAGAGTGAATTGGCATAAAAGGGAGTGGTGTAGAGTAGCGGAGAGTGGAGTGGCGTAGAAGAGAGTGTCATAGAGTGGAGTGGCATAGAGTAGAGTAGAGTGGCGTGGAGAGAAGAGGGGTGACGTAGAGTTGTGGAGACTGGTGTCAAGTGGCGCATAGTGGTATGGAGTCATGTGAAGTAGAGTGGAGTGGAGTGGCATAAAGTGGCATGGAGTGGTGTAGAGTGGCATAGACGAGTGTCAGAGTGGAGTGATGTATAGTGAGGTGGCGTAAAGTCGAATTGATTGGCGTAGACTTGAAAGCTTTAGCGTGGTGTAGACTGACAGTGGTATGGAGTGGCATAAAGAAGCATAGAGTGGTTATGAGTGGCATAGATTAGAGTGGCAAAGAATTAAGTGAAATAGAGTGGCATTGAGTGATTTGGAGTGGCATGGGGTGGCTGAGCCTAATGGAGTGGCGTCGATTAGAGTGACATAGTAGAGTGGCATACAGTGATGTGGCAAGAATGTAGTGGAATGTAGTGATGAGTTGTACAGTTGAGTGGAGTGGCATAGAGTGGAATGGCCTCGAGTACAGTGGCTTAGAGTAGAGTGAAGTGGCATAGAGTACAGTAGTGTAGAGTATAGTGAAGTTGAGTGGCGTAGAGTGGAGTGGAGTAGAGTCGGTGGATTGGAATGGCTTAGGGAAACGTACAGTGGCTTAGAGTTGAGGAGAGTGGCTTGAAGTGGCGTACAGGGGCGTAGAGTGGCATGGAGTAGAGCGATGTAGAATAGAATGACAGAGGGAAGTGGAATAGAGTGGCGAAGACTAGAGTGACGGAAAGTGGAGTGACATGTAGTGGAGTGGAAAAAAGTCTAAGATGTGTTGAGTTCAGACTTTTACCGTAGACTGCCATTAGGTGGTCTAGAGTGGCACGTAGTGGCATACAGTAGAGTGGCAAAGAGTGTAGTAGAGTGGCATAGAGTGGTGCAGAGTGGCATAGAGTGGCAGAGTGGTGTGGAATGGTGTAGAGTGGTGTGGAGTGGCGTTGAGTAGAATGACAGAGTAGAGTGACAGAGTGGCTTAGAGTAGAGTAGTATAGAGTATAGAGTATAGTGGTGTATAGTGATGTGGAGTGGCATTGAGTGCAGCGGCATAGAGTGGCATGGAGTGCAATAGACTGGAGTGGTGCAGAGTAGGGTAATGTAGGATAGAGTGGCATAGAGTAAAGTGTGGTAAAATGGAGTAGAGTGCCATACAGTGGCTGGCATAGTGTGTAGTGGCGTAGAGTAGAGTGAAGTTGCAAAGAGTGGCTTTGAGTGGAGTGGCATGGAGTAGAGTGGTGTACAGTGGAGCGGGGTGAGTCAGGTGGCATAGAGTAGAGTGGTACAGTGTGGAGTAGCACAGAGTGGAGTGGCAGACATTGGAGTGGAGTAGCATAGAGTGGTGTAGAGTAGAGTGGCAGAGAGTACAATGGCACGGCGGAGAGTAGCATAGGGTAGAGTTGAGTGGCATAGAGTGGAGTGGCATGGAATGGAATGGCATAGATTAGTATAGAGTGGCGTAGACTAGACTAGAGTGGGCATAGATTGGCGTGGCATAGAGTGGAGTTGTTTAAGTGTGGAGGCATAGAGAGGAGTGGAGTGGTGTAGAGTTGTGTAGAGTGGCATGGAGTGCTGTAGAGTTGCATGGAGTGGTGTAGCATGGTGTAGAGTGGCATGGAGTAGAGTGGCATAGTGCGGAATGACAGAGTGGAGTGGCATACAGTGGAGTGGTGTATAGTAGAGTGACAGTGTAGAGTGGCATGGATTGGCACAGAGTAGAGTGGTGTAGGGGAGGGGAGTGGAGTGATGTAAAGTGGAGTGGTGTAGAGTGTAGTGCTGTAGGGTGAAGTGACGTATAGTGGAGTGGAGTAGCATAGAGTGGCATGAAGTGGAGTAGCGTAGAGAGGAGAGGTGTAGAGTGGAGGGGAGTGGTGCAGAGTGGTGTAGAGTAGAGTAGTGTGATTTCAAGTGGAGTGCGGTAGAATGTAGTGGCATTGAGTAGAGTGATGCAGACTGAAGTGGCGTAGATTGGAGGAATGACGTGGAGTGGCATAAAGTGGAGTGGTGTAGAGTGGAGTAGTGTAGCGTGGCACTGTGTGGAGTGGAGGGGCATAGAGCGCCATAAATTGGCACTGTGTGGAGTGGTATAGAATATAGTGGAACACAGGGGTGCAGAGTAGACTAGAGTGGTGTAGAGTGGAGTGGCATAGAGTGGATTGGCACAGAGTAGAGTGGTGTAGAGTAGAGTGGCACAGAGTACAGTGGTGTAAAGTAGAGTGGCATAGAGTGTAGAGAAGTAGAGTGTGTAAAGTGGTGTAGAGTTGTGTAGAGTGACGTGGAGTGGCACACAGTAGTGTAGCATCGCATGAGTTGAGTAGTATAAAGTGGCATAGAGTAGAGTGGCTTAGAGTGGAATGGAGTAGCATGAGTGTTGTTGATTGGTTTGGAGAAGCATAGAGTGGAGTGGTGTAGGGTGGAGTAGGGTAGAGTGGCATGAAGTGGAGTGGCATAGAGTGGTGTAGAGTAGCTTACAGTGGTGTGGCTTAGAGTGGGGAGCCATAGAGTAGAGTGTCAAAGAGTACATTGGTGGAGACTGAAGTGGTGTAGCTTAGAGTAGAAGTGTGTGGAAAGGAAAGGAGTGACAGAGTGGGGTAGAGTAGAATAGCATACAGTGGCATGGAGGAGTGGCTTGGAGTTCCATAGAGTAGAGTGAAGTAGCACAGAGAAGAGTGGAGTGGGATAGAGTAGAGGGGGTTAGCATAAAGTAGAATGGAAGTGGTGTAGAGTAGAGTGGGGTAAAGTGAAATGGCATAGAGCAGAGTAGCCTAGAGTACAGTAGAGTGGAGTGGAGTGGCATAGAGTGGAGTGCATAGAGTAGAGTAGAGTAGCATGCCACAGACTGGATTGGAGTGCTGTTGAGTAGAGTGGCTTACAGTAGAGTGGCATAGCATGGAGTGGCGTAGAGAGGAGTGGCATAGAGTGGTGTGGATTGGTGGAGAATGGCATAGAGTGAAATGACATGACGTGGTGTGGAATAGTGTAGAGTTGTGTGGAGTAGCATAGAGTGGTGTAGAGTGGAGTGGCACAGAATAGAGTAGAGTGGCAGAGAGTAGAATGGTGTAACATGGAGTGGCACCAAGTAGAGTAGAGTGACATAGTGTGGAGTGGTGTGATGTAGTGTAGAGTGGAGCTGCATATAATGGAGTAGAGTGGAGTGGCATTGAGTGGTGCACAGTGGAGTGGCATAGAGTAGAGAGGCAAAGGGTACAATGGCAGAGCGTAGAGTGGGCTGCTGTAGAGAGAGCATAGAGTGGCATGGTATGGCACAGACTGGCCAACAAAGGTGTGGAGTGACACACAGTAGAGCGGAGTGTGATAGAGTAAAGTAGATTGGTGTAGAGTAGAGTGGTGTAGAGTGGAATGGCAGAGTAGCATAGAGTGGCATGGTTTGGAGTAGAGTGGCATAGAGTGGAGAAGCATAGAGTGGAGAGGTGCAGAGTTGTTTAGAGTGATGTGGAGTGGCATAGAGTGGGAGAGTGCTGCAGAGTGGTGTGGAGTCGAGTGGCATAGAGTTGTGTAGAGTGGCACAGAGTGGCATGTCGTGGAGTGGTGTGGTGTAGTGTAGAGTGGCGTAGAGTGGAGTTGAGAGGCATAGAGTAGAGCTGAGTAGCAAAAAGTAGAGTGGCATAAAGTGGAATGGCATAGTGCAGAGTGGTGTAGAGTGGAGTGGCAGATGGGGGATGACGTGGCATAGAGTGGAGTGGCATAAATTGGAATATCAAAGAGTGGCATTAAGTGCAGTGAAGTAAAGTACAGTGGCATAGAGTTAAGTGAAGTGGCATACGCTGGGACTCTCCTTGTGGAACAGCTGTTTTGTGTTGTACACATTTCATTCAATCCTTCATTCATTCATTGAGTGGTGTAGAATGATGAGGCATGGCCCTGACTGATGTAGTGTGGTGTTGAGTGGCGCTAAGTAGAGTGGAGTGGCATAGAGTAGAAAGGAGTGGGATAGAGTGGAGTAGATTGGTATAGAGTAAAGTGGCATAAAATAGAGTGCTGTACAGTGGAGTTGCATGGAGTAGAGTAGCATAGAGTGTCGTGGGATGGAGTGACACGAAGTGGCATAGAATGGAGTGGCACAGAGTGGAGTGCGTGTAGAGTGGAGTGTGTGTAGAGTGGAGTGCCTCAGAGTGGATTGGAGTGGCATAAAGTAAAATGGTGTAGAGTAAAGTGGTGTAAAGTGCAGTGCCATCGAGTGGAGTGGAGTGGCATAAAGTGGAGTGGTGTAGAGTTGAATAGGTTGATGTACAGGCACATAGAGTGGTGTGGAGTAATATAGAGTGGAGTGGAGGGAGTTGAGTGGAGTGGCGTAGAGAGGATGGAGTTCAGTGGAGTTGCACAGAGTAAAGTGGAGCAGCAAATAGTGGAGTGGCATTAAGTGGAGTGGCACGAAGAGAATGGAGTAGAGTGGTTTGGTGTGGAGTGGTGTGGTGTAGAGTGGAGTGGCATGGAGTGGAGTGGCATAGAGTAGAGTGGCATAGAGTGGATTGCTGAAGAGTGGCATGGAGAGGTGTAGAGTGGAGAGGCATAGAGTAAAGTGGCACAGAGTGGAGTGGCGTAGAGTACAGTTGTGCCACTCTTCACCACTCCCTCCACAAGCACCTTCACATCCCCATGTCTTAGTCACCAGAACGACTATTCACCCAGAGCCACTGAATCCACACCAGGACTTACCAGCAACCACAGTCACTCAGTCACCAGCACCACCATTTACCCACAGCCTCTGAACCCACACCATGACTCACCATCAACCACAATCACTCAGTCACCAGCAACACCATTCACCCAGAGCCACTGAATCCACACCAGGGCTCACCAGCAACCACAATCACACAGTGACCAGCACCACCATTCACCCAGAGCCACTGAATCCACACCGGGCTCTCCAGCAACCACAATCACACAGTAACCAGCACCACCATTTAACAAAAGACACTGAATCCACACCAGGGCTCACCAGCAACCACAGTCACTCTGTCACCAGCACCACCATTCACCCAGAAAGACTGAATCCATACCAAGAGTCACCAGCAACCACCATTTGTCCATACCCTCTTGCATCACACCTGCACTCCAACGTGCGGTAAAATCACTACTAATAACCCACAGTCACTCTTCAAAACTGACTTACGTCACCCACACCTCCCTCCTTACACGAGCTCTCACAAATCCACCCACAGCCCATGCAGAAATGTAGGTTTCCTACACAGCACAAACACTTCTATACTGCAGCTAACTTAAGCTGAGGAAAGGTGAACACATTTAGCCTTCTGGTACTAAAATATTAACTGTTTGCCTTTCAACATTTAAACCATGGGTGTCCAGCATAAGTCCAGGAGGGTCAGATCCACATCAGGTTTTGGGATATTCTCATGAAACAGAACTGTATATAATGAAAGTCACTGTAACTAGTATACATAGTAAGAGGTTATCTTGAAAATGCGGCATGAACCTGTCCCTCTTGCTGCTACTCTTGAACATCCTGAGCTACACTAGATGTTGGTGCCTAAACAAGTGATGCTGGATCCAAACTTAGTTTAGTTTAGTTTAAAAGATTCATAAAGCGCATAGCTACCTAAAGGCCTCCCAGCGCTAAAAAAGGAAGTAACAGCTTCTGATGCAAAAAATATTGACTGACAAGGGAAGAAAAGTTAGATCGAATAAAGGACAGTTTTTTATTTTTTCCGGAACGGAAGTCCTAAAGGTTCTTGCCGGAGTTCTAGAGATAGAGAATTCCAAAGGCGCGTTGCCTTCATTGAAAAGGAGTTACCTCCCCATGAAGACTTCTTAAACTGTGCTATGTGCACTAGCTGGGTGGTGGAGGATCTCAGCGTTCTAGTGGGGGCATAAAGGGAAATGCTTTGTCTAAGAAATTGGGGTCCCTTGTTGTGCAGGGCTTTGTGTATCATGCATAGGGCTTTAAAGTGAATACGCTGCTTTATTGGTAGCCAATGAAGAGCAGCTAAGGCTGGCTTGGCTGAATGATGTCTTGGTAAATTCATAAGTAATCTTGCAGCCACAATCTGTACGACCTGGAGTTTCTTCACTACCTAATCAGGGGAGCTGAGAAAAAGAGAGTTGCCATAGTCGAGTCGCAAGACTATCATGGCTTGAATAAGAAGTCTTCTGGCCAGAGGGGGTAGCAGCTTAGGGTTCTAAGAAGACCAAAACAGGAGGAAGAAATATTTTGGGATTGTTCCATTGTTAGGCGACAGTCCAGCCAAAAGCCAAGGTTCTTTTTATAATCCTTAGGAGGAGGAAAATTGCTAAGAGCCTCTGGATACAGTGCCAAAAGGTTAGGAGTGCCATTGCCTACGATCATCACCTCTGATTTCCCATCATTAAGTTTAAACTTAGAAGCAGACATTTTATTTACACTGGAAATAAAACAGCTGCCACACTTTGCTGTGAAACAAAGCTGTCCCTCTGGAGGTTACAAACGGATCCCTGCAGTGCACACATTAACCAACAGAGCTATCCCTCCAGCTAAGTCTCAAACTCGATCCCAATGGACTAGGTTAGGTAACAGTGGGATTAAGGTGTGGCTAGATATGGTAAGTGTGCTAACTGTAACAAAATGTTAATTTTTGTACAATAGTATAGACTGTTGTTTTATATTTCTCAATGACTTATACTACGTGGCTTGGTTTTGCTAAAATCTTATGCAGTGCTTAATTTGCAACAAATAAGTGCCGATGCCCACGTTTATTCTGGAGCCTGTTGGCAGAATGTTGATACTTTATTGATTTGCACGATTAATAAAAACCATTGCAATCAGCAACAAAAGGAATTAAAATTAGAGCACAGACAATTCTTTAGATGCACTGAGCACTAAAACTGAAAAGACAAAGGTACCAAAATACAAGGTTTGAAAGAGCCAGAGGTAAATTAAAAGCGGCAGAGCTGTGGCACCAGCTAAGTGCCAAATGCTGCAATGTTTGCATCACAAGCATTGCTGGCTTTAAGGTGGTGCGGCCGCACCATGTGCTGACCTGGATTTGGGGGTACTGACCTCAGGGGGCCACTGTGTTTATCAATAACTTACAGAAACTTGAGATTTAAAAGCACCTTCTGAAAAGTTCCTTGTGCGTCCAGCCTTCACGAAACAATTAAAATGTCAAGATACCTCTTGTGAGTAATGTTCCTGGTAGGGAGAGAGATCAGAGATTTGGCAGCTTTGGCTTGTCATAAAAAAGAGGGTTAATATGAACGATGCAAAGAACAGATCTATATTTTATGTGGATACTGAGTGGATTAGTAAAGATGGCCTTTAACAGGGTTTTAAAACAAATGGATGTATGTGAAAGGGGGCTATGGAGAGATGAGGGACACATTTGCTGGGTGGTAGGGAGTGAATCCGAGGAGGTGGTAAAAAAACACTGTCGCACAGGGCGCCACCAGCGCTAAAGCCGGCCCTGATCGCAAGGACTAGTGGGCGGGAGAGAAAATGAGCCACCTCGGAACCCTGACAAGACTGAAAGTTCTGCATTGTAAAGTGGGCTCATTATTTATTATTTATTATTATGTTAGCTCAGGAGCCTATCAGGCAAACTAAAGTGCAGTGCAAGTTCGTCATACGGCATGGCAATTAACTAAAAGGCATAGATCAGATATGGTGCGGACGTTATTAGGCCTCTGCGTTCAAACTTCCTTCTTGGTTGTTTGACGCCTGCTTGAGCAGCCGGTCAGCTTTTAATATGAATTTTGCAAAGCATGCCATATATAGAGGTGTCAGCCCCTTTAGAAAAAACAGAATTGTGTGGAGCCTGTCGGCATTTGTGCAGAATGTCAAAGCTGTGGTATGCCAAGGCTTCTGAATCCTTATTTCACCTCCTGCCTCTTTCATCCAACAGCACCCTCTCCCTGCTCTTTATCTCACTCTTGCAGGGTCTATTTCATCTCTGCTTTCCTCCTTTTTCACTTTTCTCCATATTTCTCTTCCTCCTCCATTCCCCTTTTACTGCCTTTCTCTCTCCTGTTCTGGGTTAAAGTCTCATAATTTAAAACAAGTCTCAGTCACCAAAATTGAGTGCAGTTGGAGCACACCGGCAACCCCGGCTCAATAGCCCTGGTCCCGAGCTCTGTGTCCTATGGACTCAAGTTGCACCTCGCTGCTGAAGCCATGCAAAGTGCAAAAATGTCTCAGAGAGGAACAGTCTTAGATAGGAGGGGGGTTGATTGGAGTAGAGTGACGTAGAGTTGAGGGGCTTAGAGTGGAGTCCCGTAGAGTAGAGTGATGTAGAGTTGAGTGGCTTAGAGTGGAGTCCCGTAGAGTAGAGTAACGTAGAGTTGAGTGGCTTAGAGTGGAGTCCCGTAGAGTAGAGTGATGTAGAGTAGAGTGGCTTAGAGTGGAGTCCCGTAGAGTAGAGTGACGTAGAGTTGAGGGGCTTAGAGTGGAGTCCCGTAGAGTAGAGTGATGTAGAGTTGAGTGGCTTAGACTGGAGTCCCGTAGAGTAGAGTGATGTAGAGTTGAGTGGCTTAGAGTGGAGTCCCGTAGAGTAGAGTGACGTAGAGTTGAGTGGCTTAGAGTGGAGTCCCGTAGAGTAGAGTGATGTAGAGTTGAGTGGCTTAGAGTGGAGTCCCGTAGAGTAGAGTAACGTAGAGTTGAGTGGCTTAGAGTGGAGTCCCGTAGAGTAGAGTGATGTAGAGTAGAGTGGCTTAGAGTGGAGTCCCGTAGAGTAGAGTGATGTAGAGTAGAGTGGCTTAGAGTGGAGTCCCGTAGAGTAGAGTGATGTAGAGTTGAGTGGCTTAGAGTGGAATCCCGTAGAGTAGAGTGATGTAGAGTTGAGTGGCTTAGAGTGGAGCCCCGTAGAGTAGAGTGATGTAGAGTAGAGTGGCTTAGAGTGGAGTCCCGTAGAGTAGAGTGACGTAGAGTTGAGTGGCTTAGAGTGGAGTCCCGTAGAGTAGAGTGATGTAGAGTAGAGTGGCTTAGAGTGGAGTCCCGTAGAGTAGAGTGACGTAGAGTTGAGTGGCTTAGAGTGGAGTCCCGTAGAGTAGAGTGATGTAGAGTAGAGTGGAGTGGCACAGTGGAGAAGATTGACGTGGATTTGAGTGGCATAGCATAGAATGTAGTGGCATTGAGTTACATTTTTTGACATGGCAGGGTGTAGAATGCCATAGAGTGGCATTGCATGGATTGAAGTGAAGTGGCAGAGAGTGGCATAAAGTGGCACAGAGTAGACTGGATTGGTGTAGAGTTGAGTGACCTAAAGTAGACTGTTGTGGCATAGAACGGAGTGGTGTTGAATGGTGTAGCATACAGTAGAGTGGCCTGGTGTGACATGGCATAGAGTGACAGAGTGCAGTGATGTACAGTGGAGTGGCACAGATTAGAGTGGCATAGAGAAGAGTGGCCTAGAGTACAAAGGCATTGAGTGGAGTGACAGAGTGGTGTGGCTTGAAGTGGGGTGGCACAGAGTGGCATAAAGTGGCATTGCAGGGAGCTGAATAGGTTGCATGTTGTGGAACTGAGTGGCGTGGAGTAGTGTAGAGTAGATGGGAATGGCATAGAGTAGAGCGGAATGGCATAGAGTGGTGTGGTGTGGCATACAGCAGTGTGGAATGATGTGGCACGACACAGAGTAGAGTGTTGTGGCGTAGAGTGGAGTAGCATAGGGTGGAGTAGCGGAGAGTGGAGTGAACTGGAGAGGAGTGGAGGGGTGTCGTAGGGTGGAGTGGTGTTGAGCGGAGTGGCGTAGAATAGCATGGTGTTGAGTGATGTTGAGTGGAGAAGGTAACGAAGTCAAAGTACTACTTGTATTATAACATATGGTATGGCCTCAGGTATGTGTAGTGATACAGTATGCATACATGAAAATGACTGCTTATGCATGTAAATTGATCTGCGCAGCCAGGAGCAACCAGAGAGGATGTAGGGCATTCTATAACCCACTGAAGTGAGGCACATGCTGCCTTAGATGATACTTAATGATTTATAAACACTGCTACAGTCCAGGAACGGCAGAGACCTATTTTCAGCCAATCACTGGAAATGCCTTTTTTCGCCTTCCCAATTTATTGCTACCATACACCATGTCACGTTGCATACCATTCCCAACAGAAAAAAAAACATTTGGATGCAACCAGAGGCATACCATTGATAAATTTATACTACCGATCCTCTCTGATGAGGCCCTCCTTGTTTCATCACTTATTTGGTTAGTTTGTGGGATTGAGCACATTATAATCGGGATTGAGTCAATGGTATTCAATCATAGTAAAGCACAGTAAAGTGGGATGCTGAGAATTTAAAGACAAGATGGGATGCCACTGAAAGTCACACGAGAAACTTTGTAATCCAGCACAGATTTGTGATATTTGATGGATAATGTGAGTTTTGGTTTGTATGCTTTGATGGAACATGATTTAACCATGTCAGAAGCTTTAAAGAAGGATTTAAAAAATATTTTACCTGTGTTGCCATGGATTGAGGTTCTGGCCAATTGTCTGCTTGAAGTGGTTCTGAATGGCAGAATCTATCTCTGATTGGTGGCCTGAAGGAGACACAGTGGCATTTTATACTAATCTTTCACCCATTAGAATATCTAACGGACCTCAGGGGCCAGGATGATCATGCCATTGTGCAGTAAAAAGGAATTTTGCTACAAAGTTTACTAAAAATGTAACTTCTGGGCAAGTTTCTTTGGCATGCCCTCGTCTAAAGTGTATCAGTAGTTTGGTCACAATAGTAAAAACTACTTTGGATGTGAATATTGTTGATGTCACAATCTGCAGAGATTTCACTTTCTGGACACTGCGTGCTGCTCACAGAATTGCAGCTGACAAATGTAATAATGCATTCTAAAGTTAAGCACCCCCAGCAGGATACATACACCATGAGGTTCTAGGTGTTTACACCTCGCGCACTATCTTCCCAGGCTAGACACATTTGTCAAGTTTCACTTCATCAGTGGTTTTACAAACAAAGTGCTAGCACAGAGATTTCTCGTCAAACATCTCTACCTGAGATGTGTATTTCCTACTTTTTCCCACCATTGTTTGTGTTGAATCTGTGCATTGAGTACACACCATGTGACACAGAGGGTTCCAAAAGCAAACTTTCAGGCTCACTTAGCAGCACAAATATAAGTGAATGATCCATATCTCGGGATGATTTGGAATTCGGTAAATCTGTCCAGAAAAGGATAACACGTGTATTGTAAGTCCAAAGGCCTGAGAGGCAAATTTGAAAATATCTGGAAAGACTTCCTAGACGTATATTCGTAGTGGTATATAATATACTATACGGTGTTAATTCATCCTTTGAATTCCTATATTTCTACCTAGTCCCAAGTATTTGATGTAACATTTATTTGACACTGCTGTATGTTGAAGTGAAGCTAGATTGTCTAAAAATAAGAAATGTGTCTCCAGTAAAGAGATTTTTGAAATGCAAAAAAAAAAGGATGGCAAACAAATACATTAAAATGATAACGTACCAGATTTGCAAATAAACAAGAAATAGCTTTAAAATGAAAAAAAGAATGGTAAGGAAAATTCTATCTGCAATTGGGAGTATTTTTTATGATTCTATTGGGCAAGGTATTGGGGGAAATGAAGGGAATGCGAGACAAAACTGAAAATAACCATGTTTGTAAAATGTACAAGAAGCAAGCAGTTTCCTGAATAAACCCGTATCTAAAATTTGGTATGCTGTTAAAATATGCTAGGGCATGGTGCAATGCAGTAATGCGTCCTTTGAAAGTGCTTTAGGGTGAAATAAACAGCCAAGTTGCAGGCCTGGGCTGCCCAGACCCACAATAAAATTGATAAGCTATCCTTTTTTCAACCCCTCCTCACGGGTAGTAAGCTCTATATCAGAATCTTCTTGGACAGCACTTCACAGGGGTTGCATCCAGTGTTTGTGAACTGTGATTACAGGCAATGATACTGTGCGGGGGAGCACACAAAGGCGACAGGCAGCCCACCATGGTATGGAATGCTTTTTCCAGGACATTTCAACCCACAATAAAGTTAGAAGCAGGATGGGGCACTGGAGAGGGGCCTGGTCACCACCTATGCGTGATGGGCACTTGAGGGTGGGTAAGGGATGCCTCTGGGGACCGCATCACCAGGTACCTTGCTGACCAATTGGTCCAGGACACGTGTCCAGTGAAAAGGAAGTATTTCTCATTAGCAGGTGAATTCAGCAGCAGTGTGCAACACATGGTCTGAAAAGGCAGAGACTCAGCAGGCCATGAAGGTCATGCGTGCAGCGAGGCTCATAGCACCTACCTGGAGACTACAATGCTAAGATGGCATCATGCCCTCCCACTTCTACGAAAAAGAGGCAGTCAGTGCATACACCTGTACACAGGGTTAATAAATTGGACAGAGTGATGGCAGGGCACAAGACCAGAGTCTCCTCCTGGCTGTAAGATAAGACAAGGAGTTGGGCTGGCACAGATGTGCATTTGCAAGCAGAGGTCCCACTGCCAGGAAGAAAAGCTGAGTCGGGCCCTGTAGGCATAGGAAACGAGGAACTGCAGTAGAGCACCATCTAATGGGGAAAGGAGCTGGGAAATTACAGTGAGTTCCCCCAGGGGACGGGAACCGGAAAAATACAGCAGTGATGTGGGGCTGTGCCACCCTATAGAGAGTGCCAAGCAGTAGGTCAACATTAAAAAGAGACTGAGTAGCCTGGCAAAGGACTGAAGTGCTGAAAGGCAGATTCCATGATATGACATTTGCATGGTACTCATGAGAGATGATGGGCCTCGTACAAGCCCCTGGAAGGACCAAGTGCTCATCAAGCAAGGAGGAGAGAATGGATAGACAACAAGCATTTGCAATGCAATGGGTCTCGCGTTTGCTTGAGTTAGAGCTATTAGCGTTTTAAACTCCTAACCGGGCTTTTCTTGCCACATAAACTGAAAAGTAAAACAGTTTCACATAAGCGAGCCGACGGCCGCTAGGAGCACGAAGCAGACACACAAAAGGAAACAGAAGTTTGCTCGCAGTGAAATGTATCAGCAAAAGTCCAATTATCCATGTAACCGGCAAAAGTGCAATGATCCATGTAACAGGGTTGATGTCATGCAAAGTACTCGATTACTACCCAGCGAGATCACGCTGCCTGAGAAATAAAAAGAAAAAGTAGTTCAGAAACCATATGGAAAACATCAAGCCTCGTATGTTTTCAGTAGTTGGCCGGGCACTCGAGGAGGGCTAAACACCGGAAAAGGCATGACGTGTGCATGCCTTTCACTAATGAAATCAAGCACATTTTAAAAGGCAAGCCCACGAACCAACCAAACTGATGGGAGTTACATGGGTATGGCTAAAAGCCAATAGAGATATTACACCAGGGACAGAGCGCTTTCCGCGCTCGACCCTAAAACGGACATGCCACGCCTAAAATCCATTGTTTGAGGAGTAGAGCAGACCTTTCAAGAGAACAGACCTGAAGATGAGGAGGAGAGCAGAAGGGAAGAAAGGTAATCTGACAAATATGACCAGGAGGAGTGAAAAGAGAAGTTAAAGGTGAGGGGTGGGGGAAGAGAGAAAGAGAGAAAGAGAGAGAAAGAGAGAGAGAGAGAGAGAGAGAGAGAGAGAGAGAGAGAGAGAGAGAGAGAGAGAGAGAGAGAGTGAGAGTGAGCGAGAGAGAGAGAGACAAGATGAGGCATCAGTCCCAGGTAAAAGCAAGAATAGAGGAAAGGAGCACAACCCTCCAATGGTGAAAGAAGAATGAAATGGCTTGAGAATTTGGGTTTTGCACACAAAATCACAGTTTGAAGTGTTTAGATCACATATTGGTGAAGTACTAGACATTGATTTATGGCTACAATGGGTGACATCAACGAGGCCCGTGCCTGTATTTCATAGAAGAGGGGCTTGCATGTCTTGCTCAGATCCCTTCCACATGCATCTCACCCAAAGCGGGGTGGGCTTCTAACACAAATCTCGTGCCATTCCGTGGTGCATGTTGGAGTAGAAGTCTGCATTGCAGATTTAATCATGATTGCTCAAAATGCGGAGGAAAGCATCTAATTATATGGTGCTATCCGTGCCTGTGGCGAGATTGTGCAGGAGACAGTGGGGCGAGAGGCACTGCTAGAGGAATGGTGGCAAATAAATTATTCTGAAGTTAAGCAGAGGGACCAGGTTGAAAACTCATGAAGTATCACATGGAGTGTGCGGTTGTAAAACAGTGAAGTGTAAATAGCAGATTTATCATACGTTTTACAGGTTGTTTGGACAAAATATCAGGGGAAAAATACCATGTTGACAAAATATTGTGTCAGAAATATTGAGGACAAAAATATTGTGATGGTAAGTTTCTATGGAAAAGTAAAGTTTTACGATACTTAAGTCCACATATATGTAGCTTGAATAAATATATGTATCCAGAGTACGTAAATGTGGGGTTAAAAATGGTAAATCTATACTTACCTGTTTTCACACACCTTCTTGAGATTTTGATCCGCGATATGTTTAACATGGTATGCTGTCCACGCTATATTTTTCTCAGCAATATTCAGTCAGATATCCGTTTTATAGGGACAGGTATGATCCTTCCATATCCTTCTTTGTTTTAAGGATTTTTTTCTGGACAGAGCAACATGCAGAAACAGACCAGAAAAAGGTTTTGTGGAAAGGTTCAGGGTTCCCTATGATGAGACCGGCTACATTGGCTAATAACTCAACATTGGTGAGAGGCAAAACAAAGATATAGTAAAAGCAAAACTAATGAACGAGGAAGGCAAACTCAGGATGGTAGGACTCACCCCAACATTGGATGGTAGGCCCTTCCTCAAAACAGGATGGCAGGCTCTTCCTCAGATACTCATTTTGAGGAATTGATGACTTACCCATTGGACGCTGTGACAAAAAAGAACGAGGAAGTGTTAAGATTAATATAAAAACCTACCGGGGCACAAAGGTGTGGGTCACTGGACAATCTCCTTTGATTGGATGGTTACTGAGTGCTATTTGATTGTAGACAAAGCAGCTGACTTGGCGAAGAAAGGTGACTGTGGTGAAGTGCGTTATATATAATCTGCCTATCACCTTTTTCTTGTACAACTAGCTGACTTGTACCTGCTTTGGTAGTCAGTTCCGAGAACAGGCATTCACGGACAACAAGAGATGCAGGTGGGTTGCTCAGTGCCATATGACGGATTTAAAACGTTCAGCACATCCTTAGAATGATCCCTGTGCAAAGGTCAGGGACATCAGTGAGTCTCCATTACATTAAAAAAAAAAAATTGTGTTAAAGGTGAGAAAAGAAGGTCTTTAGGCGAAACTGTTGAAAGTATTTGAACCCGTGGCAGAGAAGCTTGGGATATCACTGACGCCTAAAAAGATGGAGAATCAGGCCATTGGATTAGACCTGAACTGGATTTTGGAAAAACTGGAATCAGGTATATCCCAATGCACGGTGAGCATGTTCAGATGGTTGGTGAGTGAAGAAGATGAGAAATGTGAGCTAAGGAAGATTTGTCTCAACTGCAACAATTGGTATTTTATACTGTGTTAGGTCATGTTATAGATATTTAATAGCGCACATTTGCATCAAACTTTCTTTGCGCCATTGAAAGGTAAAACACAAGATGTCAGGGGAGACAGAAAAACTGAATTTTATTGATGAAAAAGCCAAGTTTCCAATTGTTTCCACATGTCTTATATGAAGATAGCACACACATCTATGGAGGAGAGATTGCTTCAATGCAACTGTCAAAAAACTTCCCTTACAGGTCGAATTCAGAGTCTGAAACGATTTATTGACAAAAGAAATATTAAAAGTCTGTGAATCAGAGAGTCAGTAAGACAAGTAATAGACATAACTCAAATGTATACTCTTCCACACAGGTTTCTAGTATTGGTCACACAATAAGATTCTCACACTAAATACTAGCAGGTGTCTAGCTGAGCTCATGAAAACTTGGAAAATAGCCTTCAAAAGAGACATAAATGTTAACAGTTTTTGCTTGAGCAAGCTTTTCTCGACCTCTTGTCTCAAGTGCCAAAATGCAGCTTGGCTTGACCTCAGAGATGGCAGATACTGTGGGCAATTTCAGAATAAGCAAGAAAACATGGTTGAAACACATTACAATGACGATAAGAGAGAAATTGTGTTCTAAAGTATTTCAAATAACAGAGAAGGCCCTGTCACTGAAAGTGCCACACTGTGATGGGGCATTTTAGCAGATATTGCCTTGCAAATTGGAGAAGGAACAGGAATTGCACAATATACCATTACCAAGGTCTTAAATAGTACTGTGTTCCTGATAGGAATGTATGTAACTTAGGATAGGCGTGCTGTTAATATTATAATGATGCCTCGTGCCAGTGCCAAGTCTGACAGCAGCATTCTTCCTCGATTGTAACTCTTTAAGAATCTTATCTTGTGGGCTGACATAGACAGATTTGCCATAGTCAAGTTGGGATTGTATTAGGACATTGAATATGGCAATATGATATTATGAGTCAATATGGGGCAACTGTTTTTCAAAAGATTAATTTGCAAGAACCATACACTGGCTATTTACGATAGTTGACACACCTCAAAGAAAGACTGTCAACAATATCAAACACCTTTAGATGGAGGTGGAGGAGGGCCTAAAGCCTCTGGCCAGGTAGCGGGGTCCCATTTGTATTTCAAGTAAGGAGGAGTTCATTTCCTTCCAAATTCACCGAACAATTTGTTTAGCTTCTACGCGTCCTTTTTGCAGAGACACACTGAGGTTGTGTTTACTTTGGCTGATGCCAGGGGAATTATGATTTTACATGAGGGCAGTGGATAGCATTTTGTCTGCCGTTTTGATTGGGAATGCAGTCCATTGATAACCATTGACTGTGGGTTCGCAGTATGACGGAATTTATAAAGTCTTTGATATGGTGCTTTTGGAGATAAATATGTTATATAAGAAGCGACTACATCCCAGCCCTGAAGAAGTCAAGTGACGAAACACGTGTTGGCTGTGAGGTCTTTGTAAGGGATTTGGATATTCTGTTCAAGTTTGATATTTTGCTTTAACCTAAGACTACAAGAAGCTTTGGAGGAACAATCAACATTACATATAATGGACTTTGGAGACTATATGGGTCACAATTAGATTGTTCAGTGAATTTGGAAGGAAATTAACTTACACCTTTAGACTTTTGCAGGAAAGACTAATGAATTATAAGGGGGAGTTCTGATGTCTTTGTTTGAGAATTAAAGAATTAGGCAATTCATGATCTGTAACATTTTTGATTTACTGCTTTTCATTTAGCCATTTATATTGTGCAATATTTGGTTTTAATCTTTATATACACAGGAACTTATTGAAATGGTGAAAGCCCTTATGTTTAGGATAATTGTACACTTGATCAGCGGGTGCCTCAGTGTTCTCATTAGGTTACTGGCTGTTGTTTCAGTCAACATTAGGGGCTTTAGGGTGTATTCCCCTTTGTAGTGCACCGTTGCAGATATTAATGTCGGACTCATTCAATTTCAGCTAGTTCTCCTTGGTGCGCCACATCTCCCTTTACAATACACCCCCTTTGGTAAAAATTTCAAGTAAGGAGGAGCCCCATCGTCACGGGCTGCTCTTCAACAAGTTGGAAGCCATCCACCGTTTGTGGTCTGTGGAACTGGAACCAAGTGTGTTTGTTTGGGTTCCACTTGTATGCATATTTTCCAGACAAGAGATATTGATCCCACTGTCAATGTCCAGGAACCATTTGGGAGCAGTTCCTTTTCATAGTTAATTTTCCTTTCTGCAAAGCAGACCCACTATTTGTCAAAGGTGGTAGCATTCACAGAAAGTAGTGATGATGTTGGCTCCTCCAGCAGCACCCAAAATATAACTCTGGTTTGCTATCTCTTGTGTACATGTGTACTTACCTAGCTCAGGTCACATGCTTTCATCAGATAAACCCTTGATAGGCGTAGTTTATTGTAGAGATAGGAGTTATTATACAGACTATGATTTTGTTTGTCCCTTTCCGCAGTAGGCTAGAGCTGGTGCTGCAGTTCCCAGATAACCAGTACAAGTCTTTTTAAGTAGCTTCCTCCTTTTGAAGCTTTGACACCAGGGACAGAAAACATGCAAGTCTCCTGTGTTTTCAATCCTGCTATCATCACATGTTTAAGATCTGACTTCCGATTCTAGACCTTTGCAAACTCTCCTTATACCATCACTGTGCTATGGTTTGTGCCAAATGTTTTTCACTCTCTGCTTTGATAGTGAAGGGTATGCTGTCTTTACACATGTATACTGTGGCTTTGGTTTGTGAGAGGTGCACTGAGGGAAAGGACCAAATCTTATCCAATCATGTAGGGGTTTATGTGCTGGAACATGGTATTGAATTTATGATGTAAGTGGGTGCGGAGGGTGTAAGTGAGATTATCTCCGCACTTGAGGGAATTGTGGTCATGGATGTGATTGGAAACTATAATGAGGAATGTGGGCAGGGACGAGATATACACATCAAGCTATCATACATGATGTTATATGGAGGGGTGGAGGTGGGTCTTGGAGGAATGAAACACGCCTGGATGGGTCAATTGAGACCTAGGTCAGAATTTAACTTATGTCAGATATTATTACAATGGTTAGAGCTGCTAAATAACTCACCTAACATATATGTTATTGGTAAATTTACACTCAACATTTTTTTTTACAAAATCTGGCAGGCTGTTAAAATCCACTAAGATGACAAAGGTGATCAATCTTTTAAAATAAAGATGTATTTGAGTCTAAAATGTTAGTTGGAGACAACAATTCCATGGAAATCATGAATAAAGCTGCAACCAGATTGCAAATCTTCTCCTTGGTAACAAGATAACCATATCAATACCTTGCCTTTTGTTCATTTTGCATACTTACATCTTTACCAAGATTATTAATTAGTAGTCCCTCCAGGCCCTGGATGTGTATAGAGTCAGTTCTGCTCTGCGCCAGAATACCGTCCTGGGTGATAGCACTCTTTACACATCTGCATAACATAAAAAACCATAACATAACCTCCATTACAGTCAGGTTTCTTAACACAGACAATGCCTATAGAAATTGAGTGAAGTAATATTATTTTGTTAGAACCGTCCTTTACTTTATCGCACAAACTTTGCTTTCCCTTTGTCATTTTGTGGTTTAACTTTGAATAGATTTGTTGTATTTTACATTTGTTGGCCAGCTAATGATTTTGATTGGAAATTTTATGGGGCCGGTTAATAAAAGCATCTTCGAGTACTTATGATTTGTTTTTTTTTAAATTGGCCTCAGAACACCTAAAATAGGAACAGCCAACGAATATTCATATACAGTTTTACTAATAAGAGATTGGACATTTTCAGACCGCTTCACAAAGGCATGTAGGAGTATGTAAAAAATACTCCTTCAGTACTGCTTTCTGTACTCACAAGAGCTTTTGAGAGTAGCCCCCCTGCATTTTTTCTCTTCTTTCTTTTCAATATAGTTTATTTTAGGTCCTCACTTCTTTCCTACTTTACCTGACATTGAGTGTTCGGCAGCTCTTCACAAATTTATTTTACCATCTCCTTAATATTTCAGAAATTGCAAATATATAAGCGCTAACGAAATACACAATCTATAAGCTATAATAAAACAATCGAACACAAAACTAGTTCAGCAGTTACATGCAAAACTCTGAATAATAAAAAGAAAAAACAATTAATGTCATACTATTTCATAAACTTTCTACCTCATAGGCAATTAGTACCCACAATGAACCCCTTCTAGCAACATGAGGATGCAAATAGTGTGGGGGGGGGGGAGGTGGGGTTATACAGCTGCTGCTTCCAGTGATTTCTATACTCAGGGAATTCCATTGGACGTTTGGCTGTTGACAAACACAGGAAGTGAAGCAGAACAGCGTTTCTATGTATGGATTCCTGCAGGGCAAAACACGTGTTTTTCGGAGGGGGGAATGGATGGTGTTTATTTCATATTAGAAAGTATGTTTATTTTAATTTAAAACACATTTTCTGTGCTGGCAATTAGACGCTTTTGCAATAAGGGTACTTCCTGTGCACAGCTCTGCACACCTCTGACGGACACTAATCCACCCTATTTCATGGTCTGTTGTGCATTAGTGCGCCATAAATTACCCAGACGTGGTAATAAATTCTGTACACATATATCACTCCTATTATTTCTTTTATTTTTTAACGGCACATTGTAAAAAAAAAAAAGTTACCCATTGCAAGGGCCTTTTTTTTCATTTTGACGTGAACCGCATAAAGGCTGCGGGCTCTTGTGCTGGGTCCACATTGTCCCGCGTGCCGCCTCGTGTTTGATCAGGTTGGCCGGCGGTGCCCTGCGCGGTACCTTGCATCAAAGGCGCGGCGGCGGCGCACACTGAGATCTGTTTCCGCCCTCAGGCGGGGAGGCCGGGAGACCCTTCTCATAAAGCCCGGCTCAAAAACTTTTACTTATCCAGAGGAAGTTTCCAATTGCTCGCTCACATGTGGGAAAATATGTACGTCAGTTCGTGGCTGAAAAGGCATTTTGTCTGGGACTTTAATGGGGGCAATTTGCAAGGGGGGGGGGAGGGTGAGGTGAGCGGCAGAGAATCTAATCTGCGGTGCGCGCAGACAATAAGCAGGCCCGGACTTTGTGTTTTATGAGGTCCCATGAATCACTTGGCCATGCGCTAGCTGTGGCGTTTGATGCATCACGTGCAGCCATTTTAGGTCACCGAGCTGTACAGCTCTTTGATAACAACACCTCCAAAGTGGAGGCATGGCGTCCAGGCCAGAAAGTGAGGCGCCCCAAAAGGCGTCATGTGATGATTTTTTTTATTGTACCAGTGAAAGTCAGTTAACCAGAGTATGGTACCCCTGCCTGCTCCCTGGTGAACTTGGCGCTGCCACTGATACCCCTGCTGCCATGGTCCATGCAAGAAGTGGAAGGAATATGAAATAAATAGGCCTCTAAGCGCTCACTTGATTTGCTGTGGTTTCTTCCACTATCGTTCGCTCCTCAACATGACATTTAAGGTTGATAGACGGATGAGGGAAGGAAAAAGGGTCAACAATGCAGGTCATTGAGGACAAAGGATAAATGACCTCACTCCTGCTGCCTCTGGCGTTTTGGTGAATCGCACCCCTGACTGTGGTGCTGGCAATAGCAATGATTCTTACTAGACTCCTGCCACAGCACGTTATGTCCCACCTGAACAGTGTCAGGCAACTTGGGGAAAATGACCGTATTAAGTAGTTGAGGAACATGGACAGCGTGAAGAATTTCTGACACATTGACACCGTGAAGGACAAGTGGGGGCACCACTGAGGACGCTCGGGTGCAGTGAAACACTGAGGAGTTTGGGGCGTATCAGCAGAGCGCGGGTCACATGGACAGTAGAAGGTGTTTGATGCACATGGAGGGGTACGATTAGAAGGCGTGGCACGTCTGGAGCTTGTGATACACTGACAGCGTGGCACACTGGGAACTCATGGATCGAGTGAAGGACTTAGGATAACAGAGAGGACTGACACAATGAGGAGGCTGGGCACATGCACAGTATCCGAAGATTGGAGTGCACTGACAGTGTGACACACTAGGAAGTCATGGACAGAGTATGGGATTGGAGAAACATATACAATGGGGTGCCTGGGAAGCATGGCCCAGAAGAGGGTGGAACATGCACAATATCTGCAGCTTCGGGGGGCACTGAGAGTGAGTTATAAAAGGACACATGGAAGGAATGAGTGAGTTAACATGTGAGCAACAGGGTGTCTGGGGAACATGGCCCTAATTAGGTTGGGAACCTGCACAATATACAGAGTTTGGGGTGCATTAAGAGTGAGTTGTACTATGAACACATAGAGATACATAAGACCTGAACAAAGGGGTGTCGGGGAACATGACCCTGAAGAGGCTGGGCACGTGCACAGTATCTGGAGCTTGGGTTGAATTGACCTTGTGACATGCTAGGGGCACATGGACAGAGTGAGAGACTTGAAATATATGAACCATGGGGTGTCTGGGGCACATGGACAGATACCACAAGGAGGTGGGGTGCTTGCACAGTCTCCGAAGCTCGGGGTGCATTGACAGTGAGCTATACTGGGAACACATGGCAAGAATGACGGACTTAAGACGTGTCTGGGGAACATGGTCCTAAGTAGGCTGGGAACATGCGCAGTGTCCAGAGCTAAGGGTGCAAGGAGGGTGAGTTGTACTAGGAACACATTAACAGAGTGAGGAACATATGACATTAGAAATGGTGTGTCAGGGAACATGACCTGATGAGGCTGGGCACATGCACAGTATCTGGAGCGTGGGTTACATTGACAGTGTGACGCACTAGGGACACATGAACAGAGTGAGGGGCTTCAGACACATGAACAATGGGGCATCAGGGTACAGGGCAATGAGGAGGCTGGGCACATACACCGTTCCGGTACTTTGGGTGCACTGACAGTGAATTATAGCAGGAGCATATGGTCAGGGTGAGGTACTCGATGGACGTGAACAATGGGGTTTCTTGGATACATGGCCATGAGGAGGATGGGAACATGCACAGTCCCAGTACTTTGGATGCATTGACAGTGAATTATACTAGGAGCACATGGACAAAGTGAGGGACGTGAGTTACGTGTACAACGGGTTGTCCGGGCACATGGACAATGGACAGATACTTGGTTGTGGTGAGACACACGCACAGCATCCAAACCTTGTGGTGCACTGACAGTGAGTTACGCTAGGAGCACGTGGACAGAGTGAGGGGCATTAGATATATGACAATGGGGTGTCTGGGGCACATGGACAATGGACAGATACTACAGGAGGTGGGGTACATGTACAGGATCTGAAGCGTGGGGTGCATTGAGAGTGATTTAGATTAGGAACCCATGGACAGAGTGAGGGATTTATGACGTGAGCAATGGGGTGTCTGGGAAACATAGTTTGGGGTGCATTGAGAGTGAGTAATACTAGGAGCACATAGACAGATTAGGGGAACTGAGACATGTAAACAATGGAATGTCTGGGGGACATGGACAGATACCATGAGGAGGGAGGGAACATGCACAGTATCCAAAGGTTGGGGTGCATTGGCACTGAGCTATACTAGGAACAAGTACAGAGTGAGGGACGTGAGATTCGCGAACAAAGGAGTGTCTGGGGCACATGGGCAATGGACAGATACTACAGGAGGTGGGGTACAGGTACAGTATCTGAAGCGTGGGGTGCATTGAGAATGATTTAGATTAGGAACCCATGGACAGAGTGAGGGACTTTAGATACATGAACAATGGGGTGTCTGGGGCACATGGACAATGGACAGATACTACAGGAGGTGGGGTACAGGTACAGTATCTGAAGCTAGGGGTGCATGTAGAGCAGTGCTTAATTTGTAAATAAAAAGGTGCCGTGCCCAAAGCCCTCCTGGTAAACATGCGGCTGCTGTAATTAAAGGTTTGAGCACGGAATACTGAGGCAGCGCAATCCTGAAGCCATCTCGGGCCTCTTCAATCCATATAAAGCCGCTCCCGGCCCCTGCAGCTCACTCTAGTAGCTTTCTACTTTCTCCTTTTGTGATGCTTTTTCGTTTTTCTCTTCCTCCGTCTTTCCCAAATGTATATTTTGCTCACAGCAAATGCTTGAGGCAGAAGAATAAGCCCCGGCCCTCAAAAATAAGTGCTGGTGCTCAGCACCGGAAACAACAAGTACAAATTAAGCACTTATGTAGAGTGATTTAGATTAAGAACCCATGGACAGAGTGAGGGACTTTAGATACATGAACAATGGGGTGTCTGGGGCACATGGACAATGGACAGATACTACAGGAGGTGGGGTACATGTTCAGTATCTGAAGCTTGGGGTTCATGGAGAGTGATTTTGATTAGGAACACGAGGACAGGTTGAGGGCAGTGCTTAATTTGTGCTTGTTGTTTCTGGTGCAGAGCACCTATACTTATTTTGAGGGCCGGCGCTTATTTTTCTGCCTCAAGCATTTATTGCGAGCAGAAGACACATATGGGAAAGACGGAGGAAGAGAAAAACGAAAAAACGTTACAAAGGGAGGGAACAGGAAGCTGCAGGAGTGAGCTGAAGGGGCAGGGAGTGGCTGTAAATGGATTGAAGAGGCCCGAGATGGCTTCAGGATTACGCTGCCTCAATATTCCGTGTTTGCACATTTAATTACAGCAGCCGCGTGTCTAAGAATAGGGCTTTGAGCACTGGCACGTATTTAATTACAAATTAAGCACTGGTTGAGGGGTTTATGACGTGAACAATATGATGTCTGCGAAACATAGCTTGGGGTGCATTGAGAGTGAGTTATACTAGGAACACATGAGCAGAATGGGGGACTTATGACGTGAACAATGGGGTGTCTAGGAAACATGGTCCTGAATAGGATGGGAAAATGCACAATATGCAGAACTTGGGGTGCACTGAGAGTGAGGGGATGAAGACCTAAACAACAGAGTGTCTGGGGAACGTGGCCATCAGGAGGCTGGGCACATGCACAGTATCCGGAACTTGGGGTGCGGTGAGACTGAGCTACAAGCACATGGACAGAGTGAGGGACCTGAAGCACGTGAACAGTGGGGTGTCTGGGGCAGTGGAAGCAGCATGAGTGGTCCCACGGATTACTAAAGTGATTGGTAGATTTGCTGTTGTCCGCTTGTTAGGAATCCTATGACATCTGCAATGTGTAGTTAGAGACAGTAGAGCAATGGAAATACTGGTCTCTGACGTGACCAGAATAAATAACAGTTGTTTCTTCTTATAACACAGTGGGCCAATAGACCTGGTAGAATATGGAATATGGAATCTTGGGTTCTAACTTCTGGGGCTCTTAGGGACAGATGATGCATTCTAAAACAAACTCATGTAGTTGCAGTGATGTCACTGTATTAGGACTTTAAAAAAAAGAAATCCAAGTTATTTGGGTCCTTCTCCCCCATCCCCCGCTCCTACCCCCCCCCTCCTCCCCCCAACACCTCCACCACCAAGTCTAGTTTTCGAGTTTTGGAAACGTTATCAAATGATGCTGTTTAAGACACGCAACCTTTTTATCTTAATGACTGAAGGATGGTACAGGAGCCAACTCTCTTGCACTCAGTGCAGGGGTGCCACTTATCTAGGTTCTGTGAAACAAGGAATGTTGAAAGGACATTCCATGGTTCTGCATGGCAACCCTGAGGTTTCTTGTGGTGCAGCCACAGAGGAAGCCAGGACTGTTTTGAGTAAGAGAGAATTAATGGAATTGGAAAGGTGGAGATCTGGAGCGCATAAGGGGTATTTGATGGAGCACAGACAACTATTGAGTGTTGTTTTTATTGTTTCAGGCCGGAGAAACTGCACTGGAGGTCTGGATTTGTGAGCATTCCATTGAGAAATGGGCGGGCAAACATGCCAGTCACGGGGTTTTGGGAGGCAGATAGGGATGTCTATAAAGGAAGTGGCAGTAACGTGGTCAGGCAAGTGGAGAGTGAGATGGGCACAGTGTTATCAATGTAGTGGGAGATGTTGGAAGCAGTGGCCTAACGAAACTCGAGGGGGTCCCCCTGCAAAGTACATGGAGAGACCCCCTTTGACCTCACTCAGGAGCTCTGAGGCCAGAGTACTGTGCTGAGGGGGTCCCCTGGAGCTCGGATCTCTCGTACCCTGGTGGCTGCGGGGGACTTAACGCCACTGGTTGGAAGAAAAACAGGTCTGGATAAGTTATTGATACATCTAGGGGAAACAATCTGCTACAATCAACGGGACAAGTGCTCCTGGAAATGCAGAAAAAGGTCTCGCAGGTTTCATGGTCATGTTTGCTGCTCAGGTGGGTATGTAGGGGGTAATGGCGCAGTGGCTAAGGTCAGGAGGGAGTTGAACAGAGAAATAGGGGGTTCATCATGGGATGCTGAGATAAGCACTTATGGACCACCCTTTGTTTAGAAACAGCAGGTCGGAGTTATTTTGACAGCATGGTTTGTTGTATCATTTAGAAGACTGGACGTGTATTTGTCTATAGTGATAGGCGTGGTAGATGGTTTCATTTGTGATGAAACAAAGGTGGAATACATGGGGATACTTTTTCACTTCATTCTGCCCTTCTTGAAAACGCAGAACGGTCTCAAAGCGCTAAGGTGCTGCTCTTTTTTATCGTTCAGTAGATGGATACTATCCTCTCGCTCTATTTGTCACTCACTACACCATCATGGTTGCTTTCGCACACTCTCTCCATCCATCCCCATACTCTTACATCACTCACCATTCTTACCCATCGTTCTTGCGTCACAGCCTCACCATTGCTCTCAACCACGTTTGCACATCACTCCCCAGTCTCACCACAGTTGTCCATCACTCTCACAACTCACCAGCCTCACAGTCACTGCTATCACACACATCACTCATCACAGCCTCATCATTGCCATCACATTCTCACTTTACTCACCAGTCTCATCATTACTACCAGCACACTCTGACATCATTCACCGTAGTCTCACCATTATCAATCAAAATGCTCTCACATCACTCACCACTGCCTCACCATCAATACCAACCACACTCTCCTTAGTCTCACCATTGATAATCATGATATTCTGACATCACACACCACAGTTTCATTGTCACTGCCCATCTCTCTCTCGCATCACTAACCACACTTGCAGCATCTCTGCCCACCACGCTTTCACATTACCCAACAGTCAAACCATTGCTACTCATCACATTCTTCATCATTCTCACCATCACCACCCACCATACTCTAACATCACTTTCATAGTATCACCATTATTACAACCATACTCTCACAGTACTTCCCATTTTCACCATTTCTACACCTCCCAGTCTCACATCACTCACCAATCTCACCATTACTACCCACCGCACTCTAACATAACTTGCCATTGTTTCCCCATCATTACCCACCACAATTTCACATCACTAATGACACTCTTACATTCGTTACCACAATGCTCCCACATCACAACCAAACTCTCACCATCGCTTCCCTTCACATTCTTAAATCACTTACCATTCTCACCATTGCTACCCATAACACTCACATTACGTACCACAGCTGCACCATCACTACCCATGCCACATGCACTTCACTCCCCAGTCTCACGGTTGCTCTCCATCACATTCACTCATCACTCATAACAGTTTCACCATTGTTTCCAGTCACATTCTCATATCACTAACCAGTTTCACCATCATTTCCGTCCATGTTCTCACACAACACACCATGGTCTCACCATAATTATCCTCCACACTCACACATTACCCACAAATCTCACCATCGCTCCCAGTGCTTAATTTGTAAATAAAAAGGTGCCGGTTCTCAAAGACCTCCTCTTAAAAACGCAGCTGCTGCAATTAAATGTGCCAACACGGAATACTGAGGCAAAGTAATTCTAAAGCCATCTCGGGCCTCCTCAATCCATCTAAAGGCACTCTCTGTCCCTTCAGCTCACTCTTGCATCTTTCTGCTTTCTCCCTTTGTGACGCTTTTTCGTTTTTCTCTTCCTCCGTCTTTCCCATTTGTGTCTTTTGCTCGCAGTAAATGCTTGAGGCAGAAAAATAAGCGCCGGTGCTCCGCACCGGAAACAACAAGCACAAATTAAGCACTGATCGCTCCCCAGTCTTACTATCACTACGATTGCATTCTCACATCCCTTACCATTCCCACTATCATTACCCACCACACTCTAACATCACTCACTATTATCTCACAATTAATTCGCACCAGACACATCAGTTCCCAGTCTTATCATACCACACATTACATTCTCACACTACTCACTACAATCTTATGGTTACCCATCACACAAACATTACTCATTATAGTCAAACCATCGCTACACACCAGAATCTTGCATCTTTTCATCTCACCATCGCTTTCCACTACATTTACACGATTTACCACATCCCCTCCGTCACTACCGTGCACACTTTCACATCACTCGTCAGTATCGCATCACTAGTACCTACCATACTCATGTAACACACCATAGTCTCATTATCACTATTATACTCTCACACATCAATCACCAGTCTTATCGTTGATAGCCTTTCACACTGACATCACTCACAACAGTCTCACCATCTCTATCTTCACACTCTCACATTACTTAACAGTCACATCATCACCACTCTCACTATAATATCGCTCACCACACACCCGTATCACACACCCCTACCTACTAGTCATAATGAAACTTACATATCAAACTATTGTCTCACTATCGATAACATCACACTCACACATCAAGCAACAGAGTATTCTCTCGGCCAAACTGAAGTTCCGCCCACCTCAACAGATACTACTCCATCTCCGCCACTGACATAAACCTCTGACGGCCCGATGGAGTAGAGGTTTGGCCATTTGACTGCATGTCCGTTTTAGAGTGAGTGGTCAAATGGCCAATTTTCACTGTGTTTTGCCGGCAAGGGGCAGTAAAAACTGCAAAATCATAATCCACACCATGGGAGACAACTCCTTTTGTGGGGGGGGCATTTTTTTTTTTTTTAGAGTCATAAACAAAATCTGTGTTGGAATTTTGTTTTTAAAAATAAAAAAAACAGTTAAGTTTGACAGATGGTATTGTCATGTTGACAGAGTCATCCGTCAAACCTTTAATACAGTAGTTCCCAACCTGTGGCCCGGGGACCCCTGGGGGTCCGCAAAGCCTCCTCGGGTGGTCCTTGAGTGCTTAGAAAATTGACTAATATTAACAGATGGATAATTGAAAATGTTAAAACGCACTGTAAATGTAAAGGAATTTGAAACTGGAGGCTAAAAATTTAATTAGTATCCGCAGATTGATTTGTGGGAGCAGTTCAGGTGCATTAAACAGAATATATTATGGACAATGTGTGACTGTGTGTTAAGAAAAGCTCCAACCTTCCTACTAAATTTTAATTTTAATTTTGTTATTTGTTTGCAAATTAAATAAAATGTGTTATCATTTGTGTATGTGTGTTGATGGCATGCTTGTTTCTGTATTTTAGCTAGCGACCCTTGACCCAAGGGTAGGTCGCTCCCCCTGCCGCTGCAGCTCCACCAGCCCAGGTTCCTGAGACCTCCTAGCAAGCACAGCTACCTCACAGAAAGTACCCCCCCCCACCGCCCAGCCCCTCGCCCTGCCCCGCGCTACTCACCTCCTCTCCTGCTTCTTTTCTTCTTCTCTGTTCTTCCTCTGTGCCCTTCTTCTGTAGTCTTCATCTGTACTCTTCTTTCTCTCCTGCTCCCCATCTTCTGTCTTCATCTGTGTGCTTCTCTCTCTCTCCTTTGCACCGCGACCTGCGTGTGCCTCTTCCTCTCTGTCCCTCTTCTTGGCTCTTCCCTCTGCTGCTCGTCGCTCCTCTTCTTCTTCACCTTCTTCTGTATTCTTCTGTCTTCTGCGCTCCTCTTCTTCTTTACCTTCTTCTGTGTTCTTCTGTCTTCTGTTCTTCGGCTCCTCTTCTTCTTTACCTTCTTCTGTGCTCTTCTGTCTTCAGTCTTCGGCTCCTCTTCTTCTTTACCTTCTTCTGTGTTCTTCTGTCTTTAGTCTTCGGCTCCTCTTCTGCTCCTCTTCTTCTTCTTTCACCTGCTTCTGGGTTCTTCCCGCGCCTGTCCTCCTGCTCCTGTCTCATCTCTCTCCCTCACTCGCCTCCCCCTCTCTAACACCCCTATCTACCTATCTACCTATCTCTCTATCTTTCCCCTCACTCGCCTCCTCCTCTGTAGCCCCCCCATCTTCCTATCCTTTCACTCTACCTCTCACCCTCACCCACCTCCACCTCTACAACCCCCCTCCCCTATCTTCCTAACCTTCCTCCTAACTCTCTTCATAAACTCTTCCTAAACTCACCCCCCACCACCCTTAACCCCACCTCCCGCATCTCTTCTCCCCTCTACCTGTCCCCCCTCCCTCCGCTTTCCCGCCGCCACCTCCTGCTCGCCCCCCCAGCTCCCATTCGTCACCCCAATCCCGTCCCCCACCCCCAGCTGACCCCTCCCCCCTCCTCCCTCTTATGGCGGCCGCTGCGCGACAGAGCTAGCGACCCTTGACCCAAGGGTAGGTTGCTCCCCCTGCCGCTGCAGCTCCACCAGCCCAGGTTCCTGAGACCTCCTAGCAAGCCCAGCTACCTCACAGTAAGTACCCCCCCCATCGCCCAGCCCCTCGCCCTGCCCCGCGCTACTCACCTCCTCTCCTGCTTCTTTTCTTCTTCTCTGTTCTTCCTCTGTGCTCTTCTTCTGTAGTCTTCATCTGTACTCTTCTTTCTCTCCTGCTCCCCGTCCTCTGTCTTCATCTGTGTGCTTCTCTCTCTCTCCTTTGCACCGCGACCTGCGTGTGCCTCTTCCTCTCTGTCCCTCTTCTTGGCTCTTCCCTCTGCTGCTCGTCGCTCCTCTTCTTCTTCACCTTCTTCTGTATTCTTCTGTCTTCTGCGCTCCTCTTCTTCTTTACCTTCTTCTGTCTTCTGTTCTTCGGCTCCTCTTCTTCTTTACCTTCTTCTGTGCTCTTCTGTCTTCAGTCTTTGGCTCCTCTTCTTCTTTACCTTCTTCTGTGTTCTTCTGTCTTTAGTCTTCGGCTCCTCTTCTGCTCCTCTTCTTCTTCTTTCACCTGCTTCTGGGTTCTTCCCGCGCCTGTCCTCCTGCTCCTGTCTCATCTCTCTCCCTCACTCGCCTCCCCCTCTCTAACACCCCTATCTACCTATCTACCTATCTCTCTATCTTTCCCCTCACTCGCCTCCTCCTCTGTAACCCCCCCATCTTCCTATCCTTTCACTCTACCTCTCACCCTCACCCACCTCCACCTCTACAACCCCCCCTCCCCTATCTTCCTAACCTTCCTCCTAACTCTCTTCCTAAACTCTTCCTAAACTCACCCCCACCACCCTTAACCCCCTCCCCCATCTCTTCTCCCCTCTACCTGTCCCCCCTCCCTCCGCTATCCCGCCGCCACCTCCTGTTCGCCCCCGCCCCCCCCAGCTCCCATTTGTCGCCCCACTCCCGTCCCCCGCCCCCAGCCCCCAGCTGACCCTTCCCCCCCCCTCCTCCCTCTTATGGCAGCCGCTGCGCGACAGAGCTAGCGACCCTTGACCCAAGGGAAGGTCGCTCTCCCTGCCGCTGCAGCTCCACCAGCCCAGGTTCCTGAGACCTCCTAGCAAGCCTAGCTACCTCACAGTAAGTACCCCCCCCCCACCGCCCAGCCCCTCGCCCTGCCCCGCGCTACTCACCTCCTCTCCTGCTTCTTTTCTTCTTCTCTGTTCTTCCTCTGTGCTCTTCTTCTGTAGTCTTCATCTGTACTCTTCTTTCTCTCCTGCTCCCCGTCTTCTGTCTTCATCTGTGTGCTTCTCTCTCTCTCCTTTGCACCGCGACCTGCGTGTGCCTCTTCCTCTCTGTCCCTCTTCTTGGCTCTTCCCTCTGCTGCTCGTCGCTTCTCTTCTTCTTCACCTTCTTCTGTATTCTTCTGTCTTCTGCACTCCTCTTCTTCTTTACCTTCTTCTGTGTTCTTCTGTCTTCTGTTCTTCGGCTCCTCTTCTTCTTTACCTACTTCTGTGCTCTTCTGTCTTCAGTCTTCGGCTCCTCTTCTTTACCTTCTTCTGTGTTCTTCTGTCTTCAGTCTTCGGCTCCTCTTCTGCTCCTCTTCTTCTTCTTTCACCTGCTTCTGGGTTCTTCCCGCGCCTGTCCTCCTGCTCCTGTCTCATCTCTCTCCCTCACTTGCCTCCCCCTCTCTAACACCCCTATATACCTATCTACCTATCTCTCTATCTTTCCCCTCACTCGCCTCCTCCTCTGTAACCCCCCCATCTTCCTATCCTTTCACTCTACCTCTCACCCTCACCCACCTCCACCTCTACAACCCCCTCCCCTATCTTCCTAACCTTCCTCCTAACTCTCTTCCTAAACTCACCCCCACCACCCTTAACCCCCCCTCCCGCATCTCTTCTCCCCTCTACCTGTCCCCCCTCCCTCCGCTTTCGCGCCGCCACCTCCTGCTCGCCCCCGCCCCCCCCCCCCAGCTCCCATTCGTCGCCCCAATCCCGTCCCCCGCCCCCAGCTGACCCCTCCCCCCTCCTCCCTCTTATGGCGGCCGCTGCGCGACAGAGCTAGCGACCCTTGACCCAAGGGTAGGTCGCTCCCCCTGCCGCTGCAGCTCCACCAGCCCAGGTTCCTGAGACCTCCTAGCAAGCCCAGCTACCTCACAGTAAGTACCCCCCCCCCCACCGCCCAGCCCCTCGCCCTGCCCCGCGCTACTCACATCCTCTCCTGCTTCTTTTCTTCTTCTCTGTTCTTCCTCTGTGCTCTTCTTCTGTAGTCTTCATCTGTACTCTTCTTTCTCTCCTGCTCCCCGTCTTCTGTCTTCATCTGTGTGCTTCTCTCTCTGTCCTTTGCACCGCGACCTGTGTGTGCCTCTTCCTCTCTGTCCCTCTTCTTGGCTCTTCTCTCTGCTGCTCGTCGCTCCTCTTCTTCTTCACCTTCTTCTGTATTCTTTTGTCTTCTGCGCTCCTCTTCTTCTTTACCTTCTTCTGTGTTCTTCTGTCTTCTGTTCTTCGGCTCCTCTTCTTCTTTACCTTCTTCTGTGTTCTTCTGTCTTCAGTCTTCGGCTCCTCTTCTGCTCCTCTTCTTCTTCTTTCACCTGCTTCTGGGTTCTTCCCGCGCCTGTCCTCCTGCTCCTGTCTCATCTTTCTCCCTCACTCGCCTCCCCCTCTCTAACACCCCTATCTACCTATCTACCTATCTCTCTATCTTTCCCCTCACTCGCCTCCTCCTCTGTAACCCCCCCATCTTCCTATCCTTTCACTCTACCTCTCACCCTCACCCACCTCCACCTCTACAACCCCCCCTCCCCTATCTTCCTAACCTTCCTCCTAACTCTCTTCCTAAACTCACCCCCACCACCCTTAACCCCCCCTCCCCCATCTCTTCTCCCCTCTACCTGTCCCCCCTCCCTCCGCTTTCCCGCTGCCACCTCCTGCTCGCCCCGCCCCCCCAGCTCCCATTCGTCGCCCCACTCCCGTCCCCCACCCCCAGCTGACCCCTCCCCCCCTCCTCCCTCTTATGGCAGCCGCTGCGCGACAGAGCTAGCGACCCTTGACCCAAGGGTAGGTCGCTCCCCCTGCCGCTGCAGCTCCACCAGCCCAGGTTCCTGAGACCTCCTAGCAAGCCCAGCTACCTCACAGTAAGTAACCCCTCCACCGCCCAGCCCCTCGCCCTGCCCCGCGCTACTCACCTCCTCTCCTGCTTCTTTTCTTCTTCTCTGTTCTTCCTCTGTGCTCTTCTTCTGTAGTCTTCATCTGTACTCTTCTTTCTCTCCTGCTCCCCGTCTTCTGTCTTCATCTGTGTGCTTCTCTCTCTGTCCTTTGCACTGCGACCTGCGTGTGCCTCTTCCTCTCTGTCCCTCTTCTTGGCTCTTCCCTCTGCTGCTCGTCGCTCCTCTTCTTCTTCACCTTCTTCTGTATTCTTCTGTCTTCTGCGCTCCTCTTCTTCTTTACCTTCTTCTGTGTTCTTCTGTTCTTCGGCTCCTCTTCTTCTTTACCATCTTCTGTGCTCTTCTGTCTTCAGTCTTCGGCTCCTCTTCTTCTTTAACTTTCTCTGTGTTCTTCTGTCTTCAGTCTTCGGCTCCTCTTCTGCTCCTCTTCTTCTTCTTTCACCTGCTTCTGGGTTCTTCCCGCGCCTGTCCTCCTGCTCCTGTCTCATCTCTCTCCCTCACTCGCCTCCCCCTCTCTAACACCCCTATCTACCTATCTCTCTATCTTTCCCCTCACTCGCCTCCTCCTCTGTAACCCCCCCATCTTCCTATCCTTTCACTCTAACTCTCACCCACCTCCACCTCTACAACACCCCTCCCCTATCTTCCTAACCTTCCTCCTAACTCTCTTCCTAAACTCTTCCTAAACTCACCCCCCACCACCCTTAACCCCCCCCATCTCTTCTCCCCTCTACCTGTCCCCCCTCCCTCCGCTTTCCCGCCGCCACCTCCTGCTCGCACCCGCCCCCCCAGCTCCCATTCGTCGCCCCACTCCCGTCCCCCGCCCCCAGCTGACCCCTCCCCCCTCCTCCCTCTTATGGTGGCCGCTGCGCGACCGCGCAGCGGGCGCGCCAAAGGCAAGCCCGTCTGCGCCGGTCCGCGCCTGGCCCGTGCCCAGCGCCACGACCCCATCACCCTCCACGCCCTCAACGCAGGGCGCTCCAGCACCTGCTTCCAAGCTAACCCGAAACGTACCCATGGACCTTTCGCATGTCACACCTGCAAACTTACCTTCCACCACGAAACTACCACGACCACCAGCCCACGCGCCATCAACCACCTCAAATGCATCCTGGTCAACGCCCGATCCGTCCACAAGCACGCCATTGAACTCTGGGACCTCCTGGACTCCACAACACCAGACGTTGCCTTCATCACGGAGACCTGGATGAACGCCTCTTCGGCCCCCGACATCGCCATAGCCATCCCCGAAGGCTACAAGATCTCCAGGAAAGACCGCACCAACCAAGTAGGAGGAGGAATCGCCATCGTCTTCAAAGACTCCATCAGCGTCACCACCTCCACCGAAGACACCCCCCTCGCCGCCGAGCACCTGCACTTCCAGATCTGCACTGACCCCAGGACCACCCTCAGAGGATCCCTCATCTACCGCCCCCCTGGACCGCGTGCCCTCTTCAGCGACTCCATCACCGACTTCATCTCCCCGCACGCCCTCGCCTCGCCAGACTACATCCTCCTCGGCGACCTCAACTTCCATCTAGAACAGAACAACGACCCCAACACCACCGCCCTGCTCGACAACCTCGCCAACCTCGGCCTCAAGCAACTGGTGAACACCCCCACCCACATCGCCGGACACACGCTTGACCCCATCTTCTCCGCCAGCAAACACGTCTCCTTTAGCCACGCCTCCGCTCTCCACTGGACCGACCACAGTTGTGTCCACTTCACCTTCCGACGCGAGACCCGCCACCTCCGCACTCAACCCATCCCTCGTCGACAGTGGAACAAAATCCCCGAAGAACAGCTTTTCTCCACGCTCATCGACAACCAACCTACCTTCACCGCCGATCCCAACGACGCAGCCCTCAGCCTTACAAACTGGATCTCCAACTGAATAAGACAACCTCGCTCCCCTCAGACGCCTTCCCAGACAGGCCAACACCAAAAAACCTCTCTGGTTCTCTGACACCCTTAAGGAATCAAAGAAAACCTGTCTCGCCCTCGAGAAAGCCTGGCGTAAGGACCAGACCGCTGACAACATGACCGCCCTCAAGAACACTACCCGCGAACACCACCACCTGATCCGAGCAGCCAAAAGGAATTTCTTCACAGACAGACTGGACAAAAACAGCCACAACAGCAGAGAACTCTTCAGCATAGTAAAAGAGTTCTCCAACCCCAACGCCAACACCATCACGCCCTCGCAAGACCTGTGCAACTCCCTCGCCGCCTTCTTCCATCGTAAGATTACCGACCTACACAACAGCTTCGGACACCAGACCCAGCCGACCAACACCGAACTCACACCCCCAGCCATCACCCTCAACGCCTGGACCCACATCAACACAGAAGAAACCAAAACCACCATGAACTCAATCCACTCCTGTGCCCCCTCGGACCCCTGCCCACACTTCATCTTCAATAGAGCCGATGACATCATCGCCCCGCACCTCCAGACCATCATCAACTCCTCGTTTTTGTCTGCTACCTTCCCCGAAAGCTGGAAGCACGCTGAAGTCAACGCCCTACTGAAGAAACCTACGGCTGACCCAAGCGACCTGAAGAACTTCCGCCCCATCTTGCTCCTCCCCTTCCCTGCCAAAGTCATAGAGAAGACCGTCAACAAGCAGCTTACCAACTTCCTTGAAGACAACAACCTTCTCGACCCCTCACAATCCGGATTCCAAGACAACCACAGCACTGAAACCGCCCTCATCTCAGTCACAGACGACATCAGAACCCTGATGGACAATGGTGAAACAGTCGCCCTCATCCTCCTCGACCTCTCGGCTGCCTTCGACACCGTCTGTCACCGCACCCTAATAACCCGCCTCCGCTCCATCGGGATCCAAGACCAGGCCCTGGACTGGATCGCCTCCGTTCTCTCCAACCGCTCTCAGAGAGTCTACCTCCCACCTTTTCGCTCAGACCCCACCGAGATCATCTGCGGCGTCCCTCAAGGCTCCTCGCTCAGCCCAACACTCTTCAATGTCTACATGAGCCCCCTCGCCGACATTGTACGCAAGCACAGCATCATCATCACCTCTTACGCCGACGACACTCAACTTATACTCTCCCTCACCAAGGACCCCACCAGCGCAAAGACCAACCTGCAAGATGGTATGAAGGACGTCGCAGATTGGATGAGACTCAGCCGTCTGAAACTGAACTCAGACAAAACGGAAGTCCTCATCCTCGGCAACATCCCGACCGCCTGGGACGACTCCTGGTGGCTCACGGCCCTTGGCACCGCACCAACCCCCTCAGACCTCGCTCGCAACCCCGGCTTCATCTTGGACCCTCTCCTCACCATGACCAAACAAGTCAACGCCGTGTCCTCCTCCTGCTTCCTCACCCTCCGCATGCTCCGTAAGATCTTCCGCTGGATCCCCGCCGACACCAGAAAGACCGTGACCCACGCCCTTGTCACTAGCCGCCTGGACTACGGCAACACCCTTTATGCTGGGACCCCCGCAAAACTCCAGAAACGTCTGCAACGAATTCAAAACGCCTCCGCCCACCTCATCCTCGACATACCCCGCAACAGCCACATCTCCGCCCACCTGAGACACCTGCAGTGGCTTCCCGTCAGCAAAAGGATCACCTTCCGACTTCTCACCCACGCACACAAAGCCCTCCACAACAAGGGAGCAGAATACCTCAACCACCGCCTCAGCTTCTACGTCCCCACCCGTCTTCTCCGCTCCACCAGCCTCGCTCTCGCCGCCGTCTCCAGCATCCGCCGCTCCACAGCGGGTGGGAGGTCCTACTCCTACCTGGCGGCCAAGACTTGGAACACCCTCCCCACCATCCTCAGGACCACCCAGGACCACTCCATATTCCGGAGACTCCTCAAGACCTGGCTCTTCGAGCAGCAGTAACCCCTTCCCCCTAGCGCCTTGAGACCTGCACGGGTGAGTAGCGCGCTTTATAAATGTTAATGATTTGATTTAATGATTTGATTTGTGCATTGTTTTGCCGTTCGAATCATCAGCAAAGCTTAAGCCTGGGTTCACAGCTTCCAGTAATGAGTCAGTGGGGGGTCCTTGGATTCCAATAAAGGTTCAGTGGGGGTTACAGTAATGATGAAGTGTGGTCCACAGAAGTTAAAAGGTTGGGAACCACTGTTTTAATACATTGTCAGTAACCACTGTGATGGTAGATCCTGCCAATGTAAGAAATGTCCACTTGGCCGACAGATACCTCTAGATTCAGAGGACAGTTGCTCTCTCAGAGTGACAAAGTATTTTATTGCATCACCCCGACACAGTAAAGACCGTCCTTGCAGTCTAAAGTGGTTCCATAATCTCCAGGCCAAGCACGCCAGCACAGGTGTAGAGCCATTGCTGAAGGAATTCAGCTGAGCCCTTCAGATAGTGGCCGATGCCTACTGCCCATCAAGTTATGACCTATGAAAGCAATTGTCTCACTCTTTAGTACACAAGGGAATTCACTGATAGCAAACGCACAAACAGATGTGTAGAAAGGAAGTGGAGGAGAACGCAGATACAGTGACACACACAAGCAGTTCATCACAGAGACTAAAGAGACCTACTCAGAAACTCCCTCAACACAGCCTCTTATAGAAGTAAAGTGGTCCCCATAGCAGTCAAGCACAGTGTTTACCCCATATTTGCTCAACAGAGAGGTGCTGAGAAATCAATCAAAGGTAAGATTGATTAATTCCAGCAACACATTAATGATATAATAGTACTTGCTATCACCACTACATTACATTCAAATATTCTACTTTCAAAAGACTTTCTGCTGAAGACCTGGTTACTTTCCTCCAATTTTGGAAAACCATTTCATAGCCAGAGAGAGTTATCCCATCTTCATTTGTGTTGGAGTTATGGTGGGAATTCTTGCCATCCTTGTGCCTCTGATAAACATCACAACTACTTCACTAAGTCACCCTCAAGACTGGTACGATCTTCAATTTCTTGAAGAAGACCCACCTGATCCAGATGAACTTCTGAACCACCACCGACCACTCACCAAATACTACTGAGGAAGATCATTGAGAAAGATGTTGCCATTCAGCTTCTTGACTACCAACTCCAATCTCAGACCACAATTCAGTACAAGGACAACCACTATCCTGCTGTTTGTTGATGCTCTTGTAGTCTACAATAAGCCTACACATGTCTTCAGATCTTGTAAGGGCACTATACAGTCTTTGAAAACATTGATAACTAAGTAGTACTCATCATCCTGCCATCTGTTATGAAATTGTCCTTCAATCATTCACCTGTTACCTTGAGAAAGACCCCTATCTAGACCAATAAGTTACTCCAGATCTAAAATCATTTTCATTACCTGTGGTGTGCCCTAACACTTCATCCTCTCACTAATAATCTACAGTCCACATATTGAGACCCTGGCAGAATATCAATAGTCCATCATTACACTATTACATCCTGATTTCTGTTCTCTGAGTAGGACGCCTTCCTGCAGCCTCAACACTCTCTTGGTTGGTGTTAGAAATGGCATCTCTAGTTGGCAGTCAGTTTACACCCTGTCCAAGTAGGACACTCACTCTAGTCAGGGTAAGGGAGATGCACACCCCCTTGGTAGTTTGAAACAAGCAGTCAGGCTTATCTCAGAGGAAATGTGTAAAGTATTTGTACAGGCACACACAGTAACACAGTGACAACACCACAAAAGGACTCCACACTAGTTTAGAAAAATAGCCACTATTTATATAAATCAAACAAGACCAGAATTACAAAAATCCAACATACTCAAGTAAATATATCACATTTTAAAGTAAAAATAGTCTTAAGCCAGAAGAATCAATGGATCATTGTTTTAGCACAAAGTACCTGGTATGCATCAAAAATAAAGCCACAGGGGTGACGGTGCATCAGACAAGCAAGCAATGCGTTGATTCCTTACTTGCAAGTGAGGCCGTGCGCTGATTCTTTCCTCGCCGAGTAAGCAATGTGTCGATTCTTTCCTCGCAGTGAAGGGATGAGTCGATATCTGGGCAGGCAGCATCAGGTCCGTGTGGTGATGTTGAAGATTTGACGCCTAGGTATGATGCATAGAAAATCCAGATCCCTCAAGGAACCTCAGCCAGCCCAGCCCCATCAAAGGTAACCTGTGCCACCTTACACAGGTGCTCAGAGTTGCCTACAGCAACTACTTGGTGGAGCACATTGGGGACCACTTGCACTTCAGAAACCAGGTGACACCTGACAGAAGTCACACTGGCTCCAGTGCCTCTCAGAGCCTCAACCCTCTGTCCATTGAGAGTCACCCACTTCCTGTACTTCTTAGTGTTCTCGGGCATGAGTGTCATCTGGACCATCTCACTGTCCCCTAGTGAGACAAGGATTATCTGAGCTGGCTCCCACCCTTCACCTGGTACCAACTCTTTCCCAAGCGCTACACTGGCCAAACTCCATGACTGGCACCAGTGGGTGTAGGTGTCCACTTGGGACACTTGGGATCCCCCGCATACGAGCTCCTGATCACATGCATAACACCTGCAGGGACCCTTCTCTGCAGGTTTCCCTTAGAGATCCAAGGCTTCTTCTCACCTGGGGGATGAGAATCCTTAGCCTGGGAACTAGGTTGGGGTCCTTTAGAGAACTCCCCTAGTTTACCCTTGCCCCCCCCCCACATCTTCTGATGGGGACCCTACCCACCGTTGGCTGAGTCTCCCCATACCTCTTTGGACCCTGGTACTCTCCCAACGTTCCGCCTCTTGGGCAAGCTTCCTGGGGTCAGTTAGCCTGATGTCAATCAGGTGCTGGCGCAGCTCTAGAAAACAAAAACTATACAATTGCTCCCATGCAATCAAATATCAAATTGTACAGCCCCTCATAAGTTGTTACCTTGCTGGCCTTTTCCCACCTATCAAGTGCTCTGCAAAAAGAATCAACACATTCCAACCATGTTTGAAAATCCCCCTTCTCTAAGACCTAAACTTTTCCTTGTACTGCTTTGGAGACCATACACAGTGAGTAGGACATCTTTCATGGTAGAGTAGGTGAGCCCCGAGGATCCCCTAGGGCTGTCAAGGTGTCCCTCCCTTCTGCCTCAAAGTGCTTCCCCAGACCTGCCCCCCCAGTGATCCTCAGGGACCATGTTAATGTGAAAAGCTAACTCATGCCCCTTGAATCACAAGTATATGTCATCCTCCCTCTTGTAATCCTTCACTAGATCTTTTGGGAATGTGCACCCTCCTTTCAGATTGCACTGTGATACTGCTGCCACCATCTATGCTGGACCTGCCCTTCAGATACAGCTTTTCAAACTCAGCTCTTGAGCAGAGATTAATTTCTTCTCCTCCATGGCAAGTTTGCCTTTTAATTCCTCCAGTCTTATCCTAGCCAGCTGTAGCTACCTCTCATGCTCAGCTCATACGTCTGAGCTTCTCCATTTCTAGTTGATGCCTTCTGTTTTCCCGCCTGTCCTCCAGTTTTTCCTGCTTCAGTCCTCCCTCCAGACAGGTCCTGGTGATCCAATAAAACATCATGTTTACACTGCACCTCCTCAACCACAGACAAAGTATACTCTGCTGTGTGCTCCTCAGCCTCTTGTGCTGCCAACCAGGCCCTCGGAGCCTTTTGCAGCTCCTCCTTCTTAGTGAAGCTTTTGATTTAACACTTAAACTCCTTGCAAAACTGCTTGACCTGGGGTACTGTGTAATCTTCCAACTGCTACAGCTCTAACACCACATTTGTAGCAACTGCTGATGCCTCCCCAGGCCAAGACATGCTTGCAGATAAGGCTCAACAGAGGGGCAAAGTTTCAGACGGAAAGGGGAATCCAAGAAGGAAAAACAAAAGCAAAAATCCAAGAGGAAAAAAAACAGCATGTGGTTGTGTAATGGTCTGCACTGAAACAGTAGTGTAAATTAATAACTGTATGTCAAGTACAAATACAAGTTCTGCCACTGCTGCCACCAATATTAGAAATGTGGTCTCTAGTTGACAGTCAGTTTACACCCTGTCCAAGTAGGGACCTTTATTCTAGTCAGGGTAAGGGAGATACACAGCTCAGATAAACCCTGCTCACCCACTTGGTAGGTTGGCACAAGTAGTCAGGCTTATCTCAGAGGCAATGTGTAAAGTATTTGTATAGACACACACAGTAACACATTGACAACACCACAAAGCACTCCACAACAGTTTATAAAATAGCCAATATTTATTTAAATCAAACAAGACCAAAATGACAAAAATCCACCATATGCAAGTAAAGATATCAAATGTTAAAGTAAAAAGAGTCTTAATCCATAAGAATCAATGAATCTGTTGTTTTAGCACAAAGTACCTTGTATGTGTCAAAAATAGAGCAGCAGGGGTGAGGATTGGTCAGAAAAGCAAGCAGTGCACCGATTGCTTACTCACAAGTGAGACCATGTGTTGATTCTTTCCTCGCCGGGTTAGCGATGCGTCAATTCTTTCCTCGCAAGGAAGGGATGCGTCAATTTCCGGGCAGGCAGCCTTGAGTCCGTGTGGTGATGTTAAAGATTTGACGGTCGGGGTTGATGCGTGGAAAATCTGGATGCATGGCAGCGTTGAATCAGCACTGAGCTGGCGATGCGTCAATTTCACCAGTGCTGCATTGATTTTTCAGCTGTGGTGCAGGCGCTGTGTTGATTTTTCTGCCACTCAGCTCCGGTGCATTGATTTTCACTCAGGTTCTGCCAGCTTCTCCAGGGGCCCAGGGAATGGATGTGACACCACTTGGCAAATGTCACCAAGAGAGCCCAGGTGCTGGCAGATGAAGTCTCTGATGTTCTGGAGACTTCTTAAGGTGAGGCAAGCTCAGTCCAAGCCCTTGGAGAAACGTCACAAGCAGGATACACAGCAAAGGCCAGTATTCGTCCTAAGGCAGAAGCAGCAACTGCAGGCCAGCCCAGCACAGCACACACAACAAAGGGGCAGTACTCCTCCTCACAGATCTGCAGCTCTTCTCCTTGACAGAGATTCCTCTTGATCCAGAAGTGTTCTAAAAGTCTGGGGTTTTGGGTCCACTACTTATACTTATTTCTGTTTTTGAAATAGAAAAGGTTTTGTAGTGCCAAGACCCTGTCTACATTGTCCTGCCCCAGCCACATTCAAGGGGGTTTGAGACTGTATTGTGAGGGGACAGACACAGTCCTTTCAGGTGCAGATGACAGCTTCTCCCTCCTACTCTAGCCCAAGACATGTCATGATGACATTGTCATCAGGACAAGCAGGCCACACCTCAGCTACCCTTATGTTACTGTGTAGAGTGAATTCAGAAACAGCCACCTGTCAGTCTGACCCAGATGTGGATTCAGCAGCCAAGCAGAGGAACAGAATGGTTAAGAAAGAAATCACAACTTTCTAAAAGTGGGATTGTCAGACAGACAACCTAAAACACAACTTTACCAAAAGATGTATTTTTAAAATTGTGAGTTCAGCGACCCCAAACGCCATATCTCTATCTGCTCCCAATGGGAAACTGCACTTAAAAGATGCTTAAGGGCAGTCACCATGTTAACCTATAAAAGAGATAGGCCTTGCAACAGTGAAAAACGAATTTGGCAGTATGTCACTGTCAGGATATGTAAAACACATCAGTACATGTCCTACCTTTAACATACATTGCACCCTGCCCATGGGGCTACCTAGGGCCTACCTTAGGGGTGCCTTACATGTAGTAAAAGGGAAGGCTTGGACCTAGCAAGAGAGTACATTTGCCAGGTCGAATTGGCAGTGCAAGACTGCACACACAGACAATGCAGTACAGGGCTACTCATGTGGGTGGCACAACCAGTGCTGCAGGCCTACTAGCAGCATTTGATGTACAGGCCCTGGGCACACAGAGTGCACTTTACTAGGGACTTAATAGTAAATCAAATATGCCAGTCATGGATAAACCAATCACCAATACAATTTACATAGGGAGCACTAGCACTTTAGCACTGATCATTAGAACTGGTAAAGTGCGCAGAGACAATAAGCCAGCAAAAACAGAGTCCAGCATACCATAAAAACAGGAGGTCAGAAGGCAAAAAGGTTGGGGAAAATGCCAAAAGATGCCCTGTCTAACATATTTATTACTAAAGTGTGGCACGCCTAATGTCATCTTGATGTAATTGAAAACTGTAATACCTAAAGCATTTTCTTTAGAAATTAAAAAACATTAGAGGGTCTTATTTTATAGACATTATGCTTAGTGCTCTAAACATCGAAAATGAGAACATATTGTCTGAGTTCCCAAATACTGACAAAGCACTTTTTAAAGTATTTGTTAACTTTATGTTTTTTATCCAGTTGATCACTTGATTATATGTTTCACTTAGGGGAGAGGATGTGGCGTTATGGCCAGAGCTGCAGACTGTGCAACTGGGGAGCCAGGTTCAAGCTTCAGCGTCAGCTCGACATCTTGTGATTCTGGGCAAATCACTTAATCTCCCCATGCCTAAAACAAAAAATAAATGTGTCCTTGTGTAATGTAACTGATGCTCATGTAAAGCAGTCCAGTACCGTTGGGGTCAAGTCTGCACTATATAAAACCGCAAAAAACAAAGATATTAAGGGTTTTGCACACTTCTGTCATTGGTCTATATTTGGACTACATTTGGATGATATTTGTCCTTCATTTGTGCTCTTTTTCCTCTGGTGGCCATCTTGGGAGACGTATTTGTTATGAAGCTCCCTAATCTCATTTACTGCAGTATTCTCAATAGAAAATGCTTTCAGTTTTCGATTTCAATTTCAACAAGATGGCGTTCAGATGTGTCACACTTTTGGATAAATTCAGAATGTTAGTTGCTTATTAGAACACTGCAAGCTGCTGATCACCAGGGAGTTAACTGGCAGTCTGCTGCTGGTAATGAAAGTGCATGTTTCAGTCTGCATGTCAGAATGTTTTTATGAAATAAAAGATATTTGAGAATTCAAATAAAATGTGTCCCTCTTTTTCTTTGTACAGCACTAACCATCATTGCTATGGCAAAATGAACCCCCTCATTTTGTTCCTTTCTAAATTAAATGTTTTAAGTTTTACCAGTTTCATTCAATCAAGGTGTCTTCGGGTGTTTCAGATTTTGTCATAAGTAGACTGTTCGAGCTCTAGTTGTTCTTTAGAACACTCTGGGAAGCTGCAATCAGTGTTGGCAGATTGGGCTGTTTCCTGCACAAATGGACGATTTGTGTGGGAAAAAACCTCTCCAGGCGTGTGGGGAAAATTTGGCCTGTAATTTTGAAATTCTGTGCCACCCATGCCCACTTACAATCATTTTCTTGCAGGCAGGCTACACACTGGCCAGCTCCAGGCCCCAGCAGGCCGTCTATGATTGATAGCGCAAAAGCACTACCAATGACTGCCTTGCAAGGTATTGCTTTGTCCCGCCTTGGCTTTTGAGCCATCCCTCACGTGTCCTCAGTCAGACATGTGTAAATCACTGTCTCCCCCCTTCACAGCATGCTAAGTTTGCATTTAGTTATTCGACAGTCAGGGAGCAACCCAACTTTTCAAGCTGTCCCGTCACCCAGCGTTCATCAGTAGTAGCACAAATAAAAGCAGCGACATCTGCAGGAGGCGAGAGGAGCACCAGGCAGAGACAGGAGGCGGCGGGAGCCGAGGAGATGATGTACGGCAAGGGAACCTAGCGCTTTCTCGTGCCCCTTGTTTCGAGGGGGCCACTCCGCATCCCTACCCTCGAGCCATCGGCTCACAGAAGCTGAAGGAGAGGACTGAGATGAAAAATAAGTTTCTAAGCACTCTGTGATTTGCCCAGGATCAAACAGTTATGATGACATAAGGAAGCTGGCATTAGAGTCTAGGCTTTCTATCGCCCACAACCTGGTCACTGGCCATATCATTGTCTAGTGAAGCAGAAAACTGGCGATGGATTCAGCACTTCACTTAACAGACTGACAGTTGGTAAATCAGTGCACACAAAATAGAACCACTGGAAAAAAGTAAAAAAAGAAGACTTCTCCAATTTTAAGTGATATTTTCTCAGGCCTCCACCTCATAACTTTCTCCTAAAGTTACAGGAGCATTTGAATAAACGTGTACAAGAAATGAAGACACTTTAATACTGGTGAATCAAAAATATTCGATTTAACTCGGGATTGTGGCTCTTCATTATTGCAGTTAATTATGCTTTTTGAACATAAACTTCGTGGAACCGATTTCTCAGTTGTTTGGGAGGAAACAGGGGGAATACTATATAGTCACCTATGTCAGACTTTAGAGATACTGCCAGGAATCCTGGGAGCTGTTTTCCGTTATGTGCGAGGGTAAGCCAGGAACTCTGCATGAAATTATAAATGATTGAAATAAATAGGGATTTTTCATGCACAGGTATGCCATCTTTTTGTTTGTCTCTTGGAAACTGTGCAAAGTCGTGGATTGCACTGTAGAAAAATTCGAAAGTGCCAAGAATGTTTCACCTCCAAGATGTTAGTTGGTATTATCTTCTCTTGAGGGGCAGGTGTAATCACTTCCGGGTCACAGACGCAACTCTTCAAAGAGAGGGTGACCCCAATCCTTGAGTTGAGGGGTGCTCAGGGATAAGAACACAAGACCTCCTGCCCTGTTCAGCCAGTATAGATAGTGGAGGGTATGTGAGGGCGCTGGAGATTCACACAAGAACCTGTGTGCTGGAGCATCACTGGGGCGAGTTGGTGACACCTAGTTAAAGAATGTTAGCGAGATGTTACATGAAGGTCAGTGTTTGTTTGTGGTGGCCATACCTGGTGGGTGCACATGGGGGCACATGAAGGCAACAGAGGCTGTGTGGTGTGGTGTAACATGATTTAAACAGTGCTTAGTTAACTTACCAACATTTAGTTCACACTGGACCCTCACAGGGAGACCTAGTGCTGTGAAGTGTCTAGTGCCCCTCTATGCAATCGAAGGTTTGGAAGGGAGGGTTCAGTAGACAGCGAGGGCCCTGACCTTGGCTCCAGCCATTAGCACAAGGAGATAACTCATTGACAAATCAATATGAGACTGTAGACGCTCACTAGTGACAACCAATAGGAAGTGATTACTTTGGATAAGAGGCGGTGAGACAAGGCTCAATGCATTTGAGCAAGACTGTCATCGCTCTAGAGAACCTCTTCTGGGTACAAGGTAGCAGTCGGACTAGAGTGCTCTTTCTGTCTCTCGACAAATAAGTGTCTGAATCTGCTACCAACTATCTTATCTCTATTAACTTTAAGTTATGCTATTCCAACCTATTTGGCATGTTATGGTACAGTAGTAACTGTCTGCATACATTGTGTGGTTTAGGAAGAAGGCATACTATATTCTAGAGGCGTAGTCATGAAGTACTCCATAAACATTCAAACTGAAGGCTCACCAGGAGGTACACTGAGATACAAAGTGGTGGGGACGAGTGACCATTAGCCAGAGACTGTCAAGGTGCCAAGGGACAGTGATAAACCCTCAAGAAATGACAGGCTGAGCCACAGAAAAGATGCTAGGACAACAGGCTCATGGGGGTGACAAGCTGAGAGAACAGGCAGGCACAACACAACATAGCATGGTAAGACTAAGGGCCTCATTATGACCCTGGCGGTAGAGAACCGCCAGGGCCAACGGGGGCGGGAGCACCGCCGACAGGCCGGCGGTGCTCCCTTGGGCATTCTGACCGCGGCGCTTTGGCCGCGGTCAGAACGGGAAAACCGGCGGTCTCCCGCCGGTTTTCCACTGCCCCTAAGAATCCTCCAAGGCGGCGCAGCTCGCTGCACCGCCGAGGGGATTCTGACAATCCTTACCGCCATCCTGTTCCTGGCGGCTCGCCCGCCAGGAACAGGATGGCGGTAAGGATTGTCGTGGGGCCCCTGGGGGCCCCTGCAGTGCCCATGCCAATGGCATGGGCACTGCAGGGGCCCCCGTAAGAGGGCCCCGCTAGTATTTCACTGTCTGACAGTGAAATACGCGACGGGTGCAGTAGCACCCGTCGCACCTTCCCACTCCGCCGGCTCGATTACGAGCCGGCATCCTCGTGGGAAGGGAGTTTTTCCCTGGGCTGGCGGGCGGTCTTTTGGAGACCGCCTGCCAGCCCAGGGAAAAACTCATAATACCCTCCGCGGTCTTCTGACCGCGGAGCGGTATTATGGAGGGCGGCATCCTGGCGGGCGGCCGCCAGGGTCATAATGAGGCCCTAAGTGAGTAGGCACATAAGGGCCAGATGGAAAAACTACAACTGATGAGGCACCAGGGGCTAGAAATATAGAAACAGGTGTGAGCAGGTGGTAGACTTTGAGACAGAGCAGACACCAGTATACTGACTCACATAGACTCGGGGGGGGGGTCGGAGAGGCCTGTTTCAAAGAAACGGGAGGTTGGGCAGAAAATTGGAAGATTTAAGAAGCAACCAAGGAAGCATTCACTTAGTAAAAACCCGGGTATGGCTATGTTACAACAGTAGCTCCAGGGGACAGACCTTGATGCTTCAGGGGAATAAAAGGCTAGGCTCCAATTTTCATGAGAAACCAAAATCATGCTCCTATACTGAAAAGGCATCGAGGTCCAGGTCAGACCCCAGGGCTGTCTGAGAGAGGCACCAGGGGACAGGCAGAGCAAATAATTTTCAATGGGGTGTCTGTCTTGGTTTCAGGCCATTTTCAAGTAAAACACAATAGTCAGTCGTCTTAGGCTCGAACTTTAGTCCTGATAAAAGCATTAACAAAAGGTTACAGGAGTAGAGAAATTTAGAAGAAGATTTGCCTTAAGTATCGAATGCATATATAACATTATTAATTGGATGTGTGATAGAGGAGTGTATATTTTAGATGTAAAATAACCGCTTGTGCATTGCAATTCAAGGACTCCATTGAAGAAATGATACACCTAAGAGTCAGTCGAAAGACTTAAACAACAAAAAAACTTTGCACAAGTCAGTCTATGGTAGTTAATGAAAGAAGTTAGTAAAATCAATGATCTGCATAGGTTTTGGCTTCTTGTAGCAACATTTGGATTATACTTTACATTATTGTTCATTCATCACTGCTAGAGTTGGGTGTGGATTTGTGTGGCAGAAGTACAAAGTTCACAGTGGGGACTGATCCAATTTGGACATGATTGTGAAGTGCATGGTGAAGTTCCTACTATATTACTATCAAATAGTCATTAGCATTATGTTTAAAATGTTTCCTGCTGGCTACTTTTGTTGTATTTGAAGGTTGTAACATTGGGCTGAATTTGGGCTGATGTTGGTCCATTTTGGGCTGAATTTGGGCTTATACTCGGGTCTTTAAACCTGGCAACACTGGCTGCAGTGGCAACACAAAGGAATCAGCTGACCAATTGCTCCTGTTGGAATTTCATGGTTTACCGAGTAAACAGTTTACAAACTTGATTCTCATATGACTGAGAAAGAATGTGTGAATTTACAGAAAATATGCTCTCATTTTAGCTTCTGAAGCACCTTCCATAATCTCTATAGGAAAATCATAAAATCATGAGAAAACTGTTTTCTCTCAAACATGATTCATGAAATCCCAGCAGGGTAAAATCACCTTAAAACACACCACAATTCCTAAAAATTAGTATGGTACCATTAACAAATGATTTATATTGTAACTAAAATGTGTTATCACCCTTTATACGTTCTCCTTTCTGTGACCTTCACAATCTGCCATTCACTATGATGCATTTCAATGGGGTGCTATCATGTATATTGATCCCAAGATGGCTGCCAGCACTTTCTGGCTGAAGTGCTGACAGCTAATCAGATCTCACCATGAGATCTGTGCTTAGGCTCCACCCAGATATACAAATTTGTATTTCCTTTAATATATCACAAACTACTGGACAGATTTACACCAAATAACAAAAAAGGAACTTTCGGGACCAACAGCTATCTTTTTGCCAAATTTGGTGTAATTCCCTCAAGTGGTTCGGGCTGCAGGTGTGTCTAAACACTATCAAAATTAACATGGGAAATGCACTTTTTGTGACACCCACCCCCTTCCCCCACTTGACGGATCACCCCAAAACTGTTCATGCACAACAAGACCCTAGAGGGCACTTTTTTGGAAAATGTCATGTACATTCGTCAAAATAAAGACAAGTCAAAAAACACTTTTTCTATGGAAACTAGGTCCTAACTATAACCACCTACTGGCGACCGCCAGTTGGATATATATATATATATATATATATATATATATATATATATATATATATATATATATATATATTTTTTTTTCACTTAAAAAAACACAAAGGTTACAGGGAGGTTATAGTTAGGCTCAGTTTTTAAATGTACAAAACCACAGAAATTCACCTGCTACAGTTAGAGTTATTTCATGTAACTATAACCCGTGCCCTAGGGTAACTGTAACTCATGCCCCTGTCATGCACAGTTATGTGATCAATATTTTTACTGCAGGTGTAAAAGTGACATTATCAATTATGCTATCAAAGATGTTACCCGTGCTGTCATTTGTGGGGTAATTAGTAGTGCATGGTGAGGGCTCGAGTTATAGTTACCTTAGGATGCAAGTTATAGTTACTTGAAATAACTCTAACTATACCAGGTGAATTTCTATGGCTTTGTACGTTTAAAAACTGAGCCTAACTTAAGTGCTATATCCTAACTATAACGTCCCTGTAACCTTTGTTTTCTCAGTGAATTTCTATGTTTTTTTTTTTTAAAGTAAGTAATTTTCCCTACTGTACATTAATCCAACTACCACCTTGCACGGCCTTTGGCTGGTCGCAGCAGTGATTTGCTACATAGAGGGCCTAACCAGCGTCCAGGCCCTATGGCCATTCCCTAAACCACCCAACCCAGCACAGCGCACAGCCTTCGGCCATGCACGGCGGTGGTTGGCTGCAGAGCCTGGATTGTGACCAGGACCTGTGGTCAATCCCTATAACCACTCAACCCCATGCAGCACTTGGCCTTTGGCTGTGTGCAGCAGGGGTTGGCTGCAGGGCCTGCACTCCGGCCAACCTCTATAACAACCCCACGCTGTGCACGGCCAAAGGCCATGCGCAGGGGAGGGGTTGGCCACAGGGCCAGACCTATGGCTGCTGGCCAACCCTCCTCCATGCACCCAAACCCAAGCTGCACAGGCTGTGCGCAGCTTGGTGCTTGGATGCAGTTGGTGGAGGGTTTTTTAATTTTTTGGGGGGATCTGCAGATCCACCTCTGGAATCTTGGATCCACAGATCCACTTGTGGATCCTCCGAATGGGCAGAAAAAAAATGTGTTCTATGGTGTCAGGAAACCTTTATCCTGACCCCTAATGTGTTTTGTCACTGCTTGTTTCCTACCCCCTGAGACAATGTGACAAAAAAAATGTCAGCTGCAATTTTCTGTTAGGTTGTGGCCAGCCAATCAGGACCTTGCTTTTCCCACAGACTCGCAGATCCACACCCAGAGCCTCGTCTGTTGATATCTATATGTTTTGGCCTTAAATACTCCAAAACTACTAAACAGATTTGCACCAAACCACAAAGAGTGTGATCTGCACAACAGGATCTAGTTTCCTGCCAGATTTGGTGTAATTCCGTTTAGCGTTTTGGGCTGTATGGGGAAAATGCATTTTGGAACCCCATTTGTCTCTACTCTAGCTCGACAGATCACCCCCAAACTTTCAAAACAGCAGCTGAACTGACCAAAGTATAAGTTTTGAAAATGTTGTGAAGATTTGTCAAGCAGCGCCAAAGTTACAGGCAAAACAAAAAAAGCTCTGTCTACGGAAACTAAGTCCTAACTAGAACTTCCTAGTGGCGACTGCCACTAGTATATATATATATATATATATAGACACACACACACATATACATATACACACGCATATAACCTACTGCCCTATACATATAAAGAGCAATAGAGAGAGGAGATATTACAAACCTAGATCGCTGCTATAATGTTATTTTCTCTTGCCTTCTAGCCTTTGGGAAAAAATAAAACAATAAAATGGGTAATGTCTATTAATATGAGCAGTGGGATCTCAGAAGGGAAGTATAGCCGAAATTCTGTGAGAATTTAGGTTCCTGGATTTGAAAAGACATTAGGGAAATGCTAATTTTGGCCTTTTCCACACACCCTTCCTGACTTCTGGCGACTAGAGCTGTCTTGAGTTATTCCGTTTTTAAAAAGAAAAAAAAAACTTTTTTGCAACAAAATGAAATACCCATCACCGTTTCCTTAGCAAAACAGAGACTCAATTATTCTTGATTAGAGGAAAAGCAAATGTCTCTTGCAAGGAAAGGCCATGACGCCTTTCATTCAGTGAAATTCCGGTGCTATATTAAACTTTCGGATGCATTTTTTCAAACACCTTCATTTGGCCAGCATGCATTTAATGATGTAATCCTGGAAACGGGTTATCACATCGGCCTTTTCAATGATATCAACTTACATGTTTGTGTTTTTCATTCGTCGGAGCTGATAGCTTGATGCAACTTCCATAACAGATCTCGAAGTTGTGAGTTCATCTGATTAAGTGACTCAATTTTAACTGCAGGCCCACTTGAAACTTGTATAAAGGGTGGTCTGTCTGAAAGCACAGACCTTCCCCAATGTATGGGACTGCCTTGAAATACAGGCCTGTCTGAAGGTGCAGACCTTTCTAAAATTTGAGGCCTCGTTATTTTAAATATATGCTCTGAAAGTTCAGGCCAGTCAGCAAGGTTGTCTGATGCTGCAGCCAATGTCAGGTATATGCTCTGAAGGCGACGGTGTAACATTTCAGTGGCTTGTTGCTTATGTACCCATTTGAATTGTAACCAAATGACTTACAGGAATCATTGTAGTGTTAAAGTGTTGCAAGTTATGAACAATGTAGCACAGAAGGTGTAACAGTGAGATCACTGAGCTCACATAGACTTTCAGGGAAGATGCTCTGCAAATGGCAATGATCGTAGGGCCTGCCCGTAGAGCATCACTGGCATTTTACAGTGATGGGTAAGATGTCTCCGGTATTACATCCATCATCACAGGTAAAGGGGGGTTTATATTGCTTCATTCCGCCATAATATGCAGTTTGCAACTGCATGAGGAAATACCGAACCTCTGCAGATCTATACCTTCATGACATGGCTGTTTATGTCTTTAGTGAGATTTGTGTCTTCAACAGTGAGATACATGCAATGTTAAGACAGCTCTGCAGGGTCCACACTGCACCTTGGTACTTGTAGTCCTGTTTCAACTGACCCAACCACTTTCTTTGCATTCTGGTATATCCTTACCATTATTTTTATTTGACTAGAAATTCGATCTTGCAAGTAATGAAGTTCAAAGCAAAACGTGGGCAGAATATGCTACACACAAATGGAAGAGGGCCGTTTGGCAGCTCAGCACGGGTGCCATTTTTTCTTGCCTGGTTGGAGTTCTTTTTCATGTTAGTCTCTCATCCTTTGATTCCTATGACGGTTTGGGGAGAATTGCTGCTGTCACTTGTTCTTATGGGGTCTGTGAGTCTTTCATAGGGTGTCTGATCCTCTGCATGTTGTTTGCAAAGTCTGTTTGTTCTTTAGCTCTAAGTTTCATATGATGACATTTGCAAGTTTCTTCCACTGTTCTTGTGGTGGGAGGCACAGCATTCATTCTAGCACAGCTGTAATAATGAAACAACCTACTCCTGTGTTTCCTTACCTCGGCAATGAGGATTTCAACCTCCTCATTTGTAAAACTCAGGCTTGTCTTCTTGATGTTACTCCCTTCTCGTTCTTGGCTCACAAATCTTGATATGTTGAACCCCACTCCTCCAATTTTTGCCAAACCATCAACATTCAGAAAAGTTTATGGTAGTTTGGCAAAGGTTTAATTCATTGCTATGGTTTCCCATTTGTGTGGCGTGTTGTTGCTTTGTGTCAGGTTGAGACACCTCTGGGGAGGTCAAACTATGCAACGCAGAGATTTTCATGCAACATAATAATTGTGTGCTCCACTGCACCAATGATAGCAATGCTCAGGATGAGTAGTTTACACAAGTATTCATTGACGATTATGAAATGGTGCCAATCTGTTCAAACCTTTTCCGCAGCTGAAGCAAACTTCGAGTTGGCATTACTGTACAAGGTACTAATCAAGTTGCTTCTGTAAGGATGCGACTTGGGGTGAAAGAAAGGTAGAGGCAGATTTATGGAAAGTGGCTCTGAATCCAATGCAGCTCCACTTTTCTTGCGCCCCTTAGTGCCCCCTAACGCCACCATGTATGCGCCGTATTAAAGATATGGCGCACCATGGCAGTAGTTAGGGAACAGTTTCCTGGGTTAGCATCAAAAATTTTAACGCTAATCCTGCAAAGCACATTGACTCCCATTGTAAACAATGGTGTGCCTCCTTTTAACGCCTGCTCTGCGCAGGCATTAAAAATGCGGAAAAAAATGGTGCAAAGAAATCTTTTATATTTCTTTGTGCCATTTTTTCGCGCCCCCCCCAATGGGGGAACGCCCCCCTTGCATACATTATGCTTGGCGCAGGCATGATATTATGCAAAGGGCTACAAAGTGGCTCAATGCATGCATTGTGCCACTTTGTGAATATGGCACTGCAATTTTGGAAGCCTAACGCCATATTACCGTTAAAAAAATGGAGCTAATATAGCACTAAGCCTTCTTAAATCTGGGCCTTCGACTTTTCCCACTAGATTGAGCATAGGTGGCAAAATTCAGATCTTGTCTGCTTTATGAAGGTTGCTGCTTCCAATTTTGTCCGGTCTCCGTGGAACAATATATATGCACAAAATGTGTTCCTTTGTGGGTTCGCTCAGACAAACCTTTTACATAACATTTTTCATATTTTATATTGTTACATCTTCACAACCCTCCTAAAGATTACAATGATTGCAAAACATTTTTTTTTTTAAACTCGGGACAATACAAGGGAGAAATCTTTCCAGCTTTCAACACCCCCTTGATAAAGCCATCTTCAGATTCACATGTTCTTTTGCCAAAAACAAAAAACGAACCTTGGGTGTTTTTTCTTTATAACGTAGCAGACCTCGAACATTTCACAAGTCAGTTCACTAACACTACCCCATTGTGTCCGAAGATCAAACAATGATGGAACACAGGTCGCATAAGGTTGAGGCAGCGAGTGATAAGATGCAAAGATGACTTGCTATGAAGGTGAATGCTCCACTGTGAGAGGATGTTTAGAAAGAACGGTGGAGAAAGACAAGATGAGAGATATCACAGAAACACAAAGCAGCAGTTACATGTCATTACGCTAAAGGACTACAAGTTTTCACAAAATTATCAATAAGTAACAAAAAGATCAACCTTGGTTATATTAATTGTTTGCTAGATGAACATATTGTGATATGGCCACTTCTATATTTTTTGCAACACCATGAAAGCTAGCATTACACCTCACCATTCACTGACCTATGCTAAAGTAATATTTTTTTTCGTCATCTATAGCCCACATCTATGACATGTTGGTACAGAGCATCCCAGGCATGGCAGCTTGGAGCTGTTCTGTCCTGCCCCTTTCTTTAATCTCTCTGGCCATGTCTATTTTCTATGGCGAGCAGGTCACCTAAGGCTTCTTCTGTTCACTGTAAGTCACCAAAGGGAGGCTCTGGTTCTGAGGGGACACACACAGTGTTCCCCACTTTAGAGAGTGGTTACTGTTTTGCTGGGATAACAGAGAATGTCAGTGTTGGCAGCATCCATTATAGTAAGTAGACATGCCTTTTTACATGTAATGCTCTGGGAGAGCTGCAAAATGGAATCCCCTCATGTGTGGCACATGTGAGGAGAGTACCTGTGAGTGCACTGCCAGAGTGACGCGTGAGGTCTGTGAGTGTGTCTCACTGCATGTGAAGTACGTTGGGCACACATGTATATATCCAGTGGTTATGATGCAAATAAATAAATAAATGCATGAGGGAAAACATTGTTTTAGGAGACTGCACCCCCTTCTACTACTATGATGCTCAGTTCCACCACTGGTGCCACCCCCCTGTCCAACTGACACAGTACGCACTGCATGATGTATAGCAACCAAACCTTGCAGCCAGCAAAAAACACAAGTGGGCCCATCTTCCTTAACCACAGGGTGAGCAGATTGCCCAAACCAAAAACTGAGACAAGTCATAGATAATGGAGATCTAGCCCTTTGTGTAAGGCACAAAGGGCCAGATGTACGAAGCCTTTTTGCATTCACAAATTGTCTGGATCACTATTTCAGGCTGTTAATGAATGCAAAAAAAGATTTTTATGTACAAAAGGTATTCAGATCATATTTGTTTGAGCTCCAAATTATTAAAGAGTCACTATTTTTGCAACTCCAAATATCGAATCGCTCTTAGGAATTTCCTAATAGCAAATCGCTATTAGTATGAATGAACTGGTAGCAAAGTGCAAATAGTCGTAACATGCAGTTTTTTCATGTGCAATTTACCTCCAAGTCAAATTTCAGAATGGCGACTTTTGTGTGTTTTGGTGAAGAGGATAATGATTTTAGCTGGTGTGCAGAGGAGAAGAAGAGGAGGAGACAGGAGAGAATTTTTAGGGTTAAGGTAACCCTTTTTGACCAGAAAGAGGAGGAGATCTATGAGAAGTATAGAGTCAGTAGTCAAGATATTTTAGATTTGCGATACAGATGTAAACATTACTATGTAGACTACTAAATTTGCTGTATTTGTGTGTTGTGAAGATGATATGATATATTAATTACTATGGTCCTGAGTACAAGTTTTAACGGTTGAGCGGAGAGGACCGCCGTATTACGAGTTTGGCGGCCGTAGAAAAAGAAGACCGCCAGCAGTCTGCCAGCACCGCCAGCCAGCACAGTCTGCCACGGTCACCCGGAAGCACAAACACGCCGGCAGAGTCTGTGTTTCCACCAGACTCATTATGAGGTTACACAGCGCCAATGTGACCGTGGCAGTCCAACCACCAGAGAGAAACTGGCGGAAACGGACAGTATAAAGGGAGACACTCACCTGCAGAAAGCTGCAGACGTTCAGAGCCGCCATGGAGCCCTTCGCAAACATCAGGCCGCTGCTCATCCTTGCTGAAAGACAACAAAATCAATGCTGCCGTGAACGACAGCAACCGTAAGTCCACACACTTACCTGTATTATTAACCTTAAAAACAGCTTGTAGCACCTGCAAACACACCATGGAGGGGAACGCAACAGGAACAGGTATATGTCTCAAACCACACACACGCACTGACATACAGCAATGCAGACACCTACATACCCACAATAGGTACACTTTTAGCCAGCACACTCTCACTGCACTGCTACAGTACACAAATACACACAGCTCAGGCACAGGGACAATGAAGGCTACACAACATAGTCACACACAGCAACAACAACACATCTACAGCATATGTACAAATATAAATCACACACTCACATTCAACACTGGCCAGGGACTGTCCACCCGTACAACACACATATCGATTGATGTTGCAGGGAATACATACAACACCACAAAGAAACATTCCTGCAATGGACACACACATCACGCCACAATGTAAGCACAATGGCATACACAATAGACAGAGAGACAAATAAATAAAATAAACAAAGTGCACCATACCACCAAAACTAGCACAGTTGGGAAGGGAGCATCAGGAGCATACATGGAAGAAGGCTGCACTGGGACAGGTTGAACAGGCCCCTCAAACAACATGCACACAGGAAAGAAATGGCCCTACATGGATCTCAGGGACAAACAATACCAAAACCATTTGTCATGCACGACTACACTATGGGGAAGGACAACGACAAAGCACATACAACTCCAACACCATGGGACATACCTCTACATGAACTAGCTGCGAGGGACACACACCTACATGGACCCAAATGCCAAAAAACCTAGCACAACTGAACACACTCAATGTATGCAATAACAAAACTCAAGAATACACACATCACATATATAGAAATATCCATATCAGGGGGAAAAGTCCAACACCATACCTGCACACATTGGACAACCCAAAAATATATACTTGGCAAACCAAACAGTGCACAATGCCATGAAACCAACATTGCATATACACACACAGACCTAACACACAACATATACCCTCCCTTGGGGGACAACTGCATTGCACACAAACTCACATACTGCAGACAACAGCACATGGAGCAGCAAGCAGGCACAACCACACACCTGGAGGCACACAACCAAAGTCACTCAGGAACAACATCAATCTAGGAAAGGAATTGCAAGACAAAGGTATACTCAACAAAATCAACTAATTGGCTTTAATGCCAACAACAATGATGGCAATAAACAACCTATAAAGGCGATTGGCTAGTCCAATAAAAGACCAAATTATGGCGCAGTGTTGTGCCCCTACTTGACTCCTGACTACCATTTAACCTCCACAGTAAGGGACATCAAGGGGGCAGGCAGAACGCCTCATGGACTATTGGGAGTGGAGGGGATCGGATTTGGGAGGGGGGTTGGGAGGATGGGGCTCCTTTTTGGGAGAGGGGGCTTTTTCTTGGGGGGTATGGGTCTTTCCAGGGGCGGGGAGGGGGAGGCCTTGGAGGTGGAAGGGATGGCCAGGGGGATGAATGCGAACCTTTTGGTGTGGTATTGGGGGGGGGGCAGGCTAGGCCAAGGTCACAAAGGAAACATTTTTGGGACACACGGGACGGTCATCGAAAGGGGGTCGGGATTGGAGGCTTTTGGGCTCCTGAAAGCCAGATTTAGGAGCATAGACAAGACTGATGGAGCCCTCCTCTACTCCCCCAAAAAAGTATGTATGATCATAGTGGCCTGCTGCATGCTCCACAACTTTAACCTGAGGAGGAACATCCCATCAATACCAAATGAATGGGAGCTAACAGTGCCACCAGTTGAGAATCCTGAAATGCCAAGTGAGGATGACAGTGATGAGGAGGAAGGTGAAGCCTTGCGGGCAGACCTTATCAATCAATACTTTACTTGAGTGTAAGTGGCTGGTAATGTGTGATTCTGGAGATTTTATGGAAAACTGCCGTTGACAGTATGTGTTGACTAGGGAATTTTTTTCGCAAAGGACAAGGGATCTACCGCCATGCAGTGTACAGCCAAGGTATAATTGGAAATTCGTACTGAAAATAAACTAAGACCATCATTATCTTCTTTGTTTGTGTCAGTCTCATGGAAATGTGGATGGATCTACTGAAGTCTAATATGAGGTTATGGTCATATGTATTTATTTTCCCTGCCTAAACGTTGTGTTTCATTCAGGTCTCTTCACCATGCCATCCTCATGTGGGCATTTCAGAGTTGTGACATTGGCATGTAGTTGCTGTCCTGACATATGAAGTGGACATGGATTGATCCAGGTAATGTTGGTCACAGATTTGGGGTGTATAAGTCCTTTGCCAAAAGCAGCTAGGACAGTGGGTGGGTGGAATTCTGAAGTGCACATTAGACTTGTTTGATGTGGTGTGTTGACCCAATTGATTCATGTGTGTGATCATTTGGCCTTGATACATATTGTTATCCAGTGCAATCCTTGCATTCTTCTTTCACATTATGTGGACAATGATCTTGTATGACCTGTATGTAGCTGTCGAAGTGTTTCCTCAATGCAGGCCACAGTGCCTGTGCCATAAGACTGACATAGGTTTGTATGATACCACCAGATGCTTGTTCATTGTAATAGAATGGACCTATGATTAGGGACTGTTGGACTGCCTTCTGTCTGTGTCATGGCGTATGTCAAGTTGGTGGACCTGGTTTTGGTAAGTGATAAGGCTCAAGCTTTTAGCCTATTCTACAGGACAAGGTCTGACATAGACCTTTCCTCTATGGTCTGGGGGAATGGTACCATGAGATATCTAGCCTGACTGAACATAGTTCTGCCATTCTTGGCTAGGACATTCCAGTAATTTTGTAAGTATATGTGCTGTACAGTACAATAAAATGTTTTGACTAGTCACTTGAGCCGCTGTGTTTGTAGCGATTCTCTGCATATTCCTCCTTCCATTACCATCTTATGTGTTCATCATTGCCATCAGATGGATTTAACATTCACATTCTCACAATGATGACAAATTATTGGTAGGCATTGTTTTAGTGTTAGGTGTGTTTATTTACATGTACACACAAAATAAAGGCAAAACTCTAAGAAAGAATTTGACAGCGTAGGAATCAGTCATGTTGGATGTAATCGTTATGGTAAATGCCACAAAATTTGAAGTCCAAAGTCCAGTGCCCTACCAGCATGGAAAATGGAAAGTGGTTTAGACAAAGGAGTTTCATAGGGAAAGGCTCACTTCCTGGTAATGGTTTGTGTCTTGCCACCCGCACATCCTGGATGCTTGGGTGGACATCCCTGCTTGTGGGAGGGTTCTTCAGCTACAGAGGCAGGGGTGTCTGAGGCAGGTCTTTCCCATAGTAGGGCCTCCCTTCCAGTGGCTGCCACAGATGTAGAAGGGGCTGGAATAGAGTGCCCAATGGAAGGGTTGTGGTGTTGTTGACGATCCCTGCTCAGGGTGGTGTTGATGTCTCTCAGCACCCGTTAGGGAGGCCATGTTGGTATTGTGGGCCTCCTACTGATCACACATTTTGTGATGGAAGTCCCTCCGTAGCTCCCTGATCTCCCTGAGTTCAGAAAGTACCTGGCCCACGCCTTGGGATTGTTGATATGTTCCCAAGACTTGGGTGTTGGTGTCCTGGCCAGAACCATCCCCAGCAGCCACATGCCACTGGCCCACACCATCCCTCCCATGCACCCTACCCCCACATGCCTGTGCCCTTGGTGCAGCTTGCTCCCTACTACTGGTTCCAGGACCATCATTGTCGGAGGTGTCTTGCTGTGACTCAGGATCCTGGACTGGGAGGCACAGATGTTGATGCAACCTGGCTGGGAGGAGTCAATGTGGTCAGGGTGAGGCTGACAGGTGTAATCTGAACAGGTTGCCCGGATGGGCCAGAACCATCATCAATGTCCACATGTCCAAGAGTGTTGTCCTCACTGAGGGATTTATCCATGGGGGTAGTGGCAGTCTCTGTGTTCCAAGTCTGTGTGTTCCAAGTAGCAGGCAGAACTGTTGATGTGAGAGATAGAATGGTATTGGTTGTATTGTGACATCTACCTTCAATAGTTAACAGTGACATTTGACTAAGACCATGTACAAGTTGGATTTGCCAATTTGCCTTATGTGGCAGGCACACATGCTAACCTGACATTTAGGTAACATACCAATCACAGTTCAGTCAACTAGCGTCAGGATGTCTGAGTTTATTAGCACTTGAAGGGCTGATCATAGACTTATATCTTGCCCGCAGTGCAGTGAAACAGTGGCTGGGCTGGATGTGGTTTAGATCAGCTTAAAACCTAGTTGACTGTCGCACAGGCAGATCCAGAACCTTGTTATATATATGTGATAGTTGTCATCATGTGGTCAGTGCTTTGGGAATATGTCTCCTGTCAATACCATTCAGATGATGCACTTTGGTGCCTGTGTTCAGTCTTTAATGTTTTTTGGCACACAGTTTGAGCTGTCCTTCCTGTCCACATTTTTGGCATCTTGGCATAACTGCTCAAGATGGATGTAGGTGGTTAGCCACATCATAGAGTGTAACATGATCTGTATCTTGGTCCTTCCCAGGTGGGTAAACTGCATCTGTGAGTTCACAGTCAGATGCACATTGTAATATGGACACTGGCCTGGTTCTTGGAGTTACAGGGACAGGTCCTCTTGGGATATGCAGTCATGGTACTTCAAGATGTAAACACAATACACACGGGTCATCCTCTCAGGTGATTACAGTTCCATTGCAAGTTAACGTACATGGATACTTGAACAGACGCACAATGGGCTCATGTTTGGCATTGGGTATACAGTGCCTCCTGACCTTAGCATTGCCATCAGTGCCTGTTCTATACACAGGCTATACAGATGCCATCCTATCAGGTGAGTACAGTTTAATTGTTGAGTAGAGGGAGTAGGATCATAGTGGCAGAGGACAGTGTTGTGGCTGAGTAGAGTGAGAGTAGCAGGGCCTCCTGGCATTAGCATTGCTGTCAGTGCCTGTCCTACACACAGACTATACAGATGCCATCCTCTCACGTAAGTACACTCCAACGTGGAGTGTGTATTAAATGTTAAATTTGAGTAGGCTACACTGTTCTTGTTTTAGTAATATTGGAAAAGTGCCTGATGGGATTTGTAGTGCTGTCAATTCCTGTCCTACACCCAAAGTACAGAGATGTAATTTCTCCAGGTGAGTCCAGTTCACATGTTGGAGGCCAGACAGGGGTTGTAGACAGGTGGACACTGGACTGTTGAGTGGGGCAACAGAGAGGGAGGCAAAAGATGAGCAGTGAGCTTGAATGCGGCCATTTTTATTTTGTGACTTACTGGACTCCACACCCCCAGGTATTCCTGTCAAGCCCTCAGGAAGCAGGAAGGAAAAAGACCTTCTCCTCTGAAGTGGTGAGTTGTAAGGGAGGAGGTGGGAGCCCAATGCCAGTCTTCTGGACCTGCAGCTGGTACCTGGATGCCGTGGAATGGACCTTCCCACTGAGGTTGTTCCACCTCTTCCTGATGTCACCCCTTGTGCGCGGGGTGGGGCCTACAGAATTCACTCTGTTGACTATTCTTTGCCACATTTCCATTTTCCTTGCAATAGTAGTGTGCTGGACTTGGGCTCCAAATAGATGTGGCTTGACTCTAATGATTTCATCCACCATGAATCTTAACTCATCTTCTGTGAAGCGGGTAGTTTTCTGGGGTGAGGTGGTGGTGAAATGCAATAATCAATGATTAAGATAGGTGCTGGGAATTGAGAAAGTGAGAGGTAGTAAGTGGAGGGGTGCAAATGGGTGTAATGTGGGTGTAGGATATTTGCTCAGTGAGATATGGAGGGGTGCCAATTAAATTGGAAAATATCCTTTTTTGAGCACTCTGCTGGGTGTATTTTGTGTGGAAGTTACAAAGGATGGTGGTGTGCGAAGGGGTGTGTTTTATAGTGTGGTTTGTAGATGTGTGAATGTGTGTCAGCTGTGTTGTTTCTAAAATCACTCAATGTGGTGTTGTCTACTATTGTGGTGGCTGCGAGCGGCGGAGGTTCAGACTGCCTTGACATGACTGCCACTGCAATTTTGAATTTGTAATAGGTTCGATGGGCTGTCGGTGCTGGTGGTTGGACCGCCTAGTTTCCACCCTCCACCGTACTGGCAGTGTTTTTTGGCTGGGATTTGGTGGGCCTGGTTGTGTAACTCGTGATATGGCGGTCTGTATGACCACCAACATGGAGGTCTTTTTGGCGGCGACCGCTATGGAGTTCTGGCGGTCCGACCGCCAAAGTCGTAATGAGACCCTAGGTATATACTTAGATAAGGGGATGGTGGAAAGGTTCTTTCTTGTTTGAATTGATGTGATCTTCGTCAACATGTTATGTGTCTTACGTGAACTTAATTATACTTGAATAAAACTAATAAAAAACATTTAAAAAAAAAAGATATTTTGGATTTAATTGCAGATTTACATCCATTGCTACAAACAACAACAGACAGAAGTAATGTTATTCCACTGCATGACCAAATACTCTGTTCCCTACATGTATTAGCCTCAGAAGTTACCAGAGAGCAATTGCAACAGAAGGGAGTATCACAGAGAGTTTTTGCATCTTTTTTTAGAAGATGTCTTGATGTCATATCATACAAAATGGTTCTATTATTCTGGCATCCTAGCAGGACTTACAAAATACCAAACTTCTTTTTTATCAGTTTCCACAATTCTGCAATATTAGGGAATATGTAGATGGAATTCATATTGCAATTATGTCTACCCTCTGCAAATGAGTTTATTTTTATGCAATCCTAAAAATAGACACTCCTTTGATATACGGGTTGTGTGTGATGCCCTTGTTTGCCTGTTCTCTTGGCAGCACATATGACTTGTACATGTTCCACCACAAAGCTGTCTCAAGGTGTTTTTGGAGATATTTTTTGCTTGGAAAGCATTTTCAATATTGCAAACACACGTGTATCCTCCATAAATAATTTACTCATGATAATGAAAGCTTGTGCTCCTTTGTAGGTGACAATGCTTATGCTTTACATCCTTGGATCCTGACACTCTATTTAAACCAGAGAACCAGAAGTGAGCACAGATACAATAAAGCTCACAGGACCAAATGTTTAATAATAGAGCACATCTTTGGCATCCTCAAAGGGCAATTCAGGTGTCTGCATAAGAGTGGTGGTGCTCTCCAGCATCAGCCTGACATCTGCTGTAAAATCATTGCTACCTGTGCAACACTACAAAATAATATAACTATAAGAAGGGGTCTCCCCAATGAGGAGATAGAATGAAATTCCGATCCAGAGGACAAAAACACACAACCACAGATCTAAAGTGATGCCTATTGTGCTACTAGGGATAGAGCATGTCATGCAGAAATGACATAATTTTTTTTTAAGATAAGTAAAAACCAAACTATGTAAATAAAACACAAGACAAAGGGCCTGATTTAGAACTCGGCGGACAGGTTACTTTGCCACAACGATGACGGATATCCTGTTCGCCAAAATCTAAATCCCATTATATGCTATGGCATTTCGATTTCGGCAGATGGGATATCAGTCACCGATCTAAATTAGGCCCAACATATTTTTTATTGCATAACCCTAAAAAAAAATTATTTTACTTACAATATAATAAAAATATTTCCTTTCCCGAATATAAAGAAAAAATGTATAAAATTAACAACATATTTGTATTTTGCAAACTTTGCACAATATTCTTAAATCATTGTTAATAAACATGAGCAATATTATATTTATGATATATAATTTCTTCTAATTTTACTCACACTACTTTTCTCCGCAGTATGAGCCTGTAGCGTACCTGACACATCACTACCACATGTATGTCTGGGTATGCACCTAGCATTGCCAACATCAGACACAGAGAGGGTACACAGGCTTTCTTACAGCCACATCCTTCTCTGTAGTTTTTATGGACATCCTTGATCTTTTTACAATTCCACAATGCACCCAGTCTCCAATTGAGCTTGCGATGCAATCTCTGGCTTGCTCTGTGTGATAGAACACTGAGAAGACCATGGATTTAAACACTTCCTCAATGCGAGGTCCTCAGGCTGCAGCATGCGCAATTTCTAATTTCCTAATACAGATTTGCAATTTTGGAATTCAGTAGTAGGAAATCGCAAAATAGAAACTGCGATTCAAACTGATTCACAGATTGACAAAAAATGACTTTTATATATTACCATTAGTGATTCCCAAATAGCAATTCATAAATAAGTACTATTTGGAAACCCTCTTGTCAGACTGCCTACATCTGGGCCAAAATGACTTAATTGGCAGCACTCACCAATATAGAAAACGGACGCCATTGACATAGCAAGCCAGTGTTTGGGGCTTTATATTGTCATACAAAGGAAGTTTAAACGTAGCTTTGAAACCCTGGATCTGTGTCACTTAAATTGTTTTTTAATATGTGCTAGTTCATCCTTCATGGGTTCACATGTGATTCAGCTCTTCTTATGGTGAAGACATTCCTATGGATGGAAAGTTCTCCGAGACAAATTTTGAAAAAAATACTATTGCCCAGGCAAATCATCAAGTGTTCTCCTCATGAGGAAATGTTGAAAAAAAGAGGATCAAATATAGCATTTTGAAGCAGAATGTTCACTTTAATCTCTTAAAAAGCCAAAAGCTCCTAAAAGACACTCAGCCAATATTCCCTTAAAGAATTATGATGGATACACAAGCCTCATATGACTGCAAAGAGTATTCTTGCAGCAGATAGTGTGAAATGTTTTTCCAAATTGCAGTAAATGTTCACTACTCTGGGCACCCAGCCCTCTACCCTGCCCCGCACTCTACTACTCGTGTAGAGGAATCTGGGACAAGCAGCTCAGTCTTATACAGCATTGTACACAACCCCTGGGTGTACCCTACTCAATCTCTAGCAGCACAAAACAGTGGCACACTCTCAAACCCTTTACTAGTCAGCCAGCATCCTCATTGACACACTGACCAGACCTCCAACTTTCCAAATGTAATAAGGCAGCACCCTCCACCATACTGTGCAGATCACCACAGACTTTTACAGCAGGGAACTGATCATTCATGATGATATCATTGAGCACTCAAAGTAACTATTGCTAGCCATCAACCTTGCAGAAGAACACACAGGGTAACCCTGTCTCACCCTACCTCATTCATGTTTCCGGCAGTGTTCTCACTTGATGCCTGCTTATATTGGTACTACCATAAATTAAATTATTAAAATTGATTAAAAGCACTCAAATACATAAAAATAGTTTTAAAATGTAAATTACGTAAACACAAATGTAGAATATCTCTGAAAATATCTAAAATCTCACAAAATATTATTAAAAGATGTTCTGAATTATTGATTTGATATGGACTATACGTACATTCAGAAGAAAGACTGCTCCATGGCAGCTGCCAATGTTATCATATCATTTTCCGAAAGTACTCTAAAGCCAATATATATAAAGGCATCACATTAGATTGTTCAGGAAAATTCATAAAGATAACCAGATGAATTATGTCATATACATGTAGATGAGCGATGAGAGTGTTAAATGTGGAAGAGATATGCAAGTTCCCAGATTTCACCGGTTTACACTTTTTAAAGGAAAATATACAAGTCCCATATTTTCCAGATCCATAACTCACTCACCTGTCACTACCCTTTTCTACTAAGTTCTGCATATTAAGCTCCTACATTCCTTTTATCATTTAAGTCCTAGACTTAGGGCCCTATTATGAGTTCGGCGGATGGGAAAGCCCGTTCGTCAAACTCCCGACAGGGTGCCCGCCACCTACGCGGCGACCTCCCTGCCGGTGTTATTAAGAGTTTCCTGCTAGGTCAGCGGGTGGAAACCGGAGTCTCTGCCCGCTAGCCTAGCGGGAAACAGGCTACAGCATTGTCTCTGGCTCCTAATCGAGCCGGCGGCAATGCTGTCACCTGCAGGATGCCAAGTGCATGGGCAGTGCAGGGGCTCCCCTGCACCCGTTCTCCGCCAGCCTTTTCATGGTGGTGTTACCATCATGAAAGAAGGGGCTCGTAATCCCCAGAGGAGCGCTGCCTGCAGTGCTGCCCTGGCGGATTAGGACTGACACCAGCTTCCAGACTCCTTGTGTAATGTGCCGGTCAGCAATTTCCTCTGGGCCATTATTTTATGTGCAGAGAATATGTAATCCAAATTCAGACACTTAGGAGAAAACACATTTTTCAGCTTTCTGTGATAATAATTTCAAATAACTATCCCATCTGTAATCAAAGGTGGACTAGGGAAACTCCTCACTGTAAGGAATTCAAAAGCTACACCTCCCCCACTCTAATCCGCCATACATGCGGCTGCCAGGCTGGACGCTGGCTCTTTGAAGCTTGATCACATCCCTCCATTTCTGATCCCACCAAAGAGACTTCCATTTGATACAAAAAGTATTTTCAAATTCACCTGTTTTATCCACAAAATGCTCCACAAAATGCTCCACTCAGCAACCTCAACCCATTGCCTAGAAGTTGAACATCTGAGGTGGGCAAAGCCACCCTCAAACCACCTCATTGTCAAAATTCCATCCTTCAAGTAACACAGACCCTGAAACATTCCTTCTCTGGGAACATGTGCAAAGTGGAACTCTAGTCCAGTGGCTATAAGGGCAAAACATTAAGAAAGGAGCTGTTACACATGTTGTTCCAACAACACTGTAGTACATTGTGCAATGTTTATTAGTATGCAGAGTGTATGTATAGGCTGTGTTCTATGTTTTAGTATTTATATGGAGGGGTTTAGAATGTTGAGATAGAGAGATATGAAGTGCAGTGAGGACAATATGGATGTGAACCGTGGGGGTTATTCTACAGCAAATATTTAACCTTAAAACCACTTCTGTGTCAAGTAGTTATTACACTCGCTTCTACAGCTGAAAGTGCATACACCATGTTCAGATTCATCCATGCTTTCTTCCTCTAATTTCCTTTTACATTTGTTTGTTTTTATTGGGGGCATCTAATTCTAAACTATCTAGCATACTTGCACATGTATGTGTTTACACTTGTGTATATAATGGGATATAGTATTCTTCTACAGTAACATTAAATTTTGTTTTTAAAGTTTGGTTTATATTCACACCATTATTATTTTACAAATTTAGAAACTATAAAGTGTTATATTCCTGACATATTAAAAGTATTCTACTAGCATACTGTTCAAAAGATTCTAAAATGTCACCATTAATGCAATTACTAGTTTACTAATAAATTAATGAATTAATATTTTTACAAAGCGCAAACAGCTGCTCCAACAAGGAGTGTCCTGGCTCTAGATATTAGTAAGGCATGGCAAGGGAAAGCTAAAAAAAAGAAGAAAGGAAAGGCCGACCAAGTCAGAACACATAAAAAAATTGAGTTTTCAGAACGCTCTTGGATGACTTCTCTGAGGTAGTGTGTCTAATATGGTCAAGTAAAAGGTTCCAAAGATTCGGGACCAAATAGGAGAAGTAACACCTGCCTGTTCTAGTCTTTTTAATCTTGGGGATGTAAAGCAAGTTGTGGTTGGCTGAGTGCAGTACCTTGCTAGGAAGGTATCTTTTGATTTTGTCATGAATATATGGCAGGCCTTTCATTTGAGTGACCGTGAACATTATTGTCAGAACTTTGAACTTTATTATTTGCATGATGGGGAGCCAGTGGAGTCTTTTCAAACCATTTCAGATTGATTGCATTTTAAGAATATTCAGCACCAATTTGGCAGGCAAGTTTTTAACCCGTTGCGCTATGTTTATTAATGTTTGGGGGGATCCCAGAAGCATCACATTGGCATAATCGAGTCTGGAAGTGATCGATGCATGAATAATGGTCATCATCAAACACTATCCGGTTTAAAAATGTCAACCATAAGAACAAATAAATATATATCACATCACATAATCACAATAATTTTAGAAAAAGCCACAAATGTTCGTAATTTTTAAAAAATACATTCAAAATATTTTAATTTCCCATACAAAATTACAGTGAATCAACTTCTCTTACCAATAAAAACTTTTAAGTAAAATTAAAAGAGAATTGCAATACTCCACCAGATTTGACACATCAAAGACCATGCACAACTAATTTTAAAACTTTTAAAAATCGCATTCAAACCGAATAAAGTGTTTGATGATGAATAATGGTCTTTCTGGTGTGTTCCTGCAGGAATTTGAGGGCCTTTCTTAAAGTTTTAAGCAAAGAAAAGCAGCAGTGATAAATAGTTTAAATGAAAGGGCATTATCTTACTTTACTCCCCAGATTTTTCAGAGTTTGAACAAAGACAGCTCTAATACATCCAATCTGCTACTGCAGATAAACATCTCTGGAAATTGGCAGAAACCAAGGCATCCAGATGCTTGAAGCCAAACATCAGCTGGGTGTTCTCGTCGTAGGACACCACATTGACACCCTACTCTTAAACAATAGCTGCAAGGGGGCCATGTAGATGTTAAAGAGACACAGGCTCAAAGCTGCTCCCTGTGGTACTCCTCAGACGACCTCTCGAAACCACAATATAAAAAGGGGGAGGTAGACTACTTGCTTACAGTTAGAAATATTTTTTTTTATCCATTTCCACACGGTGCCAACATATCCTGCTTTTTCCAATCTTTGCAGGAGCGTGTCATGTGACACTGCGTCAATGGCTACCAATATTTCGAACAGGATCACAATGGTGTTTGTGCCCAAGTTGAGGTGAGTTTTCATAAACTCAGTCACTTCTAGAAGGACTGTCTCTGTACTGAATCCCGATTGGAAACTGGATTGCGAGGGATGTAGTACATTGTTCACCTTGATAAAATTAGTAATCGTATGATTACCTACAGATTCCAACATCTTCACACAAGCAGGAAGGGGTAAGACAGGTCTGTAGCTGGCAGGGCATGAGGGGTCCAAGTTGTGTTTTCTTTAAGAGAGGAAGGACCAGCGCCTCTTTCCAACATGCAGGCACTGAGCCAGAGACAAGAGAAAGAATGCTTTGATCTGTGGATCCAAAGACTGTGAAGCCCTTTTTAGAATGTGTGTGCGTGGGGGGGGGGAGGTCCAGTGGCAAGCAAGAGTAAGCTTTTAGGATCAAACTCCATTAATTCTTCAAGGAAACCTTTTTGAAGGAAGACAACTGCCTTTTCAACGATTTGGAGGTTGATCCAGAAGTGACCAACCTATTAGCTTTAGAATTTGAAAAGAGTAGATTTTAAATACCTTGTTGTGAAATAATCTAATGAGTTAACAATGAACTCCTGTGAAGTCAGTGTAGATTGATTTAAAACTTAAGAATATATCAGGGAGTTAACAATTTTAAAAAGTGTATAAGGTGCATTTTCTGCTTTGTTGATTTGTTTGGTAAATAGAGAAGCTTTAGTTTTTTAAATATTTTTTCTGAACAGTTTTAGAGCAATGTTATGCTAAATTTGTCTTCCTCGAGGAAGTTATTTTGCCATTTCCTGTCTAAAGCTTTGCACTTCTGTTTTCAGCTTTAACTGTGGCAGAAAACCAGAGTTCAGAAGAAGAGGATCTTCTATTTAACTCACGCTCAGAGGTATTATATCATCAAGAGTGGTCTTATGGTCAGAATTAAAAGAAGATACAGCAAAATGAATGTCTACAAGCTGACTAATTCTATGGCAATTGCAGAATAAAGAAAGATTTGACTGACTGACTAACCATTATTTGTGAGCATACCGTGTTTAGGGGTGGAGCAATGGAATGCCAAGGATGATAAAGAGAAGGCTTACATTTTTTTTAAGCCAGGAAGGTGGGGACCTCTAAAATGAGAGGAACTAAGATATTGCCCGTCTAAGCTAGGGGGTCAATAGGACCAACTTCTAAAGGCGGAATAGAGAATAAAAGAAAATAACATTGAGTGTGTGTTCCACTTTTAGACCTGGCATTCTTAAGGTGGCGTTACCCCAGACTTTTTGCCCTTCTTCTCCTATTTTTCTGATCATCTTTTTGCGGACCTTAGGATTCTGAGCACTTTACCACTGCTAACCAGTGCTAAAGTGCATGTGCTTCTCCCCTAAAAATGGTAACATTGGTGTATCCACAACTGGCATGTTCAATTTACCTTTAAGTTCCTTGTAAAGGGATATTCCATATGCCCAGGGACTGTAAATTAAATACTACTAGTGGGCCTGCAGAACTGATTATGCCATCCACGTGAGTAGCTCTGTAAACATGGATCAGGCCTGCCACTGCTGAGTCTGTGTGTGTGGTCTGACTGCCACGCAGACTTGGCATTTAAAACCTCTTGCCAAGCCTTAAACTCCCCTTTTGTTACATATAAGCCACCCCTAAAGTAGGACCTAGGGAGCGCACATGGCAGGGTGCCATGTAAGTAAAAGGCAGGACATATACTTTTAAGTGTTCATGTCCTGAAAATGAAAATTCCTAAGGTTGTTTTTCATTATTGTGAGACCTGGCCCTCTCATAGGCCAGTATTGAGTTTTCCTTATAATACCTTTAAGCTGTAATGTAGATTTTCCTAGTAATTTATGACGGAAAGTCTTAATTTTATTAAAGACACGGAGGCGAGTATTATGCTTCTCTTACTTGCTTTAATTTTAATAGCAGCAGTCAAGAAATACAACTCCCAAAAGGCTTAGAATAAAGAAGCCAATGGGAGCGAAAAACGTAAGTAAAAATTGCACCAATCAGAACAATGGAAGCTACATATCCACTAAGCTTGACTGCGACCAGCCCTCTTTCTTGATGCGAGAAGGCTAGTAATTAGGGGAAAACAACGGTAAAATGGCCAAGACTATGGCAACTGCTAGAGACAAAGGACAAAAGTCCTGGATCAGATCCAAACATAAACGAAGTGAGGAAGACATCCGGTAGGGAGTAACGGAACTGCATCGGAAAGGATCCGGCCGTCCAGACAATATGTTGTTGCTTGACAAAACCACCTTCTGATCAGGTAGAGGTTGGAGTTGGAGCGGAGATTGCTGCAGGGAGGGAAAAAACAAGAGAAAAATCAGAAGCATCTCCTTGTTGAGGCGGGATAATACTCGCCTCCGTGCCTTTAATAAAATTAAGACTTTCCGTCATAAATTACTAGGAAAATCTACATTTTATGTCAAGAACGGAGGCTCATATTATGCTATTTTAAAGCATATTAATCACAATTGATGTAGCAGTATGAACTGGCTTACAGTAAAACGTCCTGAAAACATTAGCATTGGACCAATCAGCAGATCTCAGAATGTCCTCTAACCTAGATCCAACCCAAAAGGCCTTGGAAGCCATGGCCCCAATAGCTGAGTGAGCACCAAAAATGGAGGTATCAATACCCGCCAGGGACATTACCCAACAAACCCATCTGGCCAGAGTCGCAGCAGACACGGGATTGTGTGGTTTTCTGAAAGAAATTAACAACTGGGAAACAGAGGACTTTCTGAGATTAGCTGTACGTTCTTCGTAACACTTGAGACATTGTCCTACACATAGCTTAGGTTGATCAGGAAAATATGGGTAACAAACTGTGCGTAAATTAGTTTTAGTATGTTTCGTAATGGAAAATAGTACTCCCGTAGGGGCGAACTGTTGGGAGGTAATGTCAAGTGCTTTAACATCTGATAAACGCTTAATGGACACTAAACAAAGCAGCATAGTAAGTTTTGCTGAAAGCATTTTTAAAGATAGGTCAGAATTATCCTGCCAAGAAAGAAACAAATTCAAAACAACATTTACATCCCATAACTTTTAATATTTAGGTAGAGGAGGAATTGAAAATTTTACTCCCTTTGACAGTCGGCAAAGAAGAGGGTGTTCACCCACCGGTTTTCCGTTGACATAGGTGTGATGCGTGGAAATAGCAGATCTATAAAAATTAATTGTCCTATAAGACCTTCGCTAGCTTGTGCAGCCAGAAAGTTAATTACATAATTTACATCTGTTGAAACGGGATCGAGGTCCCTTGCCATGCACCAGCTAGACCAAAGAGAACAGGCGGAAGAATATGCCTTCCTGGTACCGGGAGCCCAGGCTTTATTGATGAAGACGGTAGCTTCGTCCGAAATTGGGATGGTAGATGGGGAAGGCCCGATACCTTCCAGCCTGAAAGGACGAGAGTTTCATTGAGTACCAAGGGATGAGGATTCCCTAATGGGTCTAGGAGAAGGGATGGAAAGGAGGGGAGCAGAAAGGGAAAATCGATTGTCAATTCCAAGAGAGGAGGAAACCAAATCTGAGATTGCCAAAATGGTACCACCAAGACCAGGGTTGCCTTCTGACGTCTGACCTGGGCCAGAACTCTGGAGATCATAATAAAAGGAGGGAAAGCATAGTTGACCGTTTGTGACCAATCCTACAGAAACGCATCGGAGGCCAAAGCCGAAGGATCCGGACGCCAACTGAAAAAGTGGGGAAGTTGAGCATTGAGGCGAGAGGCGAAGAGGTCGATACTGAAGGGGCCTCATCTGTGGAGGATAGACTTGAAGACTGAGGGGTGAAGTCTCCAGTCGCTGTAATCTCTGAGGAAACGAGAATGCCAGTCTGCTGTTTGGTTGAGGGAGCCGGGGAGATATTCCGCTGTGAGGGAAATCCCGTTGTCTAAACAATATTCCCAGAGGCTTTTTGCCAGGTCTGCTAACGGCTTCGATCTGGTTCCTCCTAAATGGTTTATGTATCGGACAGCCGAAACATTGTCCATACGGAGGAGGATGGTACACTGAACCTTGCCTTTTGCCAGGCTCTTTATTGCAAAGGAGCCTGCAAGCATCTCTAAATAGTTGATGTGCAATCTGGACTCCGTTAGTGACCATGTACTGCCAGTCGCGATTGGTCCACAACGGGCGCCCCAACCCGTCAGGCTTGCATCGGACTCTAACACAAGATCTGGGGCTGACTGAAAAATGGTTCTGCCATTCCAGGCGTCTAAATGGTCTAGCCACCATTGAAGTTCTAGGCGAGTTTCTTGATCTAGAACAATCAGGTCCGAATAGGCTAGACCTTTTCTGAGGTGACAGATTTTTAATCTTTGAAGGGCTCGATAGTGCAAAGGGCCAGGGAATATGGCCTGAATCAAAGAGGACAAGAGGCCTACAATCCTGGCCAAAGATCTCAGAGAGATGTGGGTTTTTCGAAGTGTTCTTCGGATTTCCGATTTGATGGAATTTACTTTTTGTAAGGGAAGGTGAAGAGAGGAAGAAGAGGAGTCTATTTCGAATCCCAGGATCTGAATTCTTTGAGAAGGGACCATGCTTGATTTTTCTTCGTTGACAAGGAAACCCAATTGGGAGAGAAGAGAACAAGTTAATTGTAGATGGGAAAGAAGGGTCTTGCGATTCTGATGTAAGATAAGGATGTCGTCGAGATAAATCAGCAGTCTGATGCCCAAAGCTCTGAGATGCGCTGCTATTGGCTTCATCAGCTTTGTGAAGCACCATGGTGCTGACGACAGACCGAACGGAAGGGAGGAAAACTGGTAAGTTTGCCCGAGCCAATGAAACTGAAGATATTTTCGGTGGTCCTGATGAATGGGAACTGAAAGGTACGCATCCTGAAGATCTAGACGTACCATGAAGTCTAGAGGGAGGAGTATATCCCGTAAATGGAGAATTGTTTCCATCTTGAAATGTCGATATATGACAAACTGGTTGAAAATTTTTAAGTTTATGACTGGCCTGAACTTTTTGTTCTTCTTTTGAACCAAGAATAGTGAACTGAGGAACCCGGAGGGATCTGGTGTCGAAATTTGAATGGTGTTTTTGGAAAGGAGAGAATTCACTTCTTCTGAGATGAGACATTTCTTTTGAAAAGATCAGCGGCGGGGGAAGATAAACTTGGCGAGGTTGGGAATAGAATTCTATTTGGTATCCCAGGACGGTATTCAGAACCCATGGATCGGAAGTTAAAGAGCGCCATTTTTGAATGAAGTAACTTAGCCTTCCCCCCACTGGAGGAAGGCCAGAGGTAAGCCTTACCTTGAGTTTTGTTGGCTCTGAAACCGCGTTGTCCACGGCCCCTGTAGCCCCTTCCTCTCTGAGGGTAAAACTGGGGTTTGTAGGCTTGATATCCGTAATTGGAGTATGCGTATGAGGAGCCTCTGAATCCTTGAGGATGAGTGAAACGGCCGGTAGAGCGGCTCCTGCCTGTACCGGCCCTGCCGAAAACCCGTTGGTTAAACACCTTTTTAATATTCTGCTGTGCCTTGTCAATTGAGGAAAAAGTAGCTACGAACTTTCCAAGGTCTTTAACAAATGAGTCCCCGAAGAGATGACCCCCAGCTTTCACTCCAGGATCCATGGAAGCCAGATTGGATAGTTTGGGATCCAATTTGAGAAGCAGCCCCTTTCTTCTCTCATGAGTGATGGCCGCGTTGGCGTTGCCTAACAAGCAAAATGCCCTTTGGGTCCAGAGGGAGAGTTCGGAAGGGTCGATGTCGGTATTATCTGTTTTGGCTGCTTCAGCCAAGTCCAGAATGCGAGCCAAAGAACCCACTAAGTCTAGTAGCTTATCCTGGCAATTTGACCAGGCCTTGTTTACCCCTTTGCGGGGGTCTTTGCCAAATTTAGAGAAAAAAGTCAAGAGGGATTCGTCAATCACAGGGGTTGTGGCAATATTAGAAGAGAGGGAAGGTCTGGGACATTCTGATTGCATTTTAACTCTTGTTTGCTTATCCAGTTGAAGCCTTAACCTGGACGCTATGTATTGACCCACATGGGCCGCGGGAGTCCACTCCGTGGAGTTGGGATGGTGGAGATAGGAAGGGTCAAACATGGGATTACCTTCTGAATCTAGGACAATTTTTGTGGAAAAAGGGGTAGAAACTTCCAATTTAGGCTTTTTAGGAGGGGAAGCCTGAGAGAGCGATCCCCACACATCGGAATCATCATCCAAATCATCCATATCGCCGACATCATCGTCGGTATCCGAAATATGTGAAATTATAACTTGTTTTGGCGCTGCTAAAGTTTTTTTTGTTTTGGATTTACGTTTACCAGATACTTGATCAGAATTCCCCTCCTGTGAAGGAGGCCCGGGAGGCATTTCATCCACAGTCATGGGTGAAGAGACATCACCAGTCAGCAAAGCGCCATCATTTTGTCGTGACAAATCCTTGTTTTTTCTCTTTCTGCTATCCCCCGCAGAATGGGCCATGAAGGATTTGAAGAACATGTTCTGAACAGAACTCTCAATGTTTTTTGACATCTTAGACATAGTGGCTGCCATAGCCTTTGTCATAGCCTCATTAATAAAAGCTCCAAAATCTTTATTGCCTGAAGTTTCAGAAAAGGGATTTTGACCTTCCATACTAGCTAATAACCACCAGGGGGCCAAAGGGTATAACAAGATATAGCAGGTGAGGAAAAAACCTGAGAGGAAACAGTTAATAATGTAGACAGGCTGAAAAAATCAATAAACACGCCCTAGGAGGCGTGGCCGAACCCCTAGCACCGAGGGAAAGGAGACCGGAGAGTTGTGAACCTCGTCGGACGAGGTGTGGAGCTGAGCGCGATGGCCCGGGACACTCAGGCGTCGAGAGACGGCAGTACGAAGCCGTTTGAGGTAGGGAAGCCGTGGAGGAAGCAGGTGAGGAAAGCAACGGACGCGTTCAAGACGAACGCGACCGTTAGAACGTTCGAGGCAGCAACGCTGCCTGGAACACGCGCGAGCACTCTACAGCTTAAACGGGTCGAATTCCGAGCCGTATAAGCAGAAAGAAACCAGAGTAACAATAGTTACATTAAAAACGAACGTGCAGACTTAAATACTATAAAAGTAAATACAATACATATGTTATAAGAAATAAACATAGGAAAGAAAAAGTATGTGACTTATCTTGACTGCGAGCAGCAAGAAAGAGGGCTGGTCGCAGTCAAGCTTAGTGGATATGTAGCTTCCATTGTTCTGATTGGTGCAATTTTTACTTACGTTTTTCGCTCCCATTGGCTTCTTTATTCTAAGCCTTTTGGGAGTTGTAGTTCTTGACTGCTGCTATTAAAACTAAAGCAAGTAAGAGAAGCATAATATGAGCCTCCGTTCTTGACATAAAATTCCATATCTGAGAGGAGTAGCTGCATCATGTTTAGTGCGATTTGATTGGTAGTAATTGATCCTCTTTACTGGTAAAGTCAGATTTATTACTATTTTAGAAATGGCACTTTTAGAAAGGGTGCATTTCTCTGCACTCACTGCCCTGTGTACCTACAGCCAATCTTCAAAACACATCTGGCTTGGGCTAGGTGATGGCTACACTTGTGCATTCCCTTCAGCCACCCACAACACAGGATACTCAGCTGCATCTGGGAAGGACTCATACTTACACCTCAAAGGGTAGTGACCAGAACCCACAGAAAGGGGCTGATTACCTACCACTGAAAGTCTGGAGCTGAGGCTGACCTGAAAGGGCGACCTGTGCACTTCATAAGAACTCTTTGTAGTCATCCCCCACATCAAAGGCACCTTCTAGTACAAGTACTGGGTCAATTACACCACTCAAATAATACACGTCTGGATTCAAGGAAATGCTGCTGGAATAAAGACTGCTGTGTGCCAGGATTGCCACTCTGCCAGGATTGACTGCTAGCAGGAACTGCATCCCTGCTTTGCTGTGCTGCGCTGCTGCATGCCGATCTCTGCCTGGTAGCCAAGAATCATTCACCAAACCCAGAGTGACTCCAAGCGCCTTTTGCTTTCCTTTGTTACTCACTTGCATCTTCGATCCCATGGAGCGGCCCTGCTAAACTTTACTGCTTGCTGTTTCTGTCACCCTGAGCAGCTTTGCCAAAGTTTGCCGCTTGCATCTTCGATCACACGGAGCCGCCATGCTAAGCCTTTGCCGCTCACTACTTCAATCACCCTGAGCAGCTTTGCCAAACATTGCCGCTTGGGAGTGGCCCTGTTAAGCCTTTGCCGTTGGCTACTTCAATCACCCTGATTGGCTTTGCCAATCCTTGCCGCTTGCATCTTCAGTCATCTGGAGTGGCCCAATTAAACGTTGCTGCTCGCTGCTTCAATCACTCCAAGCGGCTTTGCCAAACGTTGCCGCGTTCATCTACGATCAACCAGAGCGGAGTAAGTAACCTTCGTTGCCTGCTTTCTTCAAGTACCTGGAGCGGCCTTGCTATACCTGGCCACCACACAGTCCCCCCACAGTCCCCACTGGCTTCCCTGGTGAAATCACCCAGGAGACACTCAACCGCTCCCTGAGAGGAGCGCAGCCCGAACATTACTGCAATCTTTGGAATCAACGTGCAGTCGTGTCAAGGAGTCCCCAGCATCACCTCTGATCTCATCACTGATTTTCAACCTTGTTTTATTTCATCCTGCAAAGCAAATATTTAAACATATACAAATTGGATCTGTATTGTTCTTACCTTGGATTAACCAGATAAACAAGCATTATTTTTCTACATCCGTGAAGGCTTTTTGTGGTGTACTTCCTGTGATTGTTGTGTGTGTGTTGCACAAACACTTTACACATTGCCTTCTAAGTTAGGCCTGCCTGCTCTGATCCAAGCTACCAGAGGGTGAGCACAGGCTAATTTATGTTGTGTAATTGACTTGCCCTGACTAGGATAGTGGTCCCTACTTGGACAGGGTGCATATTTCTACAAACTAGAGACCCAATTTCTAACACCCTCCTTGTGCGTAGGACCTTTGAGTCTCTGCACAAGGTAAGTTGTTCTGCGGCTTTACAGGTATGATAATCATTGTGTAAGTTCCAGTCACCTAATACCACGAAATTATCATCATGGAGACAGAGGGACATAATTGCTGTAGACAATAAATTGCCAAATTTGGAATCAGGGTTAGGGGGATAGTAAATGAGGACTCCAGAAAAGGAGAAGGTATCACAGACTTTATAAGTAAATGAGAGAACATCCGTGCGATGTCCTAAATCCAGGGGCTGACTAACGCTGAGGAATTTAGACCAATACATAATGGCTATATCCTCCACCCTCCCTAATGTTACCTGCTCTATCTAAAAGAGGTTGGGTAGTCATTAGTAATAGCGAGGGCGAGATCAGGGCCTGAACAGGGGTTAAACCATGTTTTGGAGAGATAAACAATGTTCCAAAAAGCCTTCTAAATAAGGAGTCCTTTTTTTTTTTTAACTGCACTCCACAAGAATATGGGGTCATATAATGCTCATCCTCTGTATATTCATTAAACTAATAATGTATTTGTAACTAAGTGACGTGCCACCCACTGGTTTCTTGCTATATAAACATGCAAAACATAATTACCTCTTGTATGTTTTAGTACCTTGAACACTGGGCCACCTTTTGACGTGTCTATATCCACTGCGGAGTAATTGATTCGCCTAAAATAAATGCCATGTTTTATTTGAGCACACACAGGGAAGTACTAAAATCACACTTTGTATGCATAAAGACAGTATAGATAGTATAGTTATGTAACGTACACTGAGAAATAATATAATGATAAAATTTGCATTTGCATAAAGACAGTATAGATAGTATAGTTATGTAACTTACACTGGGAAATAATATAATGATAACATTTGAGGAAAATAGACCTATGAGATGAAATTGTGGAAGGTGGTAGTGCATGGAGATCAGTGCTCCATCAACATTTTTCAAAGGTATAAGGCTAGTGTCAGACACGCTCCAGAACATGAGGTGCAAGTCTGAGACTGGGCGGGTGGTTGAAAAGCTCTGGAATGATGCAAGTAGTTCTTCAAAGTCACCTTAGTATGGTGCTTCATTGGAGAGACATAATGAAGGCACATGCAGCCCCTTTCATCTGGCAGCCCCTATTCAACCAAAGACCTATGAATATTTGTGAGATATGGTAGTCCCTCATTTTGCAGAACGCCACTGCTCCAGTGGGTTCAGCTGTTCTCATCTGTCATCAGTTCCTGGGCTTTGGAGAAAATCATTATCTGCATTGCCAGCGCCATTCAGAAAATTGTCTGCTTTTAGGAACTAGGGGCCGGATGTAGCAAAGGTTTTTCCCCATTCTATGTCTATGGGAAAAAGTGTTCGTACATATGGCCCTAGGTGCTGGAGCGTTTCTCCTGAAAAGAAAAACATCACCATCATAAATCTTGTGTCAGGAGAAATACAGCTAGTTTTGAATACGTTGCCAGGAAGTATGATGCAATCACAGTTTCTGGCACAACAAATGTCTAATTTATCCAACATTTCTTGTCCAGAATAAAACAAGAAGCAAATTGTGGTAATATGCAATGTTCAGCAAATGTTCATCAAAAAGTAAGGACCTGATGTTTATTTTGCAGATGCGCCGCCGTTCCGCCATGGGGACGGAGTAAATTACCCCAGCACTATGACGGAGGGACCGCCTGTGAAATTTATAAATAACTGCTGGGCAGGTGGTCATTTGTAAAAGAATTTGCATGAACTGCTGTCATGGCGGGTCCTGTCAATGCATATTACTGTCTGGTCCAGGGCTCCATCGGCATGACGCAACCCTGCACCAAACAGTATTCTTCTTTTTATTTTCAAAACAGTGTTTTATTTTTATTTTTTCCCCTCACCATGGGAGTCATCTCACATGTGGCAGGGGAGGATGGGGGGGCATTGTTTGGCTTTTACTGTCACTCACTGCCAGGTTTTGACTGTTAGTGATGGACAGTAAAGAAACGGCTTCATGTCTGCCCATCCTCATCGGGTGGGCAGACATATAGCCATTCCTGTGACGGCCCTTACTCTGTTGTGCTGTTGGTGAGGACTGGTTATGAAGGCGATGGAACATGACCGCCATAGCCAAACTGAAGTTCCACCCACATATAAATCGGGCAGGCAGACCTTCATGTTGGCAGTATGTATACTCCATCACTATGCATGCCACCACATATAAATTGGGCCATTAGTTATTGTCCTTAGCTTGATTCATGGGAGCGGCACAAGTAAAATAAATGAAATATAGTATGGTAGTTTGTGGTCTCATAGAAGTCAGAGTGACAAAACGAGATCATGCACTACAACCAAAATTGACACAGTGATAGTCTAGAATCTGTAAATTGATTCATCTTTTAGAAATAAAACCACATTTTGAAAATATCCAGCCTTGCCATTAAAATTTCATTTTTAAAAAATATTTTTGTACATTTAATGAAACATTTCATAATTTGTACATCTGTCTGATACTTGTTTCTGTATTTTCTGTGTACTGTTTTCAGATTAAACTAATTTTCACTGCTCAGACTGTGGCTTCCAGATGTGATTCAGTGGGATCCACAGCAGCAAACTGACATCAGTATTGACATTAGCATTCTTGTGGGATTTAAATATATATCGGGGATTACCAATTGTGCCTGATCAATTATGCCAACAGTACTGCTCGATTATTCCAATGGAGTGTTAATTTATACCAGTCCTTCGTGCAATTATAGCAGTTAAAGAGGCAGCGATAATGCTCACACATACTTGTGGTGCTCCAAGTATGTCAGATATACAGTTCAATCATGCCAGTGATGCTGCTCAATTATACTTGTGATATTTGTCACCATTGTCTGTGACGCTTGTCAAATGTGTCAGCTGTCAGCCATGCAAGTGAAACTTATCAATTATGCCAAGTGCACTCAATTATGCCTATGGTGCTGGATTGCATTAGTAATTCTGCTTACATTAAGCCTGTTAAACTGCTCAGGTTATGCAGGTTGTTCTGTTCACTTATGCACGTTATTGCATCTGTACTACACTATTATACTTGTTAGGCTGACCAATCAGACCAGTTAAGAAGCCCCAGTATTCACTGATCAATTATGCCACTTCTGCACCTCAATTATGCCATCTCTGGTGCTGCATCACAACAGTAATTTTTGTTGCCCAATTTGCCTGTTTTATATCCCAATTATGTTCATTGTGTGTCTAAAACATGCAGCTCTGTTTGCCTAATGGGCGGATAACTCCTTCCTGTTGTGAAGTTCATTGATAGTAATCTCCATTATGCAGCTCTACTATCCCTCTGGTGTTTGTCAGTTACGCAGTTTGTGCACTTGAATTAAATTTGTGGTCCTTCTCAATAATGCACATTTGGCTGTTCAGTTATCCCTTTGAAGCTTCTCTGTCATGCCTGCGATGCAGGGCAGTCATTCATGTGTAGCATATTACTTATTTCAGAGTAGAGCTTTGGTGTGTAGATATGTTCTATACACCTAGGGCCTGATTCACAAAGGTAAACCTACATTTTTATGTGCGTTTAGGATTGCTTGCTTTCCACACATGCATTTTCCTAGTAGTATCCTTATGACTGCGGAGCCTTCGCACACACAAATATAGGATCGATCTATAGAACATTTCTGTTTTTCTATGTGCAGAGACCTTGCAGTCTTAAAGATATTATTAGAAAACTAACTTTGTGAACAGCAAACAAACATAAACTTCCACAAAAGTGTAAGTTGACCTTTGTGAATCAGGCCCCATATATTTTCGATTTAGCTTAAAAAAATAGAACTTTATTGTGAGTGTGTAGGAGAAAGTCTGTGATGATATTTGTAAGTATGTTTGTTTTTCTACTAAACCTTTGGAATGAAGGCGTTCAACCTCTCATCATGGGTTCTGCCTAGACAGGTCCCCTTGATGACGCTTTCTGGGGCATTCTAGATTTCTAGGGGCCATGGCAGTCTTCACGAAGGATTAAAAGTCATCACATGATACGCAGATGCATGGCATCAAATAGAGCCAAATGTAGAGGAAATAAGTCATCGCATGGCGTGGGCTAGCTGAAGGACTTCATCTTATGGCGTGCCTACCACCTTACCATGAATAATCATGACACTGGTGATTTTAGCATAGCGCCTCGTAGCCTTTAGCGCTGTCAAGCTGAGCATCGAGGAAAACCTTCAGCAGTCTTGGAAGCCCCAAACTGAGGGACTTAATGCCATGGCGCATGAAACATCATGACTAATACCGAATGTCAAACTGCACTTCGGCGTATTGATCACCACTGTGGCGCAGCACTTTAGCATATTTACTGATATCGTGGAATTTTGAGTCACAAACTGGTCATCTCAGCTCCCCTGGCACATTGATCAATACCCTTGGCCCCTTGAGCAGCAATCAGGCATACTGATTAGCATCCTAGCAGAATGAGCAGCTTCCCAACAGATACATTCCATAGCATTCTGTACAGCATCCCAGGTACATCACCCTGGAACAATTGCATAGTCAGAGAACTTTTGCATGGTCCCTATGTGTCTACAGCAACACTCGGACATATGGGGAGCACCCTGGCACACTGTGTAGCATCAATGACCAGCCTGGTCACACTGAGCAGTATCCCTGGCATATAAAGGTACAATGATTTGAATATAGCACCTGGGTATAATTTACCACCCCAAAACAACATCCTGGTGCCAGTAGTGGTACTTTGACATACTGAACAGTAAACACTGAGCAGTATCTCTTGATTTCACTAGTTGTGCCATGGTTTTTTGATTGGGCATGTAACATTAATGGCATTACCCTGGTATATGTGAGAATCACACAATTGAATATTTACAGCTCTCTGGTAAATTATGTATACAATTCTGAAGATTTCTACGTATTTTTTAAAAACATAGCTTTTATATTTACCCACACCGGATTTATGATGTTTTTTTCTGCTTGGGCACAGTGAACTCTTGTGGCTCTTTCTACTGCACTACATTAAGTGTTCCTTCGAGAGACATACTTTTGTTAAGGGCACATGAATGCACTTAGGGCCAGATGTAGCAAAGGCTTTTTCCCATTCTGTGTCAATGGGAAAATGTGTTCGTACATATGGCCCTTAGTATTGTAATGTAATAATGCTCATAGGTACTATTTTATACTTTGAAGGACTGAACTGCGTTTTCACAAGTTCTGCAAAGCCCATGTTGTTGCTAATATTTTTGTAAATATATGCCTTAAATTAATCACTTTCCACAATAATAAAACAAAGTCTAAGGGCATGGCAGGTGGGAAAGTCAAATCTTGCATAGCTAAATGACTGGTATTAGCACCATTACCTATGGTCTTTTCTTCATGGGTGGCTTTGCTTCCTAAAGGACGTGGTTCTATATAGACGGGTACGGAGGAAGGCCCTAAAACAGTCCTGAGAAGCAGCCAGAGAAGCAAACTCCCAGCATATCTTCTGAAAGCCTTTCAGAGGGTGTCTTTCTTGAGTCTAATGGATCTCTTTAAAGTCACCACCCATCCTGTAGTGTAGGGCTCTGCAGCAAAATACACTTCCCTCTTCTCATGTTTGCCACCAAGCTTCCAGACCAGCAATATCATTCTGTCTTTGCATGGGTTCTAAGGCTCACATCCTAGCCTAGTTAGGACATACATTAAATCGCTGCATGAACTAAAGCAATATAGGTTTCACATCTTCCAAACCTGGATGTCCAGTGCCTATCTGAAGCTGAACAAAAGCAAGACAAAATTCCTGTTACTTGCCAAGAACAAAAAACAAGACCTCCTACAACCCTTGCATGACCCCTGTGCTTCCAAGCAGCCCAACTTTCAATGAATGTCTAGTCACTTGCATTCACCCTGGACACCAACCTCACCCAGAAGGAAGGCACTGCCAAAAAATAAAGACAGACAAGTACCAGCTATCTCTTCAAAAGAAAGTCAATCTGTTTCTTCCAGACATAACCCACTGAGCTATAAATATAAAAACCCATTTCTGTGACCTGCATGGTACACGTTCTTTGCAGCAGGTATATTAACCCTCAGCACTCCCTTTATAACGAGTCAAAACCCCCATTAGACAAAACTCTATCTCTCTCCAGCAGCAACATCAATCACCAGGGTTATCTTGCCATTTTTATTGCTGCCTGAAAACTGCTGAACATACAAAAAACTCTACAGCAGGTGCTTTAAACCCATGTTATTTCTAAACAAAGCACCCCACAAAGTCAGCACTTGGTGCAACTGCACCGGTCAATCAATTAAACATTTAGAGAGTAGGCAAATCACTTGTGAGGGTCTCGCAGCACTGGATCTGTATGCTTCTGCATTGAAGAATGAACTTTAGTTCTCTTCCGAATCGCTGGAGTGACGGTGCGGTCCTGAGGTGCAGGGGAATGTTGTTCCAAGCCTTGGCTGTCAGGTGTGCGAAGAAGCATCCTCTGTTGTTGGTTCGACATATCCATGGGGTGTCTGCAAGGGATTGGGAAGCTGATCGGAGGTTTCTGGTTGTTGGTGGAAGGTCAGCAGTATGCTGGTCCTTCGTTGTACAGGGCCTTGTAGGTGTGGGTCAGCATCTTGAGCTGGCATCTCTTCTGAATCAGGAGCCAGTGTCGTCTTTTGAGATGGGGTGTGATGTGGGTGCTTCTGGGGAGGTCGAGTATGAGTCTTAGGAGTCACACTGCCCTAATGCCAGCCCTGCCCCAAGATTCAAAATGTCGGAGATTTACTCCTACCAGAGGAAGAGGAGGTGCTCTGAAAAGGAAAGACTAATTTCCTGTGGAGTAAAAAAACAGAAGAGACCCACTGAATGAAAACAATGGCATTTCTCCATGATGACTATAGCTCACCATGTGCAAATCTGCATCGAGATATTTTTCGATATAGACACAATTGTAAATTTGAAAATGTTTTCAGGAATATGCCTGGAAATCAGTGACTGCTGCAGGTTTCTGTGTGCAGTGTTTGTGTTAGCATGAGAATGCCCCCTGCAGGGTAAACAGGCATGTACTCCTTCATTAAGTACTGGACTGCATGTAAAAATTGTATCCTGTCTTTTGGTTTAGCCTTCTAATTTTGATATATTTATTTTTTAGATTTATATAGTGCGTAGTCACCAAAGGTAGAGATGTGCTATATATGTTTTACAATAAATACGCCACAAGGTCTTACATAAAACTAGTATTGCTAAACGAGGAGGAGAGTGAGAAGAGAAGTAGCATAGAAGCAGGTAAGTGTCATGGAGAAGGGGGAGACTTGGGAAGGGAACAGTATTAAGAGGTAGTAACATTTTTGGGAATGAAGGGGAGAGGGAGTGAGTGGTAAGAGAAGAGAGATTAGTATACTGATCTGTTCTGACAATGAGGTGGGGTTCAAGTCCAATGCTGAATGTACAATCTGGTGGTTATTGGGTCATGTGTAGTTTGAACAGGTCGGTCTTTAGAAGGCATAGTTTCCTAGAAGTAAAGGACGGTGGGAGCTGTTCTCATATCAGTGGGCAGGGAGTTCTGAAATGTGGATACCATTCCAGAGCGTAGAGCATGAGAGGTTCACAAAAAGGTAACCAACCAGCTGTGCAGAGACCTAGGTGTGTCCCTGGTAATGCACCGTCCATAACCTGTTGTGTGCCCTGAAGGGGTGCACCAAGCATGCTCTCATTGCAGGCATTGGGGCACTCCCCATGACCTGGGTAAGTCTAATTAGGCTGTGGTGGCAGCTTCCTGCGTTAAGTGATTGATTAGTATCACCAGGTCTTATGTTAAAGGAATGTAGGGTCTTCTGACCCTCTCGTTTAAAATTACATTTGTAGGTGAACCCAGATCCTTGTGCTGACATTCCGTGTATGTGACAAGTGCGTTTATGTGTGGTGGATGTGTATCATGTGGGGCCGTGCGTGCGTGAGTGTGCTGAGAATCTGAGTACTGGTACCACTGGAACTCATGGCCCCTGTTTTAGCCTGGCACGGGAAGGAGGGTGGCGAGAGCTTCCCTAGACAGTGGTGGTGTATTGACTCTATTCCTGTGGCTGGCTGGTGGGTGGAGGCGCAGACAATGAAGTGAGAAAGTGAAAAAGGATGGAGACAAGGCTCCCTTTAGAAATTCGATTAGCAAAGGACCGCTAATTCGTTTCTACAGAGCACTACCGTTTGATGTGTAGTAGGCATAAGGTGTGCAACCTCAGTTTTTGTTGTTGAATGTGAGGTAGTTTTTAGGCATTGTCCGTCCCTGGTTCAGAAAGGCTACTGACAGCGAGGTGCAGCGATCCCTCGCTTGATTGTGCCCTTGTTTTGGATTCTCCCGATTGACGCCAGCATCATTGCAACCTGCTGTGAGAGCCATCAATATGCACAAAGGATTTGTCTGAGAAGCAGCCTGAAAATTACATTTGAAAGAGAATCAACTGCAAACAGATTTGAAAACTTAGGCATTTGATCTATATTACCCGTTTGAAAGCGGAGTATAAAAGCATTACCCACAAGTGTTTCGCGACCAAGGAAGGGAGTGCTTCTCTGTGCACTTGAAAGACCGCTGTATGACCAGGGGTGGTCTTTGCATGACAGCCAGTCTCCCAAAGGCAATGGGAGAAGAGCTGAAGCTGGCTCTTCTTGCTGGAGAAGCTGAAGGGCTACCCAAAGCCTATGTCTGCCTGTCTGCTGAAAGAAGAAAGGAGAGGTCCTCACCTGGCAGTAGAGTAACCAGGAGGAAGTTTATACAAGTGATACCAGAAGTGGCTGTGTTGTGAGGGGTCACCACGACTCTGGAAGTGGTTCCTGTTGTGAACTGCACCAAGACCTACTGGGGAGGCCAAGAGTGACCTGTGTTTTGTAAAGGTTCCCTTGACTCCCAAGTGGTTGTAAGTCCACTATGAACTGCCCAGATACTTTCACTAGTGAAGCATCAATGTGTCATTTGCCATTCTGCTGGGGATCGAGAGACTAGTGCTGTCACTGCCTGACCTGGAAGCTAAAGATCAATCTTCTGCAATGATTGGGAAGAACTGTGCCAGGAAAGCCACAAATGCTGTGATCGAACACCTATTTGCGTCTAGTCTAGAATTCTGCAACTGCTGTGACCGAGGGACTGTCTATACATGGCCCGAGAAGCCAACATTTCTGATGATGAGTGAAAAGTGCCACTGATACCACCAATCAGATTGTGGTTGGTAAGATGTCACCACCAAGAAGATGTGGCCAACAGCACACACCCACCGGAACCAACAGTACACATTCACCGGCACCATTAGAACTGCGTCTGCACTGAGCAGGTAAAAGATGGCCCAGCTTTGATCCACACAGGAGACTGAGCATGTAGAGAAATCTGCCAAACTAACTTAAGACATAAACCTTTGAACATATTTAACATCTTGTAATAAGCTGCAGGTGTGCTTAGTTAATGTCCACCCTGAGAGACAAGTCTGGAAATGGTGTGCTCGGTCCAGTCTGTAGAGCCATAGTAAGCTGGACCCCAGTACATCAGTGGCAAATGACCTCAACCACCATGGTTGGGGCTGAGTAGGCCCTGTCTGGTCTGTGGCCTCCAGAACAGTGTCTAACACTGGGAATCAATTACCCAAATAAGTAAATATACTCTCATGTGAGGTCATAAAGCCCCAGGTGTCGAGTCGATATATGTTTTTAAGAACTGGGCCCGCTGTGATCACAGTGGAAACCTACTATGCAGTATATTTAGGGCAAAGCAATGGTAGGAAAATGTTCCACTTGATTGTCTGTGCTGATTTTGTCTTGGGTTCTCGTGAATTGTTGCTTTGAGGTAATTAGACTGAATCTAACTCAATCTGCCATAACTTCCAGTGGATAGGTTAATTGCCATGTGGAAAGAATCTCTTTAAGCCCAGAAGAGGATACATTAGAAGTTCGGAATCAATTTACTAAGGGATATAGTTTAAGTAACTGTGAACATATTCATATTGCTATAGGCTAACTCTTTCTTCTGAGGTTGCTGGAACAAGTGCCTTTGGGTTCGGCTACTTGTTATTGGTGCCAAGAGGCTTTCCAGTTTCCAGTATGCGCTATACAGATGGGTGCGCATGGAGACACCTGAGAAGGAGGCAAAGTTATGCTCTACCTGTCAGTTCTGGCCTACATTTACTCGTCAACGTTTTATAATCAATTCTTCTTCAACCTGCCAGAAGTCTAAAATTGCCAAATTTCTTGTCTTCTTTGTAAGTGGAACTATGAATGGTAATACATTTTTTAATAGCAAACGAGGAGGATTACAGACTCACACCTCTGGGTCATACCTGTAGACAATACCTGGCTGCTTCAAGGGATGCGAAATACGGAGGAGGAAGGGATACCATTTCAGAAAGACATAAATAGTCTTGTGAACTGGGGTGGAATTAATGGAATGAAAATGAATGCAATAAAATGGTAAATGTTTCACCTACGGCAGTGTCATCTGAAACATTCCGACGCTGTCAACGGCATGCAACTCGAACTGATGGAATTAGAGAATGATGCCATTGATAAAAAATAAATATGAGAGCGTGTGGGTGTGAACTTTTATGAAAGCCAAGTCTACCTACTTCTGCATCAAAAGAGTGCTAAAAAATAATTGCCAATAAAAGACAAAGGAGCAGATTCACAAAGTTATTTGCATTACAAAATGTAACTTCCCATCGTAAATAGTATTGCTCACATGGGTGATCTGTGATGGTGGAATTTTACCTTTGTACATTGATTTACTTACATTTCTAGCAATGCTGTAGAATGCTAAGTGTGAGTAGATCTGCTCACAGTAATGTGAGTGGTCCTTCCAGAAATGAGCCATCTGTAAAAAAAAAAGAAAAAAAAGAAAAAAAAAGTAAACACACACAAATTGCATCTTTGCAGCCATTCACAAAACATTCTTTTGAACACATACATCTTCTTAAGTGTGTTCTTCCACTTCAACGCTCTCAGAAAAATTACGTTAATCCATGATGTGGGCTTATATTAAAGTTTCCACAATGGCCTCCCCAAACATCTATGTACAAACTCTAAGGAGTCCATAAACTTACAATTTTTCTTCTGTTTGTCCAAAATCAAAACAAATCTGTCAGGAATCCTGGAGAACTTGTTCTTCACCAATCATGTCCGGTATCGCAGGGAAAAAGTCTTATTTTTCATACTCCACAATGAAAACCTGCTTTGGGACAACCCTGGAGACTGTGGCAGATAGCCCACTGGCAGTTGGGAAGGTGAAGGAGGATGGAAAGATCCAGAACATTCCAAAAAGCTGGAACAATCTGGAAGAAGACAGAAGGTTCCAGAAACTTCCAGGTCAGTAAACTGGGAAGATTTAGGCACCAATCACCATATTTCACTTTGCCTGACAAACAGCATTGATGGGTTCTCTATTCTGGTTGCTTAATTTGTACTGTTTCTGTTCCCTGCACCCTTTTTATTTTGCTTCCCTTCAGTTCATTCTGTTAGTTAGGACAGCATAGGTTAACCCTTCCTTCCACAGATACCAAGCTTTGCCTGCTGTGATTTTAAAATTGAGGTTCCAACTTCAAACACTCCAACTCACCCTGGCTTCTAGCATTTTTACTTTAGGGGGCAGACCTTCATATTCAGTTCTCAGACTGTATCCTGGTTGTCTGTGGGCTAGTTACAACCTGTCTGCTTCCATCCTCTGGTAAGCCATTCAATTGTTAGTCACAAGACACTGTTTCCTTTTGTACACCAGTATATTTAGGTTAATGCTACCTTGCCTTATAGGATTTTGGGGGCACCAGTCAGTCTATTGCAGACCGAAAGTCCTTGCTACATGCCTTCCACCAGCCCGTGCTTCTGAGGTCGGTGGGCTGAGATGCTTATAGAGTTTTTCATTGTATCCGGTTGCACAAAAAGTATATTTAGGTTAATGGCACTTTGTCGTATAGGATTACGGGGTTACCAGTTAGTCAACTACAGAATGAACGTCCTTGCTGCACGCCATTCATCAGCCCATGAGCCCGAGGTCAGGGGGACGAGAGGCTTATGGCATGTTTCTTTTCTTTCTATCTCCCTTCCCTTTTTCCCCTTGTATAGTCACTTCAGAATCTGGAGTTTGTTATAGATCTTATTTGACTAAAATGGGAAGCAGAGGAGGTGGCATAGTAGACCCTAGTCTAAATTAAAGTGGAATCCTGACAAAATGTACTTGTCAAAAACATAGTGTTACATAGCTGAGTACAGATCTACTTAACTAAGTTGTTCATGTTCTAGCTTCCTACTATATGACTGTGTTCTGCCAATCAAAATGAACTGCATGTTACAAAAACCCTAAAAAATAAAACATTGCAGGGAAAGGCCCCATATAGGTTGTTGTGTCTGTCGTGCGGTTCTTATTCTAATAATAAGAGTGCTTGTTTAGGGCAGCAGCACCACCAAGTGCAGGAAAATGAGTCAACTCTACACTGCTTGGGAGCTGTCAGCCTGACTTCTGGCTAGCCTACAGTGCCTCACCCACCCAGGAGAGTGTTGATTTTTCGCCACCTAAACCTGGCACTCTGACTCCTCAGGGAAGTCTTTGAAACAGATAATACCCCTTTTGCTCAACTACTCACTAATGTCAAGGCAGGACACAAGAAGCAAACTGGATTTCAATGCATTTATTGAAGCAGTTGCATCCTAGTGTCAAAAGCATGGGCTGTGATAATGGGGCAGATGAAACATAACACAGTAATCATCATTACAACTAAGGTAAGGTAGATAAACAACTCCACCATTTTGTATGATTCTAGAAAGTCTAGAGATTCCTGCCGAAACCCTATGTTTAGCCCTGGGACCATAGTGGTTGTAACCGTTCCGCCTCTCTCGATCTAAGGGGGTAACTCCGACCCCACACCTGTATAGGATAACAGGGGTTTGCCTGTGTCTGGATGGCAATCCTCTGGGAAGCTGAAGAGTCAGCATTAGGATCAGCAAAGCTGTCTGATGTGTGGTACATGTCCCAGGACAGTCATGACCGGAATGTCATATATCCTCCTTAGGCCTATATGTTGTTTATATAATAACCCGCACAGAGTTTGAAGAACAGGCCTGACATATTGATGTGTCTTGTGGATAGGAACTGGCTCTTGGGCTGGTAATACTAGCTGGCATATCATGTACCGTACAAGGCAGCCTTGGACAAGGCACACAATGCATGTTTTACAATGGCTGATATAATGTGCAGCGTGAACTCTGTCTTCTAAGGAAGAGGCAGCGGATTAGAATGTAAAACAATTAACTAAATGCAGGCTTTGCCAAAAAATATTCAAATTAATAAAATGTGTACGAATGTAAAAAACACAGGCCATGGAACTGCACTAAAACAAGGGTGACCAACCCAGGCACTAAAGGGCCAATACAACATATCCCTGTAGCTTTAACAGGAGGTCAGTCTTATCAACCTTGGAGTCTACTTCTTTGTCCGAGGTACAAAACAGAGAGCAGGTTCAATCTTCGGTGCTCTTCTCAGGTCACAGACCACAGGCCCCATCTCATTTGCTCTTCCACAGGTCCAGAAGGTGTTTGAAGTGGGTGCTTGGAGATGCCACATTTATGTCTCTCATAACCTAGTCAGTGGGAAGATCCGAAGGATGCCCTAACCAATACGGTAAAGGTTCTTCAGCCTAACCCTACCCACTTTGGGCATTTTCAAGATGGTCAAAGTCCTTGGTACACTATATATGGGAGTTGAGGGCTGGGGTGTGAATGGGAATTGTCCTATAGTAATCCTAGTGTTCTTCCACATCTAACGCTAAAATCCAGTTTGAGGCTGTCCCTGTACCCACAACAACTTAAGAGGCAGAAATCGGCAACCATACAGGGGATACACTAGAATGGTTTTAGCATCTTTCCTTTCCTACTTTGAAGTGCCCCACAAATAATATATGTAAACCCAGCAGTCCGGTCAAATAGGCTTTGACATTGTAATGTGAAAAAGAGGCCTGTTGCTAAAGTGGCCTGCATGGCTGGGGAACAAAAGAAGGGCCCTGCCCAAGTGTCAGGTAACATTTGCCTGAGACAAGGGAGACCTCTTTGAAGAGCACCTCAAGTGCTTTACTTTTGCACGTCCTACTTTTAAATACCATATACCCTGCTTAATGGGCAATGCGGTTTACTTAGAGGTGATTTATTAATAGTTCAAAGGAAGGTGTTGGCCTGTCAAAATGCGTTAATTGGACAGGTCCAAATTACAGTTTTAGAATTGCACAGCCAGGCTATAACAATAGGCCTGTTGACAGGTTTTACAATGCTACTGCAGTCGATGGAAGAATGGGTGCTGCAGTCTACTGGTAACAATTAATGTACAGGCCCTGGGTACACCTTCATACCACAAACTAGGATCTTATAGGTGAGTTAAAGATGCCAATCAGGGGTATGCAAATTTCATCACATTGAAAAGGGGAGCACAAGCACCTTACCATTGACTACAAAGGATAACGTGCACAGGGCTCTATAGCCAGCAAAATAGTGTTTAGAAAAAATGCCAAATAATTTGGTACCAACCTGCAAATAGGGTAAATTTCCAACATGCTATTTCTGAGTGGGTGAATGCCAATGCTTGGAAATACTCATGAGAATATGTGATTTTCACAGATTTCTGGGCTCTTACAAGGAGGGTTTGAGAACTGCATAGACATTTACACAATTCATTAGTATATGCTGATATGCATAAATGCCAAGCATCCAAGGTAGGAGCTTTGGGAATCAATTCCAGATTTACTATTCAAAGGCCTAGGTCGTGCTACAAGTAAATGGGATGTATAGTCCTAACCTGAAAACTGACTGACTTACTGCAGATGGTGTATATATGATATAGCTTATTTCACAACAGGATTGGTTCTCAGATAAGCAGCTCAAGATCCATCATAAGCCTTTTCACCTCATCAGATATTTCTAAAATCAAATGCCCCCGAGTTATGGAGCTTTGATAAGCAAAATGAAGATATCATCACTTAAATGTTAAAAAAGCAAGAGAGTTTGCCATCTATTTTTATTTTATTTGCAGTTCTGGTTAAGTGCTATACACTGTTACACAGCTGCTTCAAAGCTCTCTGAGAATAACAAAGAAGGAAACAGAGTGAGACAGTTGATTTGTAAGAACCAAGTTAGACAAAAGCTACATGAAATTGATCGAGGAAAGGCTGTCCCATGCTATACCGTCCCTCCTAAGTGTGTTTGTGTATGTTAGAAGGTCTAGAAGAAGAAGGAAGCTGATTCTGTCAAGATCTTCATAGGGTTGTTAGAAGATAAAAGGATACTGGACTTAGGCGTCTGACTAGCAAAATCAGGAACAATCTACAACAGCAATGCATTCAGATAGTGATATTTGAATGTGGTTTACAAAGCTTTGTGACATTTACAAACATTGACCTTCAAAAACTTTCAAAGTTTTGTAAATTTTGCGAAACAGTGCTTGAGGTTGAAAATTCTTTCAAACATTTTCTTGGTAGTAGTTTTAGATCAAAAGCGAGTTGTCTGAGTCTTATTTCACCAAAACCTCCCTTTACAGAATTGTGTTATAGTCATAAAAACTCTGCATCTGTTGAGACCTTTAAGAAGAAACATGCAAAGTTTCAGATAAAACTTAATGTAATTTGCTGAGGAAAAACTTGGTGCCTTTGCATATCAGTGATTGGGACAGGTACATCCTATCTATATTGCATGACAATAATATGTTAGGGACAACATCAACATAACCAATAAACATATGGTAATTATAGGTAACTAGATGCAGAGGTAACAACAGTAACTATGTACTTACCATGATGATGCAGTGGCAAGCAATGCAGTGGTTGTCATATTATTGTAGGACAACATTAACGAACTTTGTATTGCATTATTTAACCTTTTGACTGGATGGTTTGGAATGAATAACAGGAGTACAGAACACGGACAACTAAAATAAGTATGATTAGGGTTTTAAAAAGTGCTAAAGATGACGAAGCCAACCACCTCAAGTCGACATTTTTTGTATATGGTCATATTTGGCAGGCACGCCTAATACTCTTGTGAACATATGCATTTGGTGCCTAAAATGTAAACCCATCGCACTAATGTCAAGGCAGGACACAAAATGCAAACTGGATTTCAATGGATTTATTGAATCAGTTGCATCCTAGTGTCAAAAGCATGGGCTGTGATAATGGGGCAGATGAAACATAACACAGAAATCATCATTACAACTAAGGTAAAGTAGATAAACATCCCCACCATTTTGTATGATTCTAGAAAGTCTAGAGATTCCTGCCGAAACCCTATGTTTAGCCCTGGGAGCATAGTGGTTGTAACCGTTCTGCCTGTCCCAATCTAAGGGAGTAACTCCGACCCCACACTTAATAGGATAACAGGGGTTTGCCTGGGTCTGGATGGCAATCCTCTGGGAAGCTGAAGAGTCAGCATCAGGATCAGCAAAGCTGTTTGATGTGTGGTACATGTCTCAGGACAGTCATAACTGGAATGTCATATATCCTCCTTAGGCCTATATGTTGTTTATATAATAACCCGCACAGAGTTTGAAGAACAGGCCTGACATATTGATGTGTCTTGTGGATAGGAACTGGCTCTTGGGCTGGTAATACTAGCTGGCATATCATGTACCGTACAAGGCAGCCTTGGACAAGGCACACAATGCATGTTTTACAATGGCTGATATAATGTGCAGCGTGAACTCTGTCTTCTAAGAAAGAGGCAGCGGATTAGAATGTAAAACAATTAACTAAATGCAGGCTTTGCCAAAAAATATGCAAATTGATAAAATGTGTACGAATGTAAAAAACACAGGCCATGGAACTGAACTAAAATAAGGGTGTCCAACCCAGGCACTAAAGGGCCAATACAACATATCCCTGTAGCTTTAACAGGAGGTCAGTCTTATCAACCTTGGAGTCTACTTCTTTGTCCGAGGTACAAAACGGAGAGCAGGTTCAATCTTCGGTGCTCTTCTCAGGTCACAGACCGCAGGCCCCATCTCATTTGCTCTTCCACAGGTCCAGAAGGTGTTTGAAGTGGGTGCTTGGAGATGCCACATTTATGTCTCTCATAACCTAGTCAGTGGGAAGATCCGAAGGATGCCCTAACCAATACGGTAAAGGTTCTTCAGCCTAACCCTACCCACTTTGGGCATTTTCAAGATGGTCAAAGTGCTTGGTACACTATATATGGGAGTTGAGGGCTGGGGTGTGAATGGGAATTGTCCTATAGTAATCCTAGTGTTCTTCCACATCTAACGCTAAAATCCAGTTTGAGGCTGTCCCTGTATCCACAACAACTTAAGAGGCAGAAATCAGCAACCAGACAGGGGATACACTAGAATGGTTTTGGCATCTTTCCTTCCTACCTTGAAGTGCCCCACAAATAATATATGTAAACCCAGCAGTCCGGTCAAATAGGCTTTGACATTGTAATGTGAAAAAGAGGCCTGTTGCTAAAGTGGCCTGCATGGCTGGGAAACAAAAGAAGGGCCTTGCCCAAGTGTCAGGTAACATTTGCCTGAGACCTCTTTGAAGAGCAACCCAAGTGCTTTACTTTTGCACATCCTACTTTTAATTACCATATATCCTGCCTAATGGGCAATGCGGTTTACTTAGAGGTGATTTATTAATAGTTCAAAGGAAGGTGTAGGCCTGTCAAAATGCATTAGTTTGACAGGTCCAAATTAGAGTTTTAGAATTGCACAGCCAGGCTATAACAATAGGCCTGGAGACAGGTTTTACAATGCTACTGCAGTCGATGGAAGAATGGGTGCTGCAGTCTACTGGTAACAATTAATGTACAGGCCCTGGTTACACCTTCATACCACAAACTAGGATCTTATAGGTGAGCGACCTCTGACCTGCCTTAGGTCTAGAGCTCGCCCCCCACGTCCACAGCACCAACCTGCTGTCTCCTGCCTCTGACCCCCGCCCACGCTGCTGCTGCTAGCGTGTTCGAGGCCCTCCTCCACCCGCAGGCATCCTCCTGCGCCTCATCCCTGGTGTCTAGTGGGCTCTAGTAAGCTTCACTTGACCCGTGTGCCGCTTTCCGCCGTCCTGTAAGTGTTTTACTATTTTTTTCTGCGCCTTGCCTCCTTGCGCTTCTGCCCCCGTCGTGCCCCTTCTGATTGTGCCGCTTTCCGCCGTCCTGTAGTGCTTTTCTATTGTTTTCACGCGCCTTGCCTCCTGCGCATCTCCCCCCGTTGTGCCCCTCTGATTGCTGTTCCCCGATTGTATTTTGTGCCATTAGTGTATTTTTGTGACTGTTTTTCATATTGTGCCCGACTTTTTTGTGCCTTGTTTTTCTTGTTTTCGCCCCTTGGGCGCTCCCCCCTGCAGTTCTCTCCCTGCCGCTGCCTCCCTGCGGCCCCGCCCCCCTCGCGCCCCCATTCGCCGCTCCCTCCTGCCTCCCGCCTCCCAGCTGCTCCTCCCTCCCCCCTCCCTTCTTAATGGCTGGTGCTGCGCGTCGCGAGTGAGCGACCTCTGACCTGCCTTAGGTCTAGAGCTCGCCCCCCACGTCCGCAGCACCAACCTGCTGTCTCCTGCCTCTGACCCCCGCCCACGCTGCTGCTAGCGTGTTCGAGGCCCTCCTCCACCCGCAGGCATCCTCCTGCGCCTCATCCCTGGTTTCTAGTGGGCTCTAGTAAGCTTCACTTGACCCGTGTGCCGCTTTCCGCCGTCCTGTAAGTGTTTTACTATTTTTTTCTGCGCCTTGCCTCCTTGCGCTTCTGCCCCCGTCGTGCCCCTTCTGATTGTGCCGCTTTCCGCCGTCCTGTAGTGCTTTTCTATTGTTTTCACGCGCCTTGCCTCCTGCGCATCTGCCCCCGTTGTGCCCCTCTGATTGCTGTTCCCCGATTGCATTTTGTGCCATTAGTGTATTTTTGTGACTGTTTTTCATATTGTGCCCGACTTTTTTGTGCCTTGTTTTTCTTGTTTTCGCCCCTTGGGCCCTCCCCCCTGCAGTTCTCTCCCTGCCGCTGCCTCCCTGCGGCCCCGCCCCCCTCACGCCCCCATTCGCCGCTCCCTCCCGCTTCCCGCCTCCCAGCTGCTCCTCCCTCCCCCTCCCTTCTTAATGGCTGGCGCTGCGCGTCGCGAGTGAGCGACCTCTGACCTGCCTTAGGTCTAGAGCTCGCCCCCCACGTCCGCAGCACCAACCTGCTGTCTCCTGCCTCTGACCCCCGCCCACGCTGCTGCTAGCGTGTTCGAGGCCCTCCTCCACCCACAGGCATCCTCCTGCGCCTCATCCCTGGTGTCTAGTGGGGTCTAGTAAGCTTCATTTGACCCGTGTGCCGCTTTCCGCTGTCCTGTAAGTGTTTTACTATTTTTTTCTGCGCCTTGCCTCCTTGCGCTTCTGCCCCCGTCGTGCCCCTACTGATTGTGCCGCTTTCCGCCGTCCTGTAGTGCTTTTCTATTGTTTTCACGCGCCTTGCCTCCTGCGCATCTGCCCCCGTTGTGCCCCTCTGATTGCTGTTCCCCGATTGTATTTTGTGCCATTAGTGTATTTTTGTGACTGTTTTTCATATTGTGCCCGACTTTTTTGTGCCTTGTTTTTCTTGTTTTCGCCCCTTGGGCGCTCCCCCCTGCAGTTCTCTCCCTGCCGCTGCCTCCCTGCGGCCCCGCCCCCCTCGCGCCCCCATTCGCCGCTCCCTCCCGCCTCCCAGCTGCTCCTCCCTACACCCTCCCTTCTTAATGGCTGGTGCTGTAGGCAAGCCCGTCTGCGCCCGTCCGCGCCTGGACCGCGCCCAGCGCCACCCCCCCTGGTCCTCACGGCCCCCGCACCCCCTGTCTCCGATACTCGGCCAGCGAACTCCTAGCCCTCAACCCTGGCCCCTCCACAGAGTGCTTCCAGGCCACCCCGAAGCACACCAAAGGACCTTTTTCCTGCCGCACCTGCAACTTCTCCTGCAACAGAACAACGAAGCCAGCAACAACCAACACAAACCACCTGCACTGCATCCTCCTCAACACACGCTCCGCACGAAAACACGCCATCGAGCTCTGGGACCTGCTCGACACCACCGCCCCAGACGTGGCCTTCCTGACCGAAACCTGGTGGAACGACTCCTCGGCCCCTGACATCGCCATCGCCATCCCTAACGGATACAAGATCACCAGAAGAGATCGCACCAACGGAATCGGTGGAGGAATAGCCATCGCCCACAAATCTACCCTCAAGATCCACACCCACACGGACAACACCCTCAAGACAGCCGAACACCTCCACATCCAGATTCACACGGACCCCAAAACTACCTTCAGAGGAAGCCTCATATACCGCCCTCCAGGACCAAGAGCCCCCTTCAGCGACACCGTCTCCGCCCTCGCATCTCCAGACTACAGCCTCCTGGGAGATCTAAACTTCCACCTGGAGAACAACAATGACGCCAACACCGCATCACTGACCACCAACCTCTACAACCTCGGACTCCGTCAACTGGTCAACACTCCCACCCACATCGCCGGACACACCCTTGACCCACTCTTCACTTCAAGCAACCACATCTCATTCAGCCACACCTCCGAACTCCACTGGACCGACCATCACTGCGTACATTTCACCTTCAAGAAAAACACCGAACACCACCGCACCCCTCTACCGCCTCACCGCCGCTGGGGAAAAGTCACTGAAGATCAACTAGCCAGCACCCTGGCCAAAAACCCACCACCCGACCCCACCGACCCGGACTCCGCCGCCATCAACCTCCATCAATGGATCCTCAACTGCGCCAACATCCTAGCTCCACTCAAGAGACCCACCGCCAACCAAGGAAAGAAAAAAACAGCCTGGTTCACAGACGAACTAACCACCTCCAAACGCACCTGCCAGAAACTCAAGACAAAATGGATCCTCGAGCGCACACCCGACAACCTTGCTACCCTCAAGGAAGCCAACCGCAAACACCATAAACTGATCCGACTCGCCAAGCGCTCCCACTTCACAGAACGCCTCAACAACAACGCTCACGACTGCAAAGAACTCTTCTGCAAAGTGAAGGAACTTTCCAACCCCAACGCCAACGACGTCCCTCCTTCCCAAGAACTCTGCGACGATCTCTCCACCTTCTTCTACCAGAAAATCGCAGACATCCACGACAGCTTCAACACCTCACCTCCGCCAGACCATGCCCCCCAACAACTCCTCCCACGCCTACCGCATCACCTCCTGGACTCAAGTAGATGACGCCGAAACCCGAAAGACCATGAACTCCATTCACTCAGGATCTCCCTCTGACCCCTGCCCACATCACGTCTTCAACAAAGCCGACGCCACCATCGCCCCCAAACTCCGCAAGACCATCAACCTCTCCTTCAACACCGCCACCTTCCCGGACATCTGGAAGCACGCAGAAATCCAACCCCTCCTCAAGAAACCTAAGACTGACCTCAACGATGTCAAAAACTTCCGACCGATCTCCCTCCTCCCTTTCCCAGCAAAAGTAATCGAGAAGATCGTCAACGCACAGCTCGCCCACTTCCTAGAAGACAACTCCATCCTAGAGCCCTCTCAATCTGGTTTCAGACGAAACCACAGCACTGAGACCGCACTCCTCGCCGCCACAGATGACATCAGACAACAAATGGACAACGGCGAAACCTCAGCCCTGATCCTCTTGGACCTATCAGCCGCTTTCGATACAGTCTGCCACCGCACCCTACTAACCCGTCTCCACGAAGCCGGCATCCAAGACAAAGCCATCAACTGGATCTCATCCTTTCTCTCCGGCAGAACCCAGAGAGTCCGACTCTCACCCTTCCGCTCCAAAGCCACCAACCTCATCTGCGGCGTCCCCCAAGGCTCCTCACTTAGCCCAACGCTGTTCAACGTCTACATGCCCCCCCTCGCACAACTGGCCCGCCAACACAACCTCGGCATCATCTCCTACGCCGACGACACCCAGCTCGTCCTCTCCCTGACCAAAGATCCTCTCACCGCCAAAACCAACCTCCACGAGGGACTGAAATCCATCGCCGAGTGGATGAGCAACAGCCGCCTGAAACTTAACTCCGACAAGACGGAAGTCCTCATCCTCGGGCGCACCCCCTCGGCCTGGAACGACTCTTGGTGGCCCACCACCCTCGGCCCCCCACCCACCCCAGCCAGCCACGCACGAAACCTCGGCTTCATCCTCGACTCCGCTCTCACCATGTCCAAACAGGTCAACGCTGTCTCCTCTTCCTGTTTTAACACCCTCCGCATGCTCCGCAGGATCTTCAAGTGGATTCCAACAGGAACCAGAAAGACGGTGACCCAAGCCCTCGTCAGTAGCAGACTCGACTACGGCAACGCACTCTACACAGGCATCCCAACAAAAGACATCAAACGACTCCAACGCATCCAGAACGCATCCGCCCGCCTGATCCTCGACATACCCCGCCGGTGTCACATCTCCCCCCACCTGAAGGACCTCCACTGGCTCCCCGTGGACAAGAGGATCACCTTTAAACTCCTCACCCACGCACACAAGGCACTACACAACACCGGACCCTGCTACCTGAACTCCAGACTCAACTTCTACGTTCCCTCACGCCAGCTACGCTCTGCCAACCTTGCCCTCGCCATCGTCCCCCGAATCCAGCGCAAGACCTCTGGCGGCAGATCCTTCTCCTACCTCGCCGCCAAGACCTGGAACTCTCTCCCCACCTCACTACGCCAGACCCAGGACCTCCTCACCTTCAGGAGACTCCTCAAGACATGGCTCTTCGAACGATAGCAGCAACACCCCCCCCCCCAGCGCCTCGAAACCCTAACGGGTACATAGCGCGCTTTATAAATCTATTGATTGATTGATTGATTGATTGAGTTAAAGATGCCAATCAGGGGTATGCAACTTTCATCATATTGAAAAGGGGAGCACAAGCACCTTACCATTGATTACAAAGGGTAACGTGCACAGGGCTCTATTGCCAGCAAAATAGTGTTTAGCAAAAAGGCAACATAATTTGGTACCAACCTGCAAATAGGGTAAATTTCCAACATGCTATTTCTGAGTGGGTGAATGCCATTGCTTGGAAATGCTCATGAGAATATGCGATTTTCACAGATTTCTGGGGTCTTACAAGGAGGGTTTGAGAACTGCATAGACATTTACACAATTCATTAGTATATGCTGATATGCATAAATGCCTAGCATCCAAGGTAGGAGCTTTGGGAATCAATTCCACATTTACTATTCAAAGGCCTAGGTCGTCCTACAAGTAAATGGGATGTATAGTCCTAACCTGAAAACTGACTGACTCACTGCAGATTGTGTATATATGATATAGCTTATTTCACAACAGGATTGGTTCTCAGCTCAAGATCCATCATAAGCCTTTTCACCTCATCAGATATTTCTAAAATCAAATGCCCCTGAGTTATGGAGCTTTGATAAGCAAAATGAAGATATCTTCACTTAAATGTTAAAAAAGCAAGAGAGTTCGCCATCTATTTTTATTTTATTTGCAGTTCTGGTTAAGTGCTATACACTGTTACACAGCTGCTTCAAAGTTCTCTGAGAATAACAAAGAAGGAAACAAAGCGAGACAGTTGATTAGTAAGAACCAAGTTAGACAAAAGCTACATGAAATTGATCGAGGAAAGGCTGTCCCATGCTATACCTGCCCTCCTAAGTGTGTTTGTGTATGTTAGAAGGTCTAGAAGAAGAATGAAGCCGATTCTGTCAAGATCTTGATAGGGTTGTTAGAAGATAAAAGTATACTGGACTTAGGCATCTAACTGGCAAAATGAGGAACAATCTACAACAGCAATGCATTCAGATAGTGATATTTGAATGTGGTTTACAAAGCTTTGCGACATTTACAAACATTGTACTTCAAAAACTTTCAAAGTTTTGTAAATTTTGCGAAACAGTGCTTGAGGCTGAAAATTCTTTCAAACATTTTCTTGGTAGTAGTTTTAGATTAAAAGCGAGTTGTCTGAGTCTTATTTCACCAAAACCTCCCTTTGCAGAATTGTGTTATGGTGATAAAAACTCTGCATCTGTTGAGACCTTTAAGAAACATGCAAAGTTTCAGATAAAACTTAATGTAATTTGCTGAGGAAAAACTTGGTGCCTTTGCATATCAGTGATTGGGACAGGTACATCCTATCTAAATTGCATGACAATAATATGTTAGAGACAACATCAACATAACCAATAAACATATGGTAATTATAGGTAACTTGATGCAGAGTTAACAACAGTAACTATGTACTTACCATGATGATGCAGTGGCAAGCAATGTAGTGGTTGCCATATTATTGTAGGACAACATTAGCGAACTTTGCTTTGCATTATTCAACCTTTTGACTAGATGGTTTGGAATGAATAACAGGAGTACAGAACAGGGACAACTAACATAAGTATCATTAGGGTTTTAAAAAGTGCTAAAGATGACGAAGCCAACCACCTCAAGTCGAAATTTTTTTAATATGGTCATATTTGGCAGGCATGCCTAATACTCCTGTGAACCTATGATTTGGTGCCTAAAACTTAAACCCATCGCACAAGAAGGGACTTCTATATATCATAGTTTTCAGTGGCAACTGTTGCTTTTATTGAAATAGAGATTTTTGCTCAGAGAGGTGCATTCATGTTTCACCTCTCAGGTGTGAAAATAAATCAGCTTGTATTGATCCGCTCATGGGTCTAGTCATCACTCTGATCCATCTTTGGCTGGCTGGCACATTATTATGATGCTTTCACCCATTTAGTATTAACTTTATTGATCACTTTGACTTTTCTTTTTTATGGCGTAGTTGGTGTCTGTAAGATAGTTTTGTGGGTTAATATACCTGGTGCCTACATCTCTGTGTATTGTAACTGCTAGAACTTAGAAACATACACCATGATCATATGTGATCTGTTAACTGTACTAACTGTTCAGGTATTCCTTTTGTAATGGGTGGAACTCACTCATTGTGAGTCTCATAAAATAAGTGCCACTGAGTTGCTGTCAAGAAAGAGTTCAGTTTGCATTGCGTGCTGTGTAATGATGATGGCTACTCGATGGAGACACCTGAGATAGGTACTTTCAAAGTCTGTGTGCTAGATCTGCCCTACATTCACTCATGAACATGTTGTAATCAATTCTTCATAATCCTTCTGAGGTCTAAAATTGCCAAATCTAGTTTCTTCTCTGCAAACAGAATTATGAATCATAATAACATGTTGTCTATTATATCAGGAGGACAATAGTAGGCACCTTCAAGGGATGGAAGGTAAAGAGGAGGAAGGGATACAATTTCAGAAAGACAGAAATAGTCTTGTGAACTGGGGTGGAATTAACGGAACGAAGATGAATACAATAAAATGGTAAATGGCTCACCTGGGGCATTGTCATCTGAAGCATTGCAAGACTTTCAAGGGAATGCAATATAAACCGATGGAATTAGAGAAAGGTACCATTGATAAAAATGTAATGTCAGAGCACAAGAATATGAACATTCATGAAACGCACATCTATCCACTAAGGTGTCATAAGCGGGATAGTCGATAAATGTGAATCAAACATTTAGGGACGGAATTTGGTATTTAATTTCTGAATGGGTGGCTGAGGTACCAACTCCACAAATTGGAGAAAAGAAATCTGCAGCCTTAAAGCCAAATCCTGAAGTCCTTTTCTCCCCATAATGGAACATGATGGAGACATTCCACCACACGTGGAAAATAGTGGTACTCCTAATAGTATATGTTTTCACTCAGAATGACCTTCAAAGTGGCAGTACATTGTCAGTAACCCCATTACAGTCATTCCTGGCATGTGCAATGGAGAGGTTTCCTGTAACTTTCCTAGCATGTTAGTAACATCCTTTGTTGACTTCTGTGAAAGGCCACCATCTTTTGTGACTTTCACAGGGTGGTGGACTACTGATCCTTGATTAGATAACTATTTTGTCATTGTGTCTGAGGGAGCCAACACCACTCATGGATGGACCTGATGGTGGTACTGGTGTAGGGTCTGCTTGCAAGCCTTCCATCATCTGTGCCATGTTTTGATGTATGTCTACCATATTCTATTTGGTCGATTGACGACAATGGTTCATATACTTGAAAAACAATCAAAAATACTATTAAAAAGACATTTGGGTCATTTCTCTGTTTTCATTTGCAGATGCAACTCTGTAATGAAATAAAACACTAATTTCCCTTTAGAGGAGAGCATATGTGTGGTGTGCATGCCTACAAAATGATGTGGCCACCACATCATGGTGCCTTTTTTTGTTTGTTTTCTTTAACCATGCTTCATCGCATCAGGGATGCAGTACAACATGGCTTAAAGAAATTGGCAAATCCAATAGGTCCCAAAGGTAAGACCTATTGGCTTTCCAATGCTTGTTGAAGATGCTGTCAAGACTGTAACCTTCAATCTGCTAATCAGGTACCTAATGGAGCCATTATCGGAAACTCTGATACCATGCTCTTCTGGCTAGTGTTTTTAAAGTAAAAATGAAAATCAGATACATGGAAAGAAAATGGTTTGAGATTTTAGGCCTCAAAATACCCCTTAAATAGAATCTTACACCCTTAGTCCATGTTTAATCTGTGACTTGTGGCAAAAGCGTAATCATTTTATAAGTATCGCAGGATTCATACAAAAGAGAAGTATTGTGTGAAATACCTCAGATGCCTAGGTCTCACAATGTGGACTTCCTTCTTGCCATCTTCCATCTTAATTAAACCAGGTCACACTGTGCATATGCCTCCGAGAGATCAGTACCACAGTGTATGCCTTAGATACTCAGAATACATCAAGCCTGTTACATTATTTTCAGTGTCTTCCATTAAACGTATTCCTTGGAGAAATTATCCATTGCCTTTTATATTGGTGCTGCATGTCTGCCTCACATTTGTGATATCCTGTTGCTGAAACCTCAGGTAGATCTGACTTGTCAAGTTATAGGCTGATAGATAACTTGTCCTCCCAGCCAAACTGTTAAAGCAGATTATCACTGTACAACAGCAGCAATTTATTAAATCTAGTGATCGTCAACACCTAATATCGTGCAGCTTTCACCCAGCTGTTGATCAACAATCCACAGCATTATTCGATGCACTGACATAAGAGCTTTATAGCAATAAATCAGTACATGCAACTGTGTGTACTGATCAGCAGCCATCAACCTAGTTGACCATGAAATAGGTTGGAGCAGGCTCAAAGGTTGCTGCCTTCATGGCTTTGCAATTTAGGGCATCAGATTAATTTTATCTGTAGAATCGGGGCTGTAACTATTTCCCCGTTTCAATCCGGCCCTCAGCATAATTCATGGTTCTTACCTAATCAAACCCATCTGTTTATTAGATCATGTGTATCCTCTACATCTGCTTGACTTGAACTTTGAATTAAGAGATCATTTACAGTGCATTTCGAGATTCTATAGCTCCCTTCATGTTCTCTGGTAGGGAGATTCAATCCTCCCAAGTGAGCCCACTACATAAATGTGCCACTGTGTCTGAGGGCTAAATTAATATTAACAATAATGGAAAGTTGACAAGTGAGCATTAGTGTGGTCACGGTTTCTTGACTACTTAAAATTAGGATTAGGGTTACATTAGAATTACTCATTAAATTTAGTATATTTTTATTACCCCACAATTAATATTAGAATGTATTTAATTTGAAGGTTTGTTAGAGTTAATTCCAAGGCAAGTTAGAGATAAATAGTAGCAGGGAATGTTATTTTAAAATGTAAGGTATCTGAATTCACTTTATTTAGCTTAGTACTTGGATTTTCATGAGGGTTAGATTAGGATTTAGGATTAGGTAAATATGATTTGTTTAATTCCATTTACTTCCATTTAATATTATTTAAATACAAATACTATAATTTAATTTAAGTGACTTTCTTTTAAATAATGGTTATGATTAACCTAACTCACTAGGTTCCTTATTGTAATAACTTGACTTTAATGGGTATTACTAGAGGTAGATTCACTGTTATGGTTGATAAAAATATAGCAGCAATTAAGTGGGGTCCAAGTAGTGGTAGAAAGAGGGAGTGGGCCTCCAGGTAGTAACACATAACTGGTAAGGATTATAATGATTAGACATCTACTAACTACTGAAAACAACTTGTGCCTTGAACACGTTATATTTGCAAACTCCAATACTCTATGTTTTGTTGCACACAACTAGATATAATTACTAAAGAAGCAGGTCACCCCAGTTATGAAGGAAATGAGTCTGCCTTTACAACTCACTGCTGAGATTCATCCTATAATCCACTTCTTTGGTGTGGTGTTCTTTCTCATGAAAAGATTGAATATTTGTAAATGTTGAGAATAAAACCTGAATCTGTTGTGCAAAATAAACACACCAAAAAGCTGTAAAATATTTGTTGCAAAAAGATTATCATCAGTGTTATATAAGTCCGATTTTAAACAATGCCGTGGCTCATAATGTGTAGAAACATGCAGGGAGATTCCGTCTATCCCATAATTACCTATATAATTTCCTAAAGCACAGACACAAATATACAAGTTGCCACAAATATCTCCTTTCTGCTTATCACTGTTCAACTAGAAAAACAGAGCAGAAGAAGGAAAAGGACGAATTTGTTTTTGTTTTTTTAAAGTGCAGCATTAACAAGGCTTTGTGACCTGTCTTTGCCTTCTGCTGCTGGCTCTGGCAGCAAGCACTGTGGCTCAAATAGTAAGTTATTGCAGTTGAGTGGCCACATCATTTCTTTATCACAGTAGACTAGAGATGTCAAACAAGTGACCTGTTTTATGGAAATTATTATAGATAGGCCTTTACAGAGGGATTGCTTGCTTCCATGTATTATAGTTTGTACTAGAGTAAGAATATTAATCCCAGAGAAGAAAAGAATCAACAGCATGGAGTACTACATCAATACGCACATGCTTCATCACATAAATCCAATGTATATGTACAATTTGGTATGATATATAGAATTCCACACTTTCTTACTGCCAAATTGTATATCTTCATCTACTATATGAGGGGGGATTGAAAGGAAGAATTTGTAGAGTTATGTTAAATGAGTTTGATATAGCACTACGAATCACCCCCAAAGGGGTATCTCAGCAATGGAGCACATAGCAGGTAAGGGGAGAATTGAAGCATTGGAAAAATTAGAAAAAAACAGGTTTAAAGCCGTTTTTTAAGCGGGCAAGTTCGGAGAAATCATGGATGTACTGAGGTAATTAGTTCCAAAGCTGACAGAAAGATCACTCACTGTATTTACCTGTGCGAATATCCTAGGGGCAAAGCAGATGCTGATCTTTTGATCTCAGATTTCATGTGGGGAGGTATTGATGAAGTTTTATATGGAGATACGAAGGGCCCTTGCCTGATATGGATTTGTGTGCCAAGCATAGGAGCTTAAAAGTAGCATGTTTCCTGATTGGGAGCCAATGACAAGATCTAAGAGTAGGCTTTGAGGGAGTGTGGGGAGGAAGTTTGCAGACTAGGCATGTTCTGGACTACCTGAAGTTTAGACAAGGTGTTTCATTAGCTCCGATCAGTAAGGTGTTACCATAATCCAGGCGGCTGACCACCAGAGCCTGTGTGAGGTTTGTTCTTGGATGGTAGGGCAGCCACTGAAATGCTTTTCTAAGCATTTCCATTCTAAGCATTTACATGATTCGAAAACATATGCCACACGTAGCCTGCTCTTTCATGGTGAATTTGAAGCCACTGCTTGTTATCATTAGACAACTAACCAGATTAAGGTTGAAATCGATTAATTGTTTCATAATTGTTATAATATATCACCCATCATATTTAAATGTAACTGATTATTCCTCTTTCAAATATGTTTTTGTTGTGTTGTATCGCTGCCATGTAAAACATACCAATTCCTCTATGGGAAGTAGTGCTTACTAAAATATGTTAAATAAAATGAACATGCAAAAGTGTCATTTTAACTGCAATCAGTGGCTGGGTTAGAATGATCCCTTATGAGTCATTCTTCTCCAAGCCCAGTAAAGGCTATTCTGAAAATTATATTCTATTTTGAACAGTGTCATACCTACCAGGATTACAGCCTGCCAACAAAGCTGGTTATTACAATTAGCAATGGAGATATCTTGAGGTGGAAAAGTGGAACAGAGTCCAGGAAAGGTATTATAAAATGCTAATAGCTCACAGTAGACCTTTCTCTGTGATCTATTGAAAACTTACACTATTAAACATGTTTCATCCAAGTGTACTTTATGCAAGATTTCAGAGCCTGAACCACCATAATTATCTTCACACATATTATTTAGCTTTTTTTTTAAATCTCATCTATTCTGACCTATAGAGGAGGAAGCCTTCTAGATTACAGTTACTTTCCCACTGGTCAGTATACAGACTATTTCAGATGTCACTGTCTTCCCAGATGTGCAGTGAGTCCCCCTTTTTTGCATGGTCCCACTAATGTATCGCCTTTACCTGGACCCAATTTTGCTAGTATTAGGACTCTGTACACTCTCACTCTACTATTTAGTGCCACAATGTTTGCGCTCTGGCCCTAAAATGGTACTGTTAAAATAGGTTTAACCATTTTCTTTCTTTAACTGAAGTTGGTATAGTCCTTTGATTTGGCTGATGTGGTGAGGTATCTGTGTGTTTTCTGCGGTCGGATCGTTTATTACCAGCAAAGGTCTAAAAGTAAGAGGGTTGAGTCCTCTGGAATGCAGCATCATCAATGCCTGCAAGGAATGTGTACTGAGCCGCTGCAGATGAAATGAGTAGCACAACTGGTTGTAAACCTGCTTTAGCTCAGGCAGCACATTCTTTTTCACAACTATATCAGAAAACTAAGGGGAAAATGGGATTCATGTTGCTAGCATTTTCCCAAAAGAAGATACAAAATAATAATTTACTTTTTTGTAGATATGCACCTGGGGTAGGCATTCTAAATTTGCACTGGATAAACAGATTTTGTACCTCAGTCACTCTGAGGGCACCTATTTGAAATACAGAAGGTACCACTTTATTTTATATACCAGTTACCCTGTTCAGCAGGCTTACAGTCCCACTTTAAGAGCATTGTGATAATACTTAAAACTAGGGTCTCCTACCTTGCAAATGCTATTTTCCTTACCAGGTATCTCTGCAGAGCCTCCAAACTTTAGTCCAGCAAGATGCTCCTTCCAGTCACATGTTTTTATCATTAATGTGGGCGCTGTAGCTACCCACTGCAATCCACATATTACAGTTAATTTCCATGACATTGGTGCATTTTCTACACCATTTGCTAGGGTCTTAGGATCTTAGAGAAAAGTTAGGTACTGCATTAACCCTGTGCCGTACGTACCTACTACTCAGTCCACAGAACACTATAAGGCCATCAGCCTCTTCAGTGACAAAATACAGATCTGACAGTACATCAACACCACCAAGGGCCTGATTTAGATTTTGGTGGAGGGAATGGAGATCTCCTTTGGATATAATGGGATCATAATACGGCAGATGGGATATCCGTCACGTTTGTAATGGAATATTCCCCTCTACCAAAATCTAAATCAGGCCCCTAGTCTGAATCATCTATTACACTATCCTTTCCCAAATAATTCCATAATGGCATGCCTCAAAGCCTATCTCTTGCAGATTTTGTTGACATACTCAACTCCCTCAAAGCCGCTTCATATTTAGATGATGATGTCTTACCTTGCCCTTCATCAGTGTTCCCTGTGGGCTGTCTCTCACCCCAACTCACCACTATCAATTCCTCTCTCACTTAAGACATCTTCCTAGAAGCTCTCATAAAAACCCTACACTAGTTACTGATGACCTTGCCAGCTACTTGCCCACCACCCACCTACCATTCGCTTGCAAGGTCAATGAAAAAGCAGTTTGTGTTCTACATCATAGTCATATTACTGCTAATCATCTCCTGCATATTACCAGTCTGGCTTCAGATCGCTGTAGAACTGAAACCACTGCTTACACACCATGAACAATGCCCTCCTGACCACAGGTGAAGAAAACCTCTGCCACTTGTTATTGCTGGACCTCACGGCTGCTTTCAACACTGTTGACCATGTCACCCTTATACGTAGCATGGAGTCTTGAATAGAGTTCACCGACCGAGTCCTTCAATGGTTTCCAATCAACACCAGTTTGTTCACATGGGCATCCTCAGATTCCAAAAGAGCTTTGTCACCCCCAGCATAGCCCAGAGTTCCATAATGTCTTGTGTCATCGTCAACATTTTCAAAGAGCTGCTTGTTGCTGTACTCACAAATAACATTGTCAAGATTCACCACTATGCTGCTGGTACACAGCTGTATTTGAATGTCTGCTCTGCTTCAAACATCCATCACCTCAAACACTGCATGCATATCACCCAGACAGAGATTTCCAGTGCCTACCTGAAGCCTAACCCGACCAAGACAGATGCCAAGAACAACAAATGAGAAAATTTTCAAAAGTGGCTCAATTACCTCAACCTTGACTGCTTTGAAACAAAACATTCACTGAATGCCAAGTTTCTTAGATACACCCTGGACACCAACCTCATTCTCAAGGCACACACCCTGCTGTGAAGAATGACAGAAATATTTTTCAAAAAAGGGACCTTATGACACAGACAGCTCTGGCAACGTAATAGTGCTATTGCTGGCGAGGAGGTAGGATGGGAGGCATCTTGGAGAGCAGGAGTGAGAGAAAGCAACATGGGGGCGTAGATGCACCCAGCCAACAGCTAGTTGTGTCCAGTGCTAGCTAAGTCATAGTGCTTTTTTCTGGTAAAAACTTTCATCATGCTGCAAAGTAGTTGCGGTAGCAACATTGGCAAGGTCTATAAGTCACATAGCCGAGAACTATCAACTGTGACTTTGCCTTTTTTCTGGTGGAACAGGACCAATGATAGATGGGTGGGAGCAATGATGGGAGTGTGGGCGTAGTGGTAGTAACAACGGGAGGGTGGGATGAGTGGGAGCAACAATGAGATGGGGCAAGCAACAACATGATGGTGGGATGGGTCAAACAACAATGGGAGGGTGCAAGCAATGACAGGAGAATGTCAGTATGGTAAGAAGGTGCAAGCACGATGAGGCAAGCAACACAGTGTGGGACTATGAGAGGGCAAAGAAACACACTGCAGGCAAGCAACAATGCAGAGTTGGAGGGGGCAAGCAATAATGGGGCAAGCAAAACAACACAGGATGGGAGGGGCATGAAACAATGTGCAAGGAGGAGACAAGCAACATTGCAACAAAAACAAACAAAAAATGAATATGGCCTTGTGTAATGTATTCTGGGGCTCTTGTAAAGCACTCCAATGGCCTTGAGCCGATTTCAAGTTATATAAAATAAATGAATCTGACCTTCTGTAACATAAATTTGGTGCTCATGTAAAGTGCTCCAATGCCCTCTGGCTCATTCTGTGCTATGTAGAAAAAACTGCAATGCAGCGTGGCATGGGGGCAGCCTGTGCTCTAATGGAGTGCTGCAACTACTAGAGCATTATAAAGATACGGGTCAAGGATGCAGTACTTGGGCCATGCTCGAGGGAAGGGACAAACACACGAAGAACAAGTGAAGCCAGAATGAGCTGACCAAACAGCAGTAAGGGAATGAGCGGGAGGATGAAGCCAGCCAATGGTAAGCAATGTAAGTGAACAGAATCGCTTAAAAACGACAGCACAAGCACTGTCTCACGTGAGACCCAATGATCTTGGATTGACTGAGCGTGCGATTCAGTTTAGCAGCTTTACATTAACTATACATTTTGCAGCATTGTTTCTTAATATTTAACTTTTCATAGACTGCACATGGCTGAATGGCAACATAATTATGTCTGCTGATTTGTTTGCGAAACGCTTTGAACAACTGCAAATGTGGAAACAAGTGCAAAGTTCCAATCAGAATGTTCCTAAATGAGAAGCAGCGATGGTCGAATGGTAAAATGAAGCTGGCGTTTCATTGTACAAGTGCAAGGCAATTTAATGCACTTCTAATCAGTTCTGTGAATTAAGACATGACATACAAGTGGTGCAAGCTTTCATTCAGTGTCCCACATGCTATACGTGCAATTCAGTCCCTGATACTGCAGCAATAGAATGCTCTGTCCACAGCAATCAGGAAAAAGGACAAATATTGCTCTAAAAGGTTTATGATATGAAATGCTAATTAGTTAGATGACCATTTCCCAGGGAGCTGTACGCAGGCTCCATCCTACATTTAGCCCACTTTCATTTGGATAGGCTCACACTCTTAGGAACCACCACGCTTACATCAATTTGCAGAATATGCCACATGATCAATAGTGATAGAATGGGAAACATTATGCAATGGTATTTTCTAATGTGATTGGTGCTGTTGATGACACTCATATTTATTTCTATTTTGCTGCTGGCATAGTCCACATTCAAAGAAGAGAAACATCTAATCACTCCGGGAGTATCCACATGATAAAAATAGATATTATAGAACTTCTCAGCAAATTTTTGCAAAGTTCCCTGTTTTTGCCTACCGCAAAGGTGTCTCTTAGTACACCTTCACTTTACACATGCTAAGATAGGTTTTAGTGCATAAGGGTTTTTTTCCGTTGTAACAAACCCTGCCAGAATATTACTTTGTAAACTTACATTTTGGAAACATTTCTATGCACGGCGAAGAAGGTAGATCGTTTATTCTTTACATAGTGCTTCTATTTACAGTGGCTTTACAAAGGAAAATAATATTTCTGCCATGATGCCCACCTTTTGCCCAAATTCATATCTGCTGGGGGCAGTCTCTCCGACGCCCTGTTGTGTGACCGCAAATGGCAGTGTGGCAGATCCTGTGTGCAAGCTAGAATATTAGATATGCAATAGAAGTTTGGATTTAATTAGAGTGGGGGTTAGAGATAATGGTGGGCGGGGTGCCTAATTAAAATGCTCATGCTTAAACTTGGAATGGAGAACCTTGTTTTTTATACAAGACACCACATTTGGTGACAAGTACTGTGCAAGGTAAGCATCTGGACACACCATTGTTGTTCGTAAAAAAGAAGAGAAAAGACGGCTCATCAGTAAAGTATCAATTATGGAAACTGTGAAGCATCAATAATGGACGCCAAGTAGGTGATACTGTGGTGAAGGGTTGACTGAGTGACCGGTTGCTTGTGTGAAACTTTGAGGTGAAACACACAGAAAAAACCCTCTGTTTTTAGAGGCATCAAAACGTTTTATGCACTCTCTGCATGAGAACGAATGGTGAATGTAGCTTGAGCCCAACTGGCTATAGAAACAACGTGTAAACTAAGAGCGTGTGGAAAAGGCCTAATTAATCTAGGAAAGGATGTGTAGCAGCTTTGAGGCGGCCATCTTTTGGGCTAAGGAAACAGTGAAAACAAGCCTGATTTTCTGTAAATAGATACACAAAAAATGTTGTAGAGGCAGTCTTAATGAGTTGGGGAAATAAATTGAAGTGTATGGTTCTCATGGTTTCTCTAAATAGAGCATCACTCTATTGGACTAAGGCTCACTTGAAAGACACTTTCCAGGAAGCAAAGCTATGAACAACATTGTAATCAAAGACGAGCACTAGTATATTGGTATGGGACTACGTGCCCCAGCTCAGGAGGCGGCCCTTTACTTCCTCCTCACCTGCAGCTTGGTATCTGTGCTACATAGTGCCATTGGAGGTCCTACAGCACGTGAGCAGCATTTGGCAGGGGCCTACGTGCCCCAGCAGGACCAGAGGCTCAGGGGATGGCCTTTTACATACCACTCACCTGCAGCTGGTTATCTGCGCTACATAGTGCCATCGGGGGTCCTGCAGTAGGGGAGCAGCATTTGGCAGGGGACTACGTGCCCCAGCAGGACCAGGGGCTCAGGAGGCTGCCCTTTCCATCCTCCTCACCTGCAGCTTGGTATCTGCGCTACATAGTGCCATCGCTACATAGTGCCATCGCTACATAGTGCCATCGGAGGTCCTGCAGCGCAGGATCAGCATTTGGCAGGGACCTACATGTCTCAGCAGAACGAGGGCCTAGAGGACGGCCCTTTACATACCACTCACCTGCAGCTGGTTATCTGTACTACATAGTGCCGTTGGAGGTCCTGCAGCGAAGGACGCATGCGGGACTTGCCCAAGCCAAGGGTAGGCCCATCCTGGGCAGTAGGTAACTCTGATTTGTTAAATTAATGATCTCAGAACCAGCTTGGGTAATCCAAACATTGTTCTCTGCTGTCGGGAGGGGTCGGGTGCCAGACTCAAAAGACATATAACTGACTCCTTAGAGGATTTAGCGGATAGTCTGCTAACATCTCATGTAGAGAGAAGAGGCTTGCGTTAGACACCATCCTGGCAAAAGAGGGAGGGGTCTGTGCAGTGATCCATCAGGAATGCTGCGTGTATACACCGGATAACAATGGGAATATAAGAAAGGAAATAGAGGACATAAAAAAGGTAGAAGAAGGAGCTGGGAAAGTGGCAGATGGGACAGACGTTAGAGGAATGCTGAATGGAATAGCAGCATGGTTCAGGGGTTGGGGTACCTGGTTGGTAGAAGTACTAGTGATAGGGATAGTGGCACTGATAACGCTATGTGTGATCATACCAGTTTGCCCATCCTTCCTGGCCCTACTCTTGAAAAAAACCTGTCACCAGAAACACACACATTATCGAAGAAAAAGATATAAGGATGACAACAGGGACGAGCAAGAGGTAGAAATGAGAGCAATACACCATGACCCTTAGATTTGTCATTGAGTATCAGAGGGCGGAATGTGGAATCGCATTTTACAGTTCTTAGGTATGCTAGGCCTAGTGGCCCCTGTGATACACAATGACAATCTCTGCACAGGCCTATCATTAAGGAAAGAGGCCTACAAATGTAATTTGCTACTGCTAGGAACGCATTATGTTGCAAGGCTTGCTCTCTGAACAGCCACCATGAAATATCATCGTCATTGCATGCTAACTGAAGCAATATCCCTCCTGGAAAGTACCAGTCTGAGTACGTGATGTCAGCCATAATGGAGAAATAATCATACGTCAATCATACGTCAATGTCAAGAACCAATAGAACGTCGAATTATGTTTGTGGTTTAATACTATAAAAGATTGTGTATTACTTCCTTTAATCAGGCTGTTTGTGTACAACTAGTACCGAGCATCCTCCATGTACATGTCTTTCTATCTCTAATAAATTCTTTATGTTTACCTAGAAGAGCTGGCTAACGGTCGTTTGTATCCTGGATGGGTGCTGAATAATTAGGCTTCTACACTATGCGACCTCTTCATGTTGCTGGAAGACGTGGTGGTTGTTAGTACCTAAGTGCTTGGCTGCTTCCCTCTGTGTCAATGTTTGACTGTGTTTGGGCTGGGCCAGCTCTACCTTAGAATGATGAAAAGGCAAAAACCTCTACAGAACTTGGAGGCTTACAGCTTGCTGTTCTAAAGGACCCAGCTTCTAACAGCCTCTCCAAGTCATCAATGCTTTGATATTTAACTACAGCCGTGGGTGCAATTATGATGAAATTAGCACATTGCAAAGGAAGCCGAGTATTCATCCTGCTTGCTCGGAGTATGTAGTTGATTCTTCGCCTAGTTCTGGTTCTACGAGGGATGATGATGCAGCGAAGAGTGGCGTGAGCCAACTGGACAGGGTTACTGACGTGACTGTCATTGCTGAAGTTCACTGTTCAGAGTCTGAGACCTTGATTAGGAATTCCCTGGTTAATTGCTCCCCCCCCCAGCATCTACACCGAAGAAAAGCAGAAAGTCTGATGCAGTTGGTGCACAAGCGGGGTCCAAAATCAAAGGCAGACTCCTGCATCTTTAAAGGACAGTAGTCCTAAGCTACCTAAAGACCACATTGCTGTCACTAATTTTGATGACTTCACCCCTAAGGTCCAGTCTATGATAGAGGCTGTAATCGGCAAATGTCTAGAAAAACTGTCATCTATCGAAGACAGTTTAAATAATCTAATCTTGTTTTGTAAAGATAACATGTCATTGCCCGGTTCTGTGTCTGGCTCTGTGAGCCATGTGTCTGAGGAGCAGGGACAGACAGGGAAGATGACTGTGAGGGAGCCTGTACAGGGCTCATCAGGTGTACTGGTCCATGTAAGGGTGGTATTCCACTGTTCCCTAATTTGCCACCTTCCAGTCTAGGTACATCGAGTGGTCAGGAGATTTTACCGATCCAGCCTGTGCGACCTGGTGTTCTAGGGCATTTTAGGCCATTGGCTCAATTGGGAGGTCTCCCTCATACCCCAACTAATACGGTAACTCAAGGGGAAGTGGATGATGCAGGTAGTAAGGATGGTCCTGCACCTGCTCGTGTTGCTCTTAGTTTCCCCTGGCCTCTGCCACTTATGTGGTGGTCCTCACTGGTGTCACTGCTCTGAAACAGGGGCCAGAAAACACTATGGCAGCCTAAGAAACTGGCTGTCCCAACTGGGAGTGGAGGGAAGATTTCTGGCCAAAAGCCTTATTATGGCCCAGAGAGAGGATTGCGTTGGACCTTCTCCCAAAACCTGTAATGGGGACCGTGTTGTCACCAGTTTTGACTGCCCCAGAGCTGTCACGCTGATCCTAAACCTAGCTAGGCAGTCTGCCCGTACCTCTATCATACAGGCTTTTCCCCTTCAGTATTTGTATCAACCTTCAGCACTTCAAACTCCACTGTGGTCAGATGTTAGCACCAACAGCACACGTCATCGAGTAATGGTGCCACCTAGGGTTAATGACTTTGTTATGCCCACTACCAATAGATTTGAGGTTTTGGGGGCAGATGCACTTGATTGACTGCAAGATCACAGTCACACAATGGAGTCTACTGGGAAGAATTATGGTACCAGGGATGACAGGGAGTTGACTCAGACAGCAACACAAGACTCTCTTGTCTTATCATAACCTCAAGGTGACATTTGGCAATTGTCCTTATATTGGGCCAGATCCGATGGCTAGTCTGTGAGTACCATTAGCAATGGGATATGCAATGGGGTATCTGCCTCTGACATTGAGCTGTCAGCTGATGGTAGGGATATACTTACTGAGGTAAATCTCCCTGCAGCAGGGAGAGGTCCCAGTAGTATCGCTGACATTCCAGAAAGTTATACAACCAGTGGAGATCCCACTGTTGATGTTCCTTAGAACATTTGCTGTAGTATGCCTAGAGAAGACGTGGGATGTTGGGGGCTTCTTTTTTTCTAGAAGGTTATAAATCATACTGTACCCCGCTGTGCCTTCAGCAAGGGGTCATTGAAGAGGAGGCCCGTTCACTTCGGTCTCTCTGTCCCTGATTTTAGGGTTAAGTAAATGTCAATAAGCTCATCTAATATGTAAACATTTCTGATTACGTCTCCTGTGGTTGGAGGCTTTGTTCTGTTAGATTTCTATAATGCAACTACAGGCCCCACTTTTTGTGATACTTTTTCTGGTGCGTAATTTTAATAGCCACCCTTGTCCCCACTCTTTTTCCACATGCAGAAAAGGAAAAGCTCGATTCTTTGCACATGAAGCACAGTCATGAGGGTGTCTTTCTGAATAATATTCTTGCTGAGTTTAATTTGGAATGTGCCATGACCAGGATGTTTCAAAGTGCATATGGTAATTTTGCTCCCACTTTCATTGGAGAAGGCCTGCAGTCCACAATAGATTTATTTTTCTGTATTTTTGTGGGATTCATTATGGCATTTTAGAACTAGTGAGTGGTTCTAGTGATCATTATTATAGTATTTATGTTAGTGTCATTGATCAGTTTGTACGAGTCTCGGCAAGGGGACTGTTGAATAGTTTGGATGTTGGTGTGACTGAGAAGGCAAGAAGACCGAGATGGTCAAAAATTGCTCATGATGACTTTTTGAGATGCTTTGTGGAGGTTAAACATTGGGCTTTTGACCGGGGGACACCTGTGATGATAGTACTTTTTCGAAAGCTTATTTAGAAATTGAAGCTGAAATTAGATCTAAGATATCACTTCTTCCTAAACCGACAGTGATAAGTAACCCTCGTTGGTTTAATAAGGACTGTTCAAGAACCCATAAATCATTAATGGTCACACTTAAAGCTCAGCCCAAGGAACACCGTCTGATAGCAACCGGATGTACTGCCTACAAGAAAATGATACATTTGAGGAACAGAGCACTCAAGGAAGAAGCTTGGGCTGCCCTCACGGATGCTTCATTCAGGGCTGAATCCATACCATTTCCTCACATATCCTGCCGGAAATGTGGATTGCACACTTTGAGGGCATCTACAATTCCCTGGATACTGGTGTCCATCCTGAGCTGTGTATCGACGATCTACTCATTAGTGCAATTGAACATTTCAAGTTGACAAGTTTATATTAGCCATAGGAAATATGACAGGCTATAATGCCCCTGGTTGAATATGATTCCTGTTGATCTGTTCAAGATGTCACCTTAACTTTGGACCCTGATCCTAACACGTCTGTTTAATATAGCTGTTCGCACAGGTCTCCCTCATTCTTGGTTTCGGTCTATAATTATTCCTGTATATAAAAAGGGCTCCAGGGATATACTGTGCTGCTACAGGCCCATCTCCTTTATAGATTCAGTAGTCAAGATGATGGGCAGGTTCATTCTAGAGAAAGCTTTGACCTGGGTGGAGGACTGTTCCATTCTTTCAGACGTACAGTGTGGGTTCCACCCGGATTTCGGTACATATGATATGCCGAAACCTTTTCTTGTTAATCAACAAGTACACTGTGGCAAGACCAGGCTCTTTGTTTATTGCCTACATGGACCTGTCCTCTGCCTTTGGCAGAGTAAACAGATCCAAGCTATGGCTTATTTTATTGGCCGTTTGTTTGGATCCAGATATTGTGTATTTCCTGAGTGAGATTCCCTGGGATATGACAGCGGTTGTCTGGATTAGCTCGGATGGGTCTTGTACTAGCTCTTACCGTTTATAGTGTGGGGTGAGAAATGTTTGTATATTGACCCCATATTTGTGTACCTTATAAATTAGTGGTCCAGGGCCAGGTTGCTGGTAAAGCAGGTGGACTGCCAGCAGATGTGCACTCGCCAGACACCCGGACTGTTATATGCAGAGGATACTGTATTGCTGGCAAGAATGACCCTGGGCCTAAGGACATTGTTGGATGGTTTTGTCATGTTCATGAATGTCTCAACCAACTATGGAAAATGGCATGTGATGGTCCTGGGGCCCAGGGGGACCAAGTCAAGATCATTTTTTGTTCAATGCCATAAGTTGACCAGAGTACCGATTTATACATACCTAGGTGTGTTTTTTGATGATAGCTCCTCCTGGGCCCTGCAGATGATATCCAAGAGACTGTCCCCATCATGCTCTATTTGGGATGTTTTTTTCCTTTTCTCCCAGAATTGGTAGCAAGCCATTGGGAACATTGATCAAGATCTACCAGGCAAGATAGGTCTTGTTTGCCACATATGGCAGTGAAGTATGGGGTTATACTATAACACAAGGGAGCTCCAAGTGGAAGAGAATGGGTTTGGCAGACATTTGGCAGATGCCTTCTGACAGTTTCTGCATCTACCCCTGCCTTTTATGTACATGAGAAGTTGGGGGTGCCTTACCGCTCACATCTTATTGCCCTGCGCTCTCTGATGAAGAGGCTTACCATTTGGGTGAGACCCAAGAATCATCTCCACAGAGAGATACTCAAGGATTATTTGTGGTTGAAGGGAAGGAGGTCTATTTAATGGCTGGTATACATAAAATATAACTTTGCTAAGCCAGGCAGAGTTGCTCTGTTTGACTCGCCATGTAACATCTTGAAGGCAGAAATTATGTGGACACAGAACAACTTATTTTCCTGGAGGAAGGCTGTGAGAGAAGGGGTTGAACTTGAGATGTCCACAGTGCAAGGATATACACAGATTATAACAGGGCCAGCTGATGAACCCTATTTTTTTAATGTGTCCAAAAGTCATCACCGGTTTCTTCTTACTAGATTCCGGTTTGATCAAATTCATTTGTTGCTGGCACATCCAAACTCTAGTACACAGCATAAGCAGTCGAGGCACTGTTTATGTGATAGCGTTTCTGACCAGGATATTATGCATTTTGTGTTTTTGTGGTCTATATGATGTTCCCTGAAAGGCTATTTCAGTACCTACGTTGAAATCTCTGAGCAGGTTAGGGCTGCTCTTATGTATTTCTAGTTACTCATGTAGACTCACACAACCTATGTAATTGATTGCTTCCTGGCATCTTTGATGAAACTGTAAAAGATGCATGATATGGGTTTCAGGCCAGCCTGAACTGTCAAGCTGTTTGCACTATTTCAACTGCCATGAGTATTTCTATGAATTGGTTTGTGCTATGCTGGGTCTCTTTGATTTAACTGTAATGCACTTTACTGAGAATTGCTGTTTCTAGGATAGGGTTTTAATGGGTGCCTGTTTAGGCTGGGGGAAATGCTGCATATAGGCCGGTTTATTCTGTTATACATTATGCACTTTATTGATGCTATGTGATTAAAAAAAAATGTATGACCATTCTGTGCCGTGTTGGGACGGTTGGATCTACATGTAATGGATCTTGTATTGTTTTTATGATTGTGTTTTTTTCTTTTATTAATTTTATCTTTCTTTTAATATATCGTTTTTAGAAATTGTTGATTAGAATGTTGCAATCATTTACTTTTATGGTCTGATTTAGACCAAATACATTTATTTGACTGACTGAGACAAGTACTAGCCTTTCATAGGAACGGAGATAGGCACACCTTATTGGCAGATCCTTGATAGGCACACCCACTTATATGTTACTTTTGAGCCTATCAGAGGAATGGTGATAGGTACACCTTATTCATTTTTAAGTTCAGTTTGTAAGCTTATCAGGAGACTAGTGATAGACACATCCTGATATATTTTTTAAGTGACACATTTACTTGAACCGTTTGTGGATGGGTGTCGGGGCTGGGTAATTAGTACTTGCTTTGAGATACACACAAAGTATTATGGTTCAGCATGTTGTTTGCTCAACTGTACTTAATGGCATTGGAATGAGAATGTAACATCACTCCCATTTGTTCTGCCTACTACAGAAGAACCAGTGTTGCATTGGAGTAAGTGGTAAAAATTGTTTGGCAATTATTCTAGGGTATGTGGGATGACTAAGTTTGGAGGGAAAATATTCATTGTTACTGCATGGTTTAGGTGCAGAAGGCAGGAAGCATTAGAGAACTAACCCATTCTTCCACAGGAAGAGATTAGAACTATGACCTTGTTTAAGTACTATATTAAAACAATTTAATTTTGGGTTTAGGGTACAAGGAAGTAAGTAGATGGTAGAGAACTACATAACACATTTTACGGAAACTAGCACCTTCATGCAAATTTGGAAGTTCAACTGAAGATAGATAAAGGATCAATTTGTTTTAAAGTTAATAGTGAGAAAACAAGGGACACATTATAGATAAATGGCTAAAAGGCTTTAAACACATGGTCAAGTGCATCAATGAGCTCAAAAAGGAAAACACTGCTAAAGGTGTAGAGGAAAAAACTGAAAGCGATGGGATGTGAAGTAAAAAGAAAAAGTGGCGATAGGAGCTAAAGAAGAGTTTAAAGGGGTGGGATTTAGATGTGGGAATTAAGGACATAGATCAAATAATAAGGGAATGCTTAGGTATGTCCGGCATTGCAAATGATTTGCCAAGGACATTTCTTGAAATGTTGCAGAAATAAAATGAGAAGGAATCAATAAAGAAGGTGGAAGTGGTTAAGAAAAACGTTTTCAGGATAATAGCAAAGTCAAGGAACATCCTTGTGAAATGGTTATAGTTGAAGGTGTATGAACTGAAATTTGATTCATGGTCTCATTTTACAATTATTTCTCATAACAGATATGAGACATTTGAGGCGAAACTAAAGAATGACAGGATGGTATAGGGTATTCACATAAAAATGTTAGGTTATTTTAATAGGTGCTTACAAATTAAGCAAAGGTACATTGTAGGAAAGGTGTATGTTTCGGTTGAGGGTGATGACTTGACTCAGTGGTAAAATCAAAAATTGTCTTAATTGGAATGTGAGTCTGCAAGTTCATATACAGGAGATTAAAGTTAAGGAAGAACAATTTAAGAAAGAATATCCAAATGATTTTAGAAAGGAGGTGGGATGTTTGAAAGGATACATATGTAAAATTAAGTTACATAAAGCTAAAATGAGCAGAATACTCCTGAGTATGCAAGAAAGTGTATGTAAGGCATTTGAGAAGTTGCAGGATACGGGTACTAAAGAACTATCATAAGCTACAGAGTGGTTGGCTCTTGTGGTTGATGCCAAAAAATCAATGGAGAGATCCGTTTGTATATAAACCTAATGCACTGAATAGGGAATACTAGTTAATAAGTTGATATGTGTATGGAAGCAATGTGCAGAAACATGACATGCATGTGTGCAATGTTTTAAAAAGGTTGATGTATGCTGGCCAAAAATGTAAATCGGATAAATGCTTGTTTGGGGTGAACAAAGTGAATTACTTTGGTCATCACGTTACAGGTTCAGGTGCGTCTCCAAATTAAGACATAGGGCCTGATTTAGAACTCGGCGGACGTGTTACTCTGTCACCATGGTGATGGATATCCCGTCCGTCAAAATCTATAACCAATTGAATATAATGGGATTTAGATTTCAGCGGGCAGGACAACCGTCACCATTGTGACAGAGTAAGCCATCTGCCAAGTTCCAAACCAGTGCCTTAGTAAATGCAAGCATAAATGTAAAAGAACTATGCAATAAGGATGAACTTGTTTCTTTTTTGGGCATGTTGGAAGGCTGTGGGATATTCATAAACTAAAAAACACGTTGACAGATCGGTTAATTTCAGAAGATTGTAAGGAGGGAAAGTGAAATTTCATTGGAAAGAAGCATCTAAGTGTGATTTTCACAAACTGAAGAAGGATTTGCTATTTGTTCCATGTCTACAAACCTTTGTGCCTGGAGAGGATATGACGATTCTGACTACTGCCAGTGTGAAAAGAATAGGTGCCATACTTTTACAGAAGACACAACGTGCTGAAATGATGATTGCATGTGCTTCAAGATGTTTAAGAGGACCAGAGGTTAATTAATCAGTAATAAAGAGGGAAGCTTTGGCTATAGTTTGGGCCTAGAACAAGTTTCAAAACCTTATCAGGGGAATAGTTTTAAGGTTTACACTGATCATAAACCATTGAATGAGGTGTTTTGTAAAGAAGGGTTTGGAAGCAATTTCTTCTCGGATAAGACAATGGGGAAAAGCTTTGCCAGGTTTCAATTGCAATGTAGAATATATTGCAGGGGTTAGAAACAGTTCAGCTGATTGTTTGTGTAGGCTGGTTAGTGTGGATGATGAGCTTGAAATTGGAAAGGAGACTAACACTTGGAGCAAATAAAGAGGAAGAAAGGAGAAAGGAGATAGTGAAGGATGATATTTTGAACAAGGTGTTTGAATTGGTTACAGCTTGTAAAATATCTCATTTGGATGAGGTAGCATTGGAAACATTATTGGTTTTAAGGGGAACAAGATTGGTTCCCCCAAATGGATTACATGTTAGGTTATTAGCGTTGGCTCATGAAGGGCATATAGGAGTTGTTAAGATAAAAGAAAGGGCCAAGACAGATTTCTGGTAGTCTGGGGTGGATTTGGAAATAGAGCATTTGGTGAGAGATTATACAGACTGTAACAATTCTGACAAGAATGTAAAGACAAGGACATTGCCTATGGTATGTTAGAAACTACCAGGCTATCCATTGCAAGAGTTGGCAATAGATTTGGTGGAAACTTAAAGAGGGGAGCACTCAACTCCTTATTTGATTGTTTTGTTAGATCGGTACTCAAGGTGGGTCAAAATATCCTGTGTGAGTGATATCTCATATTGGTTGTGTGATTAAATGCTTGGAGGAGGTCTTCAAGACAGAAGGTTACCTTTTTAGTATTTTGTTAGACAATAATCCTCAATTCTGCTCTCATGAGACAGAGAAATATTTAAGGGAGTGTGGTGAACAGAAGAGAAATTCAGTATATCACCCAGAAATGAACGGAGCAGTAGAGAGAATGAATAGAACTTTGAAAGAATGCGTACAGTTAGGCAAGGCAAACAATCTGGAATGGAAGAAGATGTTACAATTAAACATTATTGCTTATCATTTAATACCACATTCTGCCACGGATAAATCTCCTTTTGTTCTGCTTAAAGGGAGGTTACCGAGCACCAAGTTGTATCCAGGTTGCATGTTGTTTAATAAAGGTGTGAAGAAGTGGAATGTGCAAGAATGGATGAGGAATGAGTAAGAGAAATAGTTAAAAAGGAAAAAAAAACATTTTGATAATAGAAACAGTGAAAAATGGGCAGGTGCAAGATAGTGATTGTGTTAAGGTGAAGGCTTTGGTGGGCTGTCAGAACTGGTCTAAGTTCACCAGACCACTGAAAGCTGTAAAGTTATTCATGAATGGGGATGCTTTTGCTGTTACGTCGCTGGGGTGGTACTGCAACCCCCAGCAGATATCTTTGTCACCCCTAAGCCCACAGCAAGGAGGTGGGACTCTAGTTGACTTTAGTGCTATAAAGCGCTCAGGGTGAACCACATCATGGACCACTTTCAATGTTATGCTGCTGTGGTGGCACTATATCCCCCAGCAGACATCTCTGTCACCCCTACACCCACAGCAAGGAGGTGGGGCTCCAGTTGACTGACACTATAAACCTCACAGGGAGATCTGTGGCATGGGCTGCTTTTTTTGTTATGCCACTGGGGTGGGACTACCTCTGTCACCCCTGAGTCTGCAGCAAGGAAGTGGTGCTCTAGTTGACTTTGGCATTATAAAGCTCTTGAGGTGACCTGTGTCATGGGATGTTTTTTCTGCTAAACTGGTGGGGTGAGACTACATCCTCCAGCAGACGGCTCTGTCACTCTGGAGCCCGCAGCAAGGAGGATGGGCTCCAGCTGACTTTAGTGCTCTAAAGCCCTTAGAGTGATCTGCGGCATGGGACATGCTCGTCCGAAGACCGGGCCAAGAGCAGGCCTGCCTTGCCTGTCATCGACCATTAGATACCACCTAGAACTGGATATTTGGGAAGTTTAAGGACGTGGTTCATTCTAGCATCATTCCCTTAGTGGACAAAATTGAGAGTCTAGAACTTGCAGTCCAAAAGCTCTCCAGCCCTAATTACCCCCAAAAAACTTGATTACACTGCGGTAGCCAAGCCAACTAATGCCTGCAGGGTGGATGCCACCCTTGGAATAGAAAGACACAACAGGCATCGTTCATCACTTATTAATGCAACGGCTCCCATGCCTATCACTGCAGGAGAACTTCGGCCTGCTCAGAACCCTGACTACCATCAGGCTTAAAAGAGCAGCATGAACCTTGGCCCCAACTCTGAGAGCATGCCTTCCCATACTGGGCCTTCTAATCCCATCTGTCTTAATGTTCCTCCAGAATGTAGTCCCTATATTCTAGTTCTGGCTAACATTCCTCGCCTGCTCCCAGCCAGCGATGAAACCCAAGTTAATTTCAAAAACAAGACACTGGCTAGTTAAAAACTCGGACTTCAGCATTTCGGAATACAATGACATCTTATTTGATAGAAGGATGAGTTGGAATGGGTCATCAAGCATGCAATTTGCTTGGGACTCTGTGTGTTCATTAAGTGTAGCAACCCGGCTTTAGTTGGTCATATAATTTTGAATTGAGCACAACGTGCCAACCGGAACTTCGACAACAACCATATAACAGTTCTGTCATTGGGGTATTTTTATTGTCAACTTGCCGGGCCCACAGTCTGCTAAGACATGCCCATTAGTTAGACGACCTGAACATACCAACAGGGTCTCCATCCCTTCCCCCATCTACAACAGATTTAGCCCCTCATCTGACTTGGAGGGCCCAGACTGACTGCCAACTGCACGAGCAGCACTTATCGACTCTGGGGATGATGGTGGGGGCAAGAGAAAGAAGAACACATGTGCTTCTAGAGAGCCGCCTTCTGAGCTGCAACAAGAACCCATTCCTCCCACGAATCTGATCTGTTGGAAACTTGCTGGTCTGAGTTTGAAGCAGTCAGATCAGAACTGGCTTAGCTTCATCATAACCTATGACATTGTGATGCTGCAGGAAATGTGGCTTGTGGGGGATATTACTTGAGATGGGTATGAAGCTTTCACTGTACCAGCCACACACCCCACAGAGGAGAGAGCCCAGGGAGGGCTGGCTACTTTTATCAGAGTGTCTAATCTATTAGGCATATTCCCAATTACATGTAACCATCAGGGGATCCAGGTTCTGTGGATTGTTGATTCCAGTAGTTTTAATATCTTTTTGATAAATTATAATAACCCAGTGGAGGGCTTCTGATAATAGTTGCTATGGTCTGACCACTAACATCAATGCTCATTGTTCGCTCAGGCATTTATTAATTTGATATCTGTACATCCATAGATTTTCACGAGGCACCCTTTCCCCCTTACCCTCCCTCAGTTCCCCTGTCCACAAGGTTTAGCCTCGAAGAGGTAATCACAGCCATTTCCTCCAGTCCCAACAAGAAAGCACCTGGGCCAGATGGGGTCACTATGAACCTATACAAGGATAACACCAAGCTATGGGCCCCTAAAATTACCAGCACCCTGAATGCTGCAGCATCCAACAGGATCCCTGCCTCTTGGCAGCAGGCCACCATTGTCACAATTAAAAAAAAAGTTAACAGGCAGAATCCCCGCTGCTACAGGCTAATTTTACTTCTGGATTCTGTGGTTAAGGTGATGGCCGGGTCATTTTGCAGGGGACTAAGGCTTGGGTTCAATAGGCCGGAGCCCTAAGTAGGGTTCAATACGAGTTCAGAGAGTGCAAGGGGACCCAGGAACAGTGCCTTAACCTTAGCCTACAGGTGGGGAAATATACCATAGCTAAGAAAGGATCTCTTTACCTTGTCTTCATGGACCTGCGCAGTGCATTTGATCATGTGAACTGATCTACATTATGGCTCATCCTTCCATGGATGGGCATGCCACAAGACTTAGTGGACTTTCTTAGAGCACTGCATCATGGGGTCTCTGCAATGGTCAGGGACGGCATAGATGAGGAATGCACTTCACTTTTTTTCCTCTGCAGAGGCATTCACCAAAGGTGTATATTAGCCCCGGTTTTGTTTTTGCTGTTTATAAATGACCTAAACTATTTTCTCACTGCTAACTGTAAAGATCTATCTATGGTAAATTCCAAGCCTGTGCCAGCATTCCTCTATGCAGACAATACACTTCTGCTCTCCTGCACACCCAATGGCTTACGGGCTCTGGTTGCGAATTTTGTATCATTCATGGGCAATTTCTATTTAGCCACCAATATTACCAAGACTTATTATATGGTTTGCGGCTCATACAGCAACAAATCAAGACCCATTTCCATCATGGGCAACTACATTACTGAGGTTAAAGATTTTACTTAGGAGTAATATTTGATGCCAATAATAGCTTCTGGCCCTGTCTTTCCAACCATTATCTTCGTTTTAATCATGCTATTGGGGCCCTGTCTGACACAGCTGTAAATGTTGGTAGCAAACCTATACTCCCCCTGCTGGAAATGTACAAGTTGAAGCGCCTACCATTACTCATGTACGGGGCTGGAATATGGGGCTTTCATGACTGTATCTGTCTGCAGGGAAAAGAGAACTGCTTTTGCAGACATCTGCTATGTTTAGGCCAGAGCTTAATTTGAGCTGGTGGTTTCCGGTGAAGGACACCAGCAATTATTTTTAAGGGCTGGCACTTAGTTTTCTGCATCAGGCATTTACTAAGAGCAAAAGGCACATATAGGAAAGGCGGAGGAAGAGAAAGACGGAAAAGCGTCACAAAGGGAGAAAGCAGTAAGCCACAAGAGTGAGCTGAAGGGGCAGGGAGTGGTTGTAGATGGATTAAAGATGCCCAAGATGGCTTTAGAATTATGCTGCCTCAGTATTCAGTGCTCGCACATTTAAATGCAGCAGCCAAGTGTTTCAGAAAAGAGCTTTGGCCACTGGCACATTTTTACTTACAAATTAAGCACTGGGACTCTAGGCCCAGCATTTTCTACATGAAGAACTGGGCCTTGCCTACATGACTGACACGGTGGGACTCACTACACTTCTTCTCTGGGCCTCAATGTGGAGCAATCATGAAGCAACTCTTATGCAAGTGGTTACTGAAGCTTGTCTGGCATGTGACTTTGAGTCAAGATCACATGGCTCAAATACATTAAGAGAACAGCAGAAGCTTTGGGCAAGCCTGATTTGTTTACCATGCCCCTGCTATCCAAAAAGAGGATTTTGTGAAAATCAAGGAACTCTACCTAAGCAGAGCGCTGGAGGTCATGAACCCAAACATGAGGGAGCTGGTTTGTCTCCAAAATGCCGTTTGTGTTGAGCCATATCTCTCAAACATAAATAACGTTTGGGGAAGAGCATTTTTGACAAAATTCCGCTTCTATCGTCTGTTATCTTTGCTACACTACCTGTCAATTGACTCCAAATCTGTTCTACTGTGTCCCTGCAATGCATTCTCACGCCAAAACATGGTACATTTTTTTTCCTTCTGCAAATTCTATCAAATCCCCAAACGTAAATTCTTAGGAAAAATAAGTGCAAAGGGCCGTCCCCAAAAATGTGTGCTGGTGTCTCCCACCAGAAACTACAGAGTCTAATTAAGCGCTAGATCACAATTCTACTTGTATGCTTAATATGTGGATGCAGGACAGTTTCTTTAAGCTCCACAACACGTACATAGAGGTAAAATTATGTGGGGTTGTGATAGAAGAGATTTGGATTGGTGAATTCTGGCTACAAACCCAATGCGTGCCCAATTAATCATTGAAGAATGTGGCTTGCTAAGGGAGTAACTGCCTCTTGGCTTCTTTAATGCAAAATAGTTCCTTGCTCAAGCATCTCAAGCAAACAATATAGACAGTTTTATACTTAATAAAACTCAACTCCGTACTATTAAGTCCTCCAATACTCCGGAATGAGAATCGTGGGTAAAAGAGACATGTGGTTGGGTCCTGGTCTCAAGGCGTACTAAGGCCAAACCACTGGGCCCTACTCTGTGAGGAATCTGCCTCTGAACGAACATTGACAGAGCAGGTTAACAGATGCTGAACACAACTTTTGCTCGGATATAGCTTGGAGCTAGTTCCTACAGGTATTATAAACTTTTGTCACAGAAGGCTTTGTGGATGGCACAGTGAACCTTGCATTTGATACTGGCTTCGACTGGTAGTCAGTGAAGAGTTTTCAAAGCAGGCTTGATATAGTCCATATAATGTTGTTTAAGCATATTCTGGCTACCTAGTTTTATTGTCTTCGCAGCCTCGCAATGAAAGATTTTGGCAGGCCAGTGTAGATGATGGTGCTGTAACCCAGGCAGGATATGATGACTGCTGTGATCAGTTCCACATTATTGTAATTTTTTAGTAGTAGGGCAATTTTCCAAAGAAGGGAAAGCTGCTGATTAATTCCTTTCACCTTTTTGTTGTTCCTGTTTGCCTCCTGCAAACAGACCCAAAATGCAATGTGTTAGGAAAACTTCAAGATGGTGAAAGTCTTTGCAACACTAAACTTGGGCTCTGAGTGCTGGGGATGTATGTGGGGAGAATACTTTGGTAATACTAGTATCCTACATCTAACACTAAAATTAATTTGCAGCAGAGACAGAAGCCTGGTATAATAAAAAACGGGTTCTTCAGCAACCAGACATAAGATCCATAATAATTGACTTGGCATCCTGTTCTCTCACTTTCAAATGTTCTCCAAGTGTTTCATATGGCTCGGCAGACCTGTCAAGCAAGGTTTGACCCTGTAGTTTAAAGAAAGGATGGCCAGAGCTTCCACTCTGCATATTCTCAGGAGGTCAGAGGTGTAATTTCTGCCCATTCAGGTCAGCCTATTATTTGCTCTTGGGAGGCATTTCATACATTTTTCACACCTATTCAAGGCTGAGCACAGGATCAGAGCTGACAGAGGATTATCCTAATTAGCCTTCTGACAGCTCAGGCAGGTAAAATGTAACATTCTAAAAGTTACCATTCCTTAAATAGGACTTTACCATTGAATTGGATTTTAATAACTATTAAAAAAATTGGTTAACTTTTTTTTCTAGACTGGCGCAGTTCCCGAGTTAGCAGTATCAGTATTGTAATCTGCACTCTGATTTTCTACAAAGGACAGATAGACCTGCCACAGTGACAATAGCTTTTTGAACCTTGTCACCGTAGGGACATGGTAATATTAATTTTCTACATATCCCACTTATAAATACCGTGCACCTTACCTTGTGGTCTACAACGCCTGCATAGGGGTGCCTTACTTATATCTAAAATATATATTAAAATATATATTTTGGGTCTAAAAGGGAGGTTTTACCTGCTAAAAAGTGTTATTTTAACAGATATTGTTGCAGATTTAAACTGCAGCAGCAAGGCTACAATGGCAGGCCTGAAGCCATGTTTTTATTATGACTCTAGAGGACAGCACAATAAGTGTTACAGTCCACAAGTAACATTTCACTTCCCATCTTTGGGTGCACTTTATACACCCTATACTAGGAACTTTCAGGCAAGTTAAACATACCAATTTGGAATAGGCCCATTCAACCATCTTTAAAGGGGGAGCACAGGCATCTAATACCGGTTAGCCGGGGTATAGTGCACAGAGTTCTAAATCCAAGAAACAGAAATAGTGTCCAGCAAAGGCAAAATATCCAGGGGGACCCTGCAGAAAATGCAGATTTCCTACAAAGGCTGCCCCCAGCCAAGGGCTAAGGTAGACCAATCAATCCCTTAATAGACTTCCCTGCTTAGGAAATAGAACATGGACAATTTTCCACTTCTGCAGTGGCACTTGTCTGTTCTTTGCCCCTCTGAATCTATCTGTACCCCTATGTCAATCTCAAGCACCACCCACTGTCAAGCAGAGGCTGCCATCGGGGATCTTGGATATGCCTCACTTCTAGAATGTGAGGATGGCAAGAAGTTTACCACATGCTCCTGAGGTCTCTTTGGCCTCTTATGTTTCTCAGAGTGGGGACTGCACCATAGATAATAAACACCTCCTTCCACTCTTTCTTCCACCATCATTGGAGACACTCAGACTGGCCTTTCAGTTCAGGGTCTGTGCTCTGAAACTGTACAGGTGCATGAACATCCAGGATTTCTAGGGCAGACATACAGACCACCTCAAAGGTGACACACTCTGTGTCATGCAGGAGTTTCCCTGAAGCATGTCTCTTGTCCTCTGCTGTATGACAGCACCTCGAGATCAGAAGTAGCCTCACCAGGTCAATCAAGTGGTTCTCTCCTCTCAAAGCGGACAACCTCTGACCCTATGGCCCTCCCACTGTGGATGGCATCCACCTCCTACCCTTTACTCTTCATCTGGGTCTTTCAACCCTCTGTTTAGGGATAGTATCCCCGGAAAGTTGTGTTTTTGGCACACCACAAGTGTCTGTCCCTCCCGGGTCTTACCGCTGGAGAGAGCTCATTACCAAAGATGAAGTCAAACGGAAACTGGTGCTTGACAATGCCCCTCCTCAGGGCAGGTACTCCTTCCTATTCCAAAGATATCATGGGCCTAAGTCTTGCATACTTATGCCCATGAGCGGGTGCTACACTACGGACGTGTCCTGCCAGATACTGTTCTAGGTAAACCAGACTGGCTTCCACAATGGTCATGCTGGCACAAGTATCTCACTGAGTGGTGACGGACCAAATTTGGAAATCTACCACCTTCAGGAATCACAATCTTCTTTGTCCACAACACACGTAAGAGATACTAGAGCAGGCTCTACCCTCTCCTCTGGAGAATAATCTACCCTTAGCAATACACATGGCACTCCTATCCAGTGCTCACCTGAGTAGCTTCTGGGCACATACAATGTCCCCCCTCTTTTGCCCTGTCTAAAGTCATAACATCACCCATCTTGGTATGGCCCCATGGTCTTTCTCCCACCATAACTTTCCTTCTTTTCAGAAGAGGTTTGGGAATCTTTCCCATAAATCTCTTTTGGGGGTCTTTCAGGAACTTTTCTGCACGTATTTGTATTTTGTATTTTTGGTACTCCTAAAGCACATTCAGACCACAGGTATTAAAGCCTAGGCGGAGTGAGAGGACCAGGCACAAGCATACCAAAAAGAACTGTGAAAACAGCCAGGTTTTGAGTTGCCTATGAAACAGTAAAAGAGAATTGATTCCTCTAATCTGAGCTGGTAAAGAATCCCAAAGCTTAGCCACCGCCACCGAAAGGGCCCGAACACCTCATTTAACTTTCTTACATCTAGGTACCAGTGCCAACCTGAGGTCTGCAGATCTTAAATTATGGCATGAACAGTACAACTTAAGAACACCTAGCAGATATCCTGAACCTTGGGAGTGGAGGGCTTTATGGGTCAGACCAGAGCTTTGAAGGAGATATGTTTCCTAACTGGCAGCCAGTGCAGCTTCCCTGAGGCTTCCCCTGACGGTTAAATACTTTGGCAGACCAAGCACCAGACAGGCAGCAGCATTCTTAATAAACTGAAGCTTATTCAGAGAAGAATGATTTATATTTAAGTACACAATGTGTTGAAATAATCCAGTCTTGAATGTCAGGACCAGCAACACTCTGAGTTCTAATGGTATGAAAGGCAGAACCTTTTTTAAGATCTTAAACAGCCAAAAACATGCAATTGTGCTTCTGTTGACCTGCATGTCAAAAGTCAGGGAAGAGTCAAACATAATCCCCAGGTTCTTGGCTGCTGTGATGGGGAAAAGCAGGGACCCACAGGACTCGGGCCACCAACGGTTGCTCCCGATAGATGTATTTGCCCCAAATATCAACATCTCAGCTTTATCCCCATTCATTTTAAGCCAGTTCTGACCCATCCATTGACTAACTTCCCTCATGCAACCTTGAAACCTGTCAGCCACTGCTTCCCAGTCACCTCTAATGGAAACAATAAGCTGGGTGTCGCCTGCGTACTAAGATACCTGGAATCCAAAAGAGTGAACAAGTTTTGCCAAGGGGACCACATACAGATTAAAGAGGGTCAGGCTGAGAGACGATCCCTGAAGGACTCCGTAGGGAAGCTGACTACAGCTAATCGTGATTGATCTGTCATGAAGAATTGTTTCAAGTATTCAAGTATTCCAAGAGCTGCATCCCTCAATCCTGCCTAATAGTCGTTGTACTATGAGCTGGGGCGAGATGGTATTGAAGGCTGCCAATAAATCCAATAATACGAGGATAGCAGCATTCCCCCGGTGTACCTGCCTACGAATTGTGTCTGTGGTAGGAATAAGTATGGATTCAGTGCTATAGTTTTTACTGAACCAGTGTTGAGAGGAACCCAAGCAGCCATGGGCAAGATGATAACTGGCTAGCTCATGGTTATTATGTTTTTCGAGACTCTTGGCAGGAGGAGGGAGCTGGAACAAAGAATTTTAAGGTCACCAGGGTCACCTCCAGGATTCTTTTTCAGGGGCATAACGACTGTCTCTTTCCAAGTTGGAGGAAACACCCCCAATTCCAGCACCTCTTCATACACTTTCTCTAGCACCTATGTAATGGTTCCATAGCTATGTGAAACACCATAGGCAGACAAGGATCGTTTGCTGAGCCCGAGTTAATCCCTGTAATAAGGTGCAAACTTCGCCAAAAGGCCCTCTTATCCACCCCATCAGTCAGACCAACCTCTGGCTTAGCAGACTCGGTGGGAAGAGAGGAAAATCTGAATAGATCTTCAACATTTTATCTCTGAAGACCCCTGCAACCTTGCCGCAAAACATTTGTGAATTCTCATTCTCCTGAGATATGTCTGGGACCACTAAGGAGCGTACTACTTTAAACAATTCTTAAGGACATTTGCTGCATCCCTAATCTTCTGCGTACAGAACCTAATTTAAGCCTCTTTTACAGCCAGTTTATTTTTACACCATAATTCCCTGACCTTCACCTTCTCAACTGGTCCAAGATCCAATTTCCATTCCTATCTCCTGCATAATCTTTGGAGCACCTTGAGCCCCTCAATGTACCATGGAGCCGAGACTCTCTTGTTAGGGCTGGATCACACACTCCCCAACGGGGCCACTTATTCGACCGCTGCCCTGACCCAATGATTGAATTTCTCCATCAGTGGTCCTTAACCCACCAATAGCCTTTCCTGATGTTTGCCAAGGGCTAATAGTAAATACTGCTCCTCTACTTTGTGTGCAATGCTACAGAGCTGATCCCTGGGGTACTGTAGTTAGGTGTCCCCTAAATCGAAACTGCCAGCATCACTGGCCCCTGGTCCCAATCAGGCACGGACAGGCGCAGACAGGCTTGCCTTAGGAGCGTCCGCAGCCTGACCAGTTTAAATATCAGTGGTTGGCACATGGGACAAGAGGGGGGCGAGTCCAAGAAAAAGACTGGTCCACCACCTCCCTCAAACAATGTCACGCTGGAATGGCTGCCAAAAAAACACCCGTGCTCTAACAGGTCCTTCAGCCCCCACAGCGCTTCCAGAAACAACAGGCAAATGCTCCACTCCTAACTAAACACTATGTGCAAATGTGCTCGTTGTGTGGCACAAAGTTAAAACACTAGTTTTGTAACCTAAAATTTCACAATTGCAATCAGCCAATCTTCCAAGCTAAAAATATAACAATTAAACTTGGTAAATATCATAAAAGCACAGTAAAACTCCAGCGCTCTCACCTGCTGCACCATCAGCGGCCCACCCGGTTCAAATACCAGTGGCCAGCACATGGGGCAAGAGGGTGGCATGTCCGCCACCTCTCTTAATGGTATGCTAGAATGGCTGCCGAAAAAACACCCCAGGCTCTAACAGGCACTTCAGCCCCCATAGAGCTTCCAGAAACAACAGGCAAATGCTACACTCTTAACTAAACACTATGTGCAAATATGCTTGTTGTGTGGCACAAAGATAAAACACTAGTTTTGTGACCTAAAATTTCACAATTGCCAATCTTCCAAGTTAAAAAGATAAAAGTTAAATGTGGTAAATATCTTAAAAGCACAGTAATCACAGTAAAACGCCAGTGCTTATCCATGTCTCAAGACAAGAAAACATATTGATTAGCAGTAGCATGTGGTCTTGCGATATCAATGCAACAGGAAGTAGGTAGCCTAGCACCCAATGAGAGGAAGTTCTTTCTTATGTCCAGATCACCCTCATTCAAAATTATCTGGTGCATACAGACGTTTTCTTCCAAAAATTCCATACCTTAAATTCAATCTCTACTTGGCATTAAATTGTGTCTGTTTCCCTTGTAACGCTTCCTTAAGATCTTCTTTATGAACCAAAGCAGCTATCTATTTTTATTACATAAATTATCCCATTCCTGAGGGTGAGGAGTACTGGTTATGAAAAGATGATCATTTGCTTGGTGTTTAATCAACTTGTCCCGGAATGCAGCAATTTGTTTCTTTTTCAAGGGCACTTCTGTTAGCATGCTCTAAAAGACTCCACATCCAAGAATAATGGTGAAAGAATGTATTTGTAGTACCACAGCACCGTGGACCGTCTTCCACCATTCACAGTTTACATTGACAGGTCTCCCACATTCCACTAGTCACCTACTCAATGGAATGTGGAACGCCATACGTAACATAACAAAGCGTGTGCATGGAAGATGCACTAAGACAGTGCTAATTAACCTAAGAACAGATATAACACATCTGCCTTAGTGGGAACATGAGCATAGATTACAGGAAAAGCAACCTGGAAACATAAACAACCTATGAAGGAATACTGTATAAAAATAGACTTAAATTTACTTGACATTCTCTGTAAACCTTCTAGGTACTTTTCTAATCCTATTTGTTATTTTGACCCTTGAGGCAACAGAACCAATATCTCAGTTTGCACCTTCATTATATTCTCATTGTGCCTCCCACTTTGACTTACAGAATGCTTCTCCATACCAAACTTCACAATAAAATTGCTCTCATAATTTTCTGCATCAGTATCCTCATCGTTTACCTTGTGTTTCTCATCATCACTTCTTTTCAGTCTGCATTTGGCAACGCTCTTCACATTCCACACTTCACCATCTGGGTAGCAACACGATTTATAAACACTTTAACCTCTTTCATGGCTTTACCAAATTTGGAAAAAACTGTTGAAAGAACCCGGTTTCAGGATTCTCACCCAATTCCCCAACCATAATTCCATTTACTTTAGTTTTCCATTTGGCATCATACCACTCTTTGGATTTGTCCTGCTTCCTATTCACTACTACAGCAACTTTTCTCACATCACATTTCTCTTCCACAAGTCCCCATCTTTCTTTGAACCACTATGGACACAATTCGGAAGTTGGTACCTGCTCCTTCAATAATTTAAAGAGACTAATCTCAGTAGTGGTATGGGGTGTTATCCTATACACCCACAATCTTTTCCTCAACATGTTCTTCCAGTCACGACCCTGATTACATGCTTCTATGAGATACCCCTTTAGAACATGGTTGAACCTCTCTACCTGACCATTTTCATGTGGTCCATACATGTTTGAGAAAATTTCCCATTTCTGTTGAGGTCACCTGCACCCCATTATCTGTCACTAATACGGACGGACGCCCCACCCTGGCGAACACTTGTTTAAAAAATTCAATCACATTGTTAGCAGTGGCTTGTGGAACAAACTTCACTTCCGGCCGTTTGGAGTGATAATCCACAAGTACCAAGGTAATCCAACTGTCCCTGGGCAGACAATTGAATGGACCAGAAATATCAAATGCTACTTCTGCCAGGGATGTTTCAGCCACTCAACACACTTTAAAGGTGCTGAGGTAACCTTCAACATTTTCTCACCCCCAGCACACACCTCACACTCCCTGACGGTCCTGTCCACAATTCTCTCCAAGCCAGGCCACCATAAATACATGCATGAGAAGTTTCATGGCAGGCATACCTGGAAGCCACTGATGAGCTAACTTGAGAATTGTTTCTTGTACTCCCTTCCGGAGATACACACTTTCCCCTCTTAAATAACAAATCCCCCTCTACTTCTAACTCATCAGCCACCTTATACATACATAACCAATCTGGCTTAACTTCTCTCCATTTAGGCCACCCCTCTAAAATGCATCTTTGAGTAGCCTGCAGCACTTCATCTATTTCCTCACTATCCCTCCAGGTTTCTTCTGAAATATCTTCAAACTATTTCTTCACCGGAGCCTTTATAGTGCCAATCATGTCACTTTCTACTACAACACTTTTATCCTTATCTTCATAGCAAGGTAAGCATAACAGGAAGTCAACTATCACAGTTTTCCCTGGAACAAATGTACCTTAAAACAATACTCCTGCAGTCTCGAAGTGAGTCTAGCAACACATGCTATAGAGGTCCATCCTCCCACCCCCAGGGGATAAAATGTTAACTAAGAGTTCATGATCTGTTTGCAGTATAAATTTGCTTCCCCAACCAAAGTTCCTAAAGTGTTCTATGGCCCACATGCATGCTACCAGTTTCCACTGATCCCTCTAGCCCAGCACATTCACTTCCCATACAGCCACGTATAATTTTATCATAGAACTCCTCCTTTTACATTCAATTTTCACATCCACATACCCATCCGTGTCAATTGTAGATCCATCAAAACTCTCCACAATGATATCTGAAGGTTGTAGATCATTAAATTCCAAATCTCCCTTAAATTTTTCATAGAAATACTTCCTGGTGATTATAGTTCAGTGAGAACCTGGATCTGCCATTAGCTCCAACTCAATTCCTGCAATATGTACCACACACCTGGGGGTACTTTCACAACCTGTTCAGCTTCTCCCGGTCTTCTTTCTAAAATCGATACAACAATTCCTTCCCTAGTGCTATCACTTTTGCTATAGCTACACTCGCACCCACACCTAGATTTAGTCAGTTCCTCAGCACAAGATGCATCAGTATGTGGTGGGTTTGAATCTCAGTTCCATCCTTAAAAGTGCTTCCTTAAACACACTGATGTCACCTTGACCATCCATAGTCATCACTTGGGGCAAGGTTCTGAAAATCACTTGTCCTTCTGACCCTAGATGCTTAGTGTCAGTCCAGCCATCAGATCATTTGCATCCATGGCTAAATCAAAACTTCGATAACTCCAGAAAACAGCAAACTCCCAAGAGGTTAATCCGCTCCTGTGCTGCTAGATGTGACATCAACTTCCCTCTTCAGCTCGTAGCCATTGTAAAAGGCTCCACTTCCAAAAATGATGGCGAATGAATTTATTTGTAACACACAGCACCATGACTGTCTTCAACCATACACAGCTTAAACTGACAGGTGTCCCACATTCCACTGGTCACCTACTCAATGGAATGTGGAACACCATACGTAACCTAACAATGCGTGTGCATGGAAGATGCACTAAGGTAGTGCTAATTAGCATGAGGACAGATGTGACACATGCCCTGATAATGTTAGCTTGTCTTAAGACTATCTTGAGAACTTTTATGGCCCTGTGCAATCTTAAGGGGACCAGGGCTTTCTCTGGGGTACAGCTCATGATGAAAGCTAGTGGACCAGCTGGTGACCACTTATTGGATGTGTATGGCTGTGAATTGAGGCATGGTAGGGTGAGAGCTGGTCTGGCACCACTCGCCTGCTGGCACTCTGTTCTGCCGCTGGGGAAATGGGCCACTTTTGGTTGGTCTGAGGCTGGCGATGAAGAGGACAGGCAATGTGGAGACCCCAGAGGATAGAAGGCCTTGAAATCTGGACTCAAGCATAACGATAATGCATTGAAACCGTCATGTTGTGAGCAATGAATCTTATTAATTGCACTAATAATTTGCTATGGGGATCCTCCCAGGATGGCAGCCATGTTGATGTTTGCATTTATCACGAGGGATGAGAATGGCTAGCAAGCAGAATTTAACATGCAGTTCACTATCTATGATTTGATATTGATATTAAAAAAGTCTGCATATTTATCTGGGCTATTACATATGTCATTTTTGGTTTTACTTTTGTAACAATGTTTTCTAATTTTTGTGACATAGCCCATGCACTATTTTCTTATAAAATGCTTGTATATTGTAGTACAGAACACAGATACCCTTTTGGGTCTTCTTTGCCCTACAAAATTCAGAAATATTTAAAATAAAAATGAATTAAAAACCTACTTATTGTTTAAGAGGTAGATATGCAATGCATGGTGTGTGATAATTACAGCTGACATTTCTGTTCTAGCCAATAGATGAATTATTATTCATATTTACTTAATTTCATGTATTGACATTTTGCTTATGTAAAGTTCACTGACCCCCGAGGAACTTTTTGGTTTATGCTGTATAAAGGCATAACTTAGTTTCTTACTTACTACCCATTATGCCAACTGGCATGTAGGGCAGCACCAAAAGACCTCCACTTCTGTCTGTCTTGTACAAGTTTCTAAACTGTACCCCAGGTGTGGTCCAGGGTCTTCATCTCTGATTCCACAGTTCACCTTCACATATTCCTTAGACTGCTTCTCTTGTGGTTGCCCTCTATGGTTCAATGGAGAGCGGTTTTTGTGATGTAGTCTTGTTCTCTTCTGATGGTGTATGCTATCCATCTTCATATTTTTCTTTCAAAGATGGTGTCCTTGCTCTCTCGCAAGATGATTCAATGCCAGAAAATGAGCAAGAGTCTTCTCAGGTTACTGGCGCGTGAGGCTGACAGTTTGGTGATGACGTTTTTCATCATCTGCCAGTATTCTGATCCATACATAGTCTGGAAAGAACGCAGCCTCAGCTTGATGTGGGTGCTGCATTGAGTTGACCACCTCGTATTGTTCAGCAACCAGAAGATATCCCCAGCCTTGTTCAGTATGCTTTCAATGCCACGGCCCGCCCCTTCATCATGTCTGATAGTTCTGCATTAATAATATACGTTAAAAATAAATGTTTTTTGAGTAACTAATATTAATTAAGGAATGCTTAGTTTGCTCCTGATAAGCCATTAAAAGAACAGTAGAGCTGCCACAGAAACCTTCAGGGTGAAGATGCTGTGAAGACTACGATTGAGCAGAATGTACATAAGCGTTCTTCTGCTTCAAGAGAGGTCAGACACAGAAACAACTCATGATGCAACATATACAGGGAAGCTGCACGTCCCAGCCTGAAACAGTAAAGAGAAGTGAGAAATATATATTCCCATCAACAAGGCCCAGGAATTCTTTACATTTTAGAGGACATTTGGCCTCAAAGAGAGAACTTCTAGGAGGAACTATACTTATGTCAGTGCTAGGATTGTATACTAAAATGCATTGAAACACCAACTGTGCCTTCCATCTGGGATTCTTGCACAAAGTGCATGTGGATACTTATGAGAAATGATGTCAAAGCCAAACCAATAACCATGTGCTTTGCTGGGTTCAAGCTCTACACTGGCGAGGGCGAGAGAGAGAGAGTTTTATAATACATACATTACTATAATGCTGTACCATACGTATGGCACTTTAACTATTTGCATGACAATGAATATGACTGGTCAGGGTGAAGGAGAGAATGGAATAATTTGTGTCCCTTCTTTCTAGAGGAGATGGATCTGCCTGTCCTAGGCTTTCACCATTTCTATCTACATTTCCAACCTCCTTTGTTGGTGCTCTCATATCCCTGTAGACACGGATTCCTAGCAATGGGGCAGCTCGCAATGGGGCAGCTCACACTTAGAGCTCTTCCTACGGATTTACGTGACTAATCCTTCAGATTGCTATATGTTCAATCAATCAATCAATCAATAAATTTATAAAGCGCGCTATGTACCCGTTAGGGTTTTGAGGCGCTAGGGGGGGGGGGTCAAGGGGTGCTGCTATCGTTCGAAGAGCCATGTCTTGAGGAGTCTCCTGAAAGTGAGGAGGTCCTGGGTCTGGCGTAGTGAGGTCGGGAGTGAGTTCCAGGTCTTGGAGGCGAGGTAGGAGAAGGATCTGCCGCCAGAGGTCTTGCGCTGGATTCGGGGGACAATGGCGAGGGCAAGGTTGGCAGATCGTAGTTGACGTGAGGGAACGTAGAAGTTGAGTCTGGTGTTCAGGTAGGTAGGTCCGGTGTCGTGTAGTGCCTTGTGTGCGTGGGTGAGGAGTTTAAAGGTGATCCTCTTGTCCACGGGGAGCCAATGGAGGTCCTTCAGGTGAGGGGAGATGTGACATCGGCGGGGTATGTCGAGGATCAGGCGGGTGGATGCGTTCTGGATGCGTTGGAGTCGTTTGATGTCTTTTGTTGGGATGCCTGTGTAGAGTGCGTTGCCGTAGTCGAGTCTGCTACTGACGAGGGCTTGGGTCACCGTCTTTCTGGTTCCTGTTGGAATCCACTTGAAGATTCTGCGGAGCATTCGGAGGGTGTTAAAACATGAGGATGAGACTGCGTTGACCTGTTTGGACATGGTGAGGGCGGAGTCGAGGATGAATGAATATGAATATGTTCAGCTCCTAGACTCGCAGGGAATCACTCTCTGCAGAAACCCTGTTCTGCTTGGAGTAGCTTAACCTGATGGAATCCTCCTCTTTCATTAGACAGAGGAGTAAAATGATGCAGGCTTACTGTAGCAGGTCAGGACCATCATAAGGACTAGTGGCTCTGGAAGGAATGAAAGATCCCCACTGGAGCAGGTGAGTACAGGACTTTTAGAATCCCTCTATTAGCACTTGGCATGTGGTACCAAACAGTAGATGCAAAAGGAATTGGGTCATGTGAGTGCATCACGATTGAGAACCAGCATCAATAAAGAAGACACAGGTGTCAGCCTTTTACTACAGGTGGTGTTGTGTTCAGGATTCAGCGCATCTTTAGAGAAGCAGCTCCATCACCAACAAAAAGATTTGTACTGCAAACCAAAGGAATTTGTCCCAGGTGCAAGAGGTGGCCCTCCAGTCAATCTGAATCTGCACTCAACCCCCAGCAACATTCAGTTCCGGCACAATGACATCCAGGAACCAGCGGTACAAAACTGATGGGTCTATTAGGGGCAGAGACCAATCAGCAACCATCAATCAGCAACCAGCCTGTTAGCACTCCTGCTATTAACGCATGTTAAAAATTGTAATATTGGTTTACATCACCATACTGTGTTCTGAGGCCTTCTGCCTGAGCTTTGCATGTGATAACATTTGCTAATACGACAATATTTTTTTAAAATGGGAAATATGGGCATCATATACCTTATAAACTAGTCATGTACTAACGCCATGAATTTGACAGTAAACGGAGAGCCAAATTTACAAACTTTTGGTGCAGGGCAGCACAGCAAGTCACCTTGCTGCGCTGCCCTGCATCAAAGGGAAAGGGCAGGAATGCGCAGTATGGAAACAATATGGTGCATCCCTGTCCTTTCTCACTGCACCGGTGCCATTTTGGCTGCCTAGCGCCAACGCAAGCCCCTGTGGTGCAAGGGTGTCTGTATTGCATGCAGGATTGATTTTATGCAGGAAGAGGCACCTTCATGCACAAAAACAATCCTGTGAGGCTTTTTCCTCTTTCTATGTGTGCTGCAGAATGCAGCACACATAGGAGGAAAAAACAAGGAGAAACAAAGGTATTTCTCCTCGTTGCGCCTCACCTGGGGAGGCGTAGGATTTTGATGCATCCTCAAGTTTACCCGCGTTAGTATATCAAGAGATGCATCAAAAGCTATGGGTGTTGCGTGGGAACACCCACCGCAATGACCCTGAAACACCTCCCTTGTGCAGAGTAAGGCAAAAGAGCGGTTTGCGCTCCCTTGCCTTACTATACATTTATGAGGCCATTCAAAGCCACGCAAAGTGGCTTAGCGTGGCCTCATAGATATGGTTGCAAGGTTTACGCCGCCGCTGCATCACAAAGAGTGACACAATGACGGCGCAAGGGGCTCTTAAGTATACCAGAGTGTGTCTTTTATTTATGTATGTGTGGGCGCCTGTGTGTATAAACAGATACAGAGACACACTCAGGTTTATTGTTAAAATCATATATTTCATTTGCGAACGGTATCTCAGAATGTGCCCATATTTGCATTTGTTTTCAGGGTAGTACAACTTTAAAGGTTTCCATAGTGAACATCCTATTCTTTACACATTAGCCCTTTCAAAAGAATGAGATTTTTTTTATTTAAAATTATTGTTTAGATCTGTTGCTGATACACTTTAATGCCTTTGAGCGCAGTAAAGCTTTAGTGTTTTAGTGTTTTGATGCTGGGTTACATCCAAAGAAAGCATTCAAATCACAAAAGTAGGAGACTTTCTACTGCATACAGAAGTCTGAAGGGTGAGATGGAGGTCACAGGAAGTTAAACATGGACCTCAGTGTCGTCTTGCTTCCTGCGCTTTCGAAGCCAAAATCAGTACAGGAACTTCACTTAGACTGTTCCTTCCACCTTACAATAGTGACGGAATTTAGCTGGAACTGCAACCAATAGAATTTTATTTTGCTGTAAAGCAGCATTGTGAAGGACATTGCGTCACCACTAGGGGCAGGTGCTGGAGTTTAGTAAAAGGATGCGTTTGTCACAGACAGATCCAATCTTACAACAAAACACAGAAGGCTTTCCTGTTCAACCTAGTCTTAAATGGCGAGAAAGAAAGAGTAACTCTCTTCCCTTCCCCGCCGGCTAACAACATCCCACCTTCGTTGGTCTACGGGTACCCATCTGTAGGGTCAGTCAGTGCACCACAGGGACAGGAGGCCAACATACATTTCCATAGCGCATGGGTGATCCTCAGAGAGAGGTACCATGCTGAATTGGGTTGGAAGGTGTTCGCAGGGTGAGTGGGTTGTGAGGGTAGGGAATTGGGTAAGGGTGCGATAGTCAGCTCCTGAGGGTGGCTAGCTCACGGGTTAAAAGCTCTTGGCTCATTCCGTGGCTAAAAGTAAATTGAGAACCTAAGTGTAACGTCCCTGAAACCTTTGTTTTTTAACTGAATACGCATATATATATCGTTTTAGTTAGGATTTAGTTTCTATAGAAAAAGCGTTTTTTGTTTTGCTAATAACTTTGGCATCATTTGATGAATCTTCACAAAAAGATCCAAAAAACACACACAAAAAAAACTTCAGCATCTGTATGGAAAGTTTCCGGGTGATCCGTCAAGCGGGGGCGAAAAAGAGGGTTCCCAAAACACGTTTTCCCCATTTATTTTTCCATAGAGATTTTGAACAGGAATAGCGGCTGAACAGCTAGAAGGATTTACACCAACTTTGGCAGAAAGCTAAGTCCTGGCCCAGAAAGCAACCTTTTCGGGATTTGGTGAGAATCTAGTGGTTTTCTAGTTATTACATGAAAACCAAATTTGTATATATAGGGATGCGGATCCTACTCGGATCCTCCACAGACCCTGGAGAAAAGCAAGGCCTTGATTTTCTGGCCACAACTTGAAAGAAAAGTTGCGGCCACGATTTTGTTTCCTGCATTTCCTAAAGGGGTTGGGGGGGGGAAGGGAGGAAAAAACAGTCAAAAAACTATATAAAGGGTCGGGATACAGGTACCCTGACCCCATAGGACACATGAAGGGGTCCCTTATGTATCCCTCATGGGAAAAGAATTGCCCATTTTTTTGTTGACGGACGATCCATGGATTTGAGGATCCTCCTTAGATCCTGGGGAAAACCAAAGACAGAAATATTAACGTATCCATTAAAAAAAAAAAAAATTCACTAAAAAAAAAAAAAACAAAGGTTACAGGCACGTTATGGTGGTGTTTTACCCATACAAAACCACAGAAATTCAGTAGTTATAGCTATACTTATCTGAAGAAACTAACTCATGCAAGAAAGTAACTATGAGCAACAAGTTATAGTAAGTATAACTATAACTGCTGAATTTCAATGGTTTTGTTATTGATAAGGTCACTGGAACATGTGCAGCTAGGTTATTGATCAAATAACTATGCATGGCAGGGCGCACATTATAGGTACCTTAGGGTGAGAGATATAGTTGCTTGAAATAACTAACTATAACCTTTGGTTTTTTAAGTGAATTTAAGTTTTTTTAAATTCTATTTCCCAACTATAATGTCCCTGTAACCTTTGTTTTTTTAACGTAAAGTAGTTTTCATTACTATACAGTAATCCAACCACGACCGCGCACAGCCTTCAGCTGTGCACGCCAACTCCTATAACCACCCAACCCCTATAACAACACAAATCTGCGTTGCGCATAACCTTTGGCCATGCGCAGCTGGGGTTGGCCACATGGTCAAGCCCTGCGGGAAACCCCTACAACCACCCAACCCCGCGCTGTGCACAGCCAGGCCTGGCAGCCAACCGTCCTGCACGCACCTTGTGGTACTCATGACCCACAACAAAAAATATACATACTAAGTTATGACTCCCTTCCATCTCATGCCTTGAGACCATCTAATGGGATAATTGCATTAGCCAATGCTTACTCACCTGCATTTATACAGATCCACACCATTGATATCATCTTATATTATTATATTTATGAGTGTGTTTTAGTGAGCATATACAGTTCATGGAAGATTTAATGAATTACTTTAAATTATTTATTGTCAAGCATTCAAGGACATATATTAAGAACATATGGAGTTTATTGTTATGTGAATAATTCAGGTTGTCCCCAACAAGTTTGGTAGAACATGCTGTATTGCTGAAAGAAAAAGTTTTTCATTATGGGATAAGAGGTACACAAACTAAATAAGTCTCAGAGGAGTTTATATACACTATAAGTATGTGGGTAATAACATCTGTAATTTGTAAATATGTATAACATCATTATTGATATGAAATAATTTTCTGGACTTTGTGAAAAATTGGTATTATTACTTTTTTCCGTCTCGTTTTTATCAATGGTCTCTGTCAGTATTATTTGGTGATGGGCAAAATTTTGTGTGGTTTTAAATGAACCCATCAGAAAGGATGGCTCTGATTTTATAGTGTAATTTCTTTTATATGTCTTTTTGTAGCCCTGAAGAAGTCCTTGAGTAGGATGAAACGCGTTGGCTACTGTTGGAGGCACTTTTATGAAGTTTGTATGGATAAAGAATAAATAATTTATAAGAACAGATTGAAGCTCTTCTGAGGATTTACATGAATTTATTTGAATATCAATGAAAAGTTTAAACCTTTGAAGGAATTTTCTAGAACTGTATTCAATCAAATTTTTGCATGTTATGGGTGACATCGTGAATTTTGTGCTTGGGGGTTTTTTTTCTTCAAATTTTCATGGTAGGGCTGATGCCGTAAATGATGGGTGAAAGGGACTGACCCCTTTTCCCGTTGCACTCACTACAACTATTTTCCTACAGTGATGGGTGCAGTATGTTCTACACTCCAGTCCTTTGTGAATTATTTGTTACCTTTTATTTAGTTTTATTTAATACATTCATTGCCCAAAAGGCTGACATAGCTCTTTACATATATTTGGAAACAATATGGATACATATTAGTATTAAACAGACATTAGCAATTAGCATGGAACAAATGTTATACATTTCAACACAATATATTTAGGCACAATGAATATATATGTGGTATAATGTCCATACAGAGTATCATTAAAACAAGCATAATTGTAAATAGGTTATCTTAAAGAGTGCCAAGGTCTTTTTGAACTTAATATGGTGGCAACTTCAATTTAAGAATGTACACCATGCGTGAAGTCCATTGTCACAATGTTTTGTAGCACTACATTAATACTACTCATGTACTACATAATGCTATTCACTAACCACTCCGCCTCGTCTATATTTTATGTGCAGAGATCTTTGCCCCAACTGCAGAGATCTCTGCACTTGCACACCTATGTTATTTTTGTATTTCTTTTTATTAAAAATTTGGCAAGGAACATATCTCAGGCATTCCAATACACTTTAAATCGAGTCATGCGCAAATACAATCTGAGGCACCACTGTCACAAATGGTTTCACCCGATAGGAACTAAAAGGTCCCTCGCCAGCCCCTCCTGGCCCTCCGGGGGCCCTCGGTGTGACGTGTCCAGAACCGAGGTTGTTCCATCAAGTGGATTGGCATAAATATTTCCCCTGTAAGTGTTTCAGTGCCCCCATACTTTTACCCATTTTTTAGGGCAGCCCTGGCCCTCATAAGTCGCCTTCTCTGCCTCCATGAACCAGTCCATGCCTCTCTTCCAGTCTCTCAAATTTGGAACAAGGGGCATCCCCCCATAACTGCGTAATGTTTCTCTTGGCCACAACCAATCCAATCGTCATCCATATCACTGCTGCCCCCCAAGGTCTGTGTGGTCACAAATGTTTAGCAGGCACCATTTTGGTGAACCGTCCATTGTGCCACCCACACTTTGTCCAAACAGGCAATCACAGAGACCCAGTAAACTTTTATAGCTGGCCATTCCCATATGATGTGTATGAAAGAGCCCACCTGACCACAACCCCTCAAACATCGAGCATCATTTGCTTTGTCCATTCTGGCTTTAACCGTGCCGGTCAGGTAAGACCTATGCAGGATCCGCAGCTGCACCAGGCGAAACCGGGCTCTAATGTCCACCTCTCCCACATCCCGCTCCCATCTCCCCCTGAGATGTGTGAGTGGTTCTGTTGTATTATTGACTAACTTCTAGTAAGTGAGAGATATGGCTTTGTTGTGTAGGTGTTCTTCTAGCAGCCTACTCTCCAGGGGAGAAGACTCAGACAGGTCTGTCCCTCTTGTAAGCACCGACCAGAGCGCATGGCGCACCTCAAGATAATGGTAGTACTCAGATGCCGCCAGCACATACTCTACTTGTAGGTTGGGAAAAGGGACTACTTGACCCCGTGACCATAAGTCTCCAACCTCTGATATGCCAATCAGGTCCCACCTGTCTTACCTGGGCAAAACGCTTAGGGTGGCAAGCGCCCAGAGTCCCAAAGGAGGGGTGGCTGGCGTAATTTTCCCTTCCCAGCCCAGTGCACGGAGTGCGGTGTGCAGTGGGAGAGTGTTGCCAGGTAACACTCCGCAAACTTCTGAAGACTTCAGATGGATCCCAGCAGATTGTCGCAGGACAGTCACTCAGGCCTTAGTCGCTGGCAAGCTCAACTACAGCAACGCCCTCTACGCCGGCACCTCAACTAGGAACATCAAAAAACTTCAACTCATCCAGAACGCCGCCACCAGACTCATTCTAGACCTCCCTCGCCAAGAACACATATCCCAACATCTGAGAATCCTCAACTGGCTACCGGTCGAGAAGCGAATCACCTTCAAGCTTCTCACCCACATGTACAAGGCCATACACAATGCAGGACCAGCCTACCTGAACTACCGCATCTCCTTCCACACCCCCACCAGATCCCTCCGCTCCGCCCAGATGGCCCTGGCCACCGTCCCTCGCATCCGCAAAACCACCGCCGGAGGACTATCTTTCACCTACACTGCAGCAAAGAGCTGGAACAACCTCCCTCCGCACCTCAGACAAAGCCAGTCGCTCACCATCTTCAGGAAGAACCTCAAGACGTGGCTCTTCGGATGAGGCCCGTCCCCTCCCCCCAGCACCATGAGACCCTCACAGGTGAGTAGCCGGGATTCACAAATATTGACTGATTGACTGTCGTCGGCCCATGAATACGCCTCGTCTTGGGGGTTGCATATAGGTCTCTCAAGTATCCCCCCCGGCTGCTACAGCCACCTATCCATGCGGTAAGCAGGGCCACCAGGGGATGAGTGCATCCAATAGTTTATGGTTGTAAGTTGCACTGCCCAGAGGTACTTCCTGAAATTAGGTAGAGAAATCCCGCCGTAATACCAGTTCCTTGTCAGCTTAGCCAGGGCTATTTGTATTGGGCCCCCATCCCATAGTAGGGTTTTGAGTTCTTTGTCTATGGCTCTATAGTATGCTGAGGGTACTGGGTAGAGAGTGTTGTGCAGTACCTATAGAAAGCGTGGGAGGGACATCATCTTAAAAAGGGTGGGTCTGCCCAGCAGTGACAAGGGGAGAGCCCTCTAGTGTTGAACGTCCTGCCAGAGGCGAGCCAGGATGGAGAAGTGGTTGCGGGCGTAAAAGCATGTCGGGTCCCTGGTGACGTAGATGCCCAGGTACCTAAAGCCATTGGTCACCACCTCAGCTTCACAACCACACGGCAAACAGGGTGGGCTATAAATATAGTAGATTTGGTCCAATTGATGGTATAGCCTGAGTACTGGCTGATTGGGTCACTATGTGTACAATACGGTCCAAGGTCATGGGAGGATCTGTCACATAAAGTAAAATGTTGTCGGCATGTGATATTCTGTCTTTCCCATTGGTCTGCCCAGCAGAGTATGCAGATCAGAGGATTCTGACGCACCCAGGCCACCAGTGATTCCAGGACCAGGGCAAACAGTAGGGGGGAGGACTGGGTATCCCTGTCTCGTGCCTGTTGAAGGGCGAATGTTTCAGACCATACTCCGTTCACTGCTACATGAGCCAAGGGTGTTGTATATAAAAGTTGGACCCAGTTTATGAAACGGGGGACAAAGCCCAGCCATTCCAGCACCACAAACAAGTATGGCCATTGTACAGTGTCAAAAGCCATACGCGCATCGAGGGACAAGATTACGGCATCTTCCTGTATGCTGTTCGTCTGTACCTGTGCAACCTATGGAGGTTAAGCGCCTTATTTCATCATGGCATAAAGCCTGACTGGTCCGGGCTGCTCAGGTTGTGAATCACGAGGGTCAGCAGTGAGGCTAATCCCTTAGTGAGTATCTTCACCTCTGCGTTTAGCAAGGAGATAGGTCTGTAGGAGACACAGTCCTCCCTAGGTTTTCCTGCTTTGTGGATGACTAATATAGAGGTCCGGTGCTGGTCTAACAGGAGCACCTCCACCTTCTGGCTTTCCTCATACATCTTTTTCAGGTGCTGGGCAAGCTTGGTGGCTGTCAGATTATAGAGTTCTATCAGTATCCCACTGGGTCCTGATGCTTTGCCTGGCTTCAACTCCCTGATCGCGCCTACCATTTCCTCCTTGGAGAATTCTTTGTCTACGGCCTCCCTGTCTTCTATGGTGAGGGCTGGGAGTGGGATGACACCCAGAAGCTCAGATGTATCACTTTTCATGGATTGGCTACTTGTGGAATGGAGTTTGGCATAGTATTGGGCAAATGTTCCAGCTATGTCTTCCCGTCAGCAAATTAGCTTGCCCAAGTCCTTCCGGATCCCTGCAACCCATCTAGGCACTCCTCCTTCCTATCCAGCCAGGCCAACAATTGCCCTGTCTTATCCCCGGATTCTTAGAGGCGGTGTTGTGTCGTTCTGTAGTGGGCTTTGGCGGCTTTCTGTGCCACATCTCAATGTTCTTTTTGTTTGAGGGCTATGTAGTGGGCACCCTCAGACCCCTCTTGGGCCGGCAACCTGGCCTCGGGGGTCAGTATCTCTTGTTTGATAGCCTCCAATTTGGCCCTCTTTTCTTTTTTCTGTCCTGACATCAGGGAGAAGTCCACCCCCTTGATCAATGGTATGTATGCCTCCCACAACACGAGTGCAGAACCAACTGAAGGGTCGTTTTCCCTAAAGTAATGATTTGTCGCTCCAATCTTTGGCACTTTAAGATACCACGGACTCAACAGGATGCGACCAGTTGTCGGTCTCCCCTCTGAAACATAAACCAGCCACAGGGGAGAATGGTCAGTGATGCCCCTAGCTAGGTTGGCAATCTCTCTGACCTTTAATAGTTGGAGGGGTGGCATGAGAAAGTAATCAATTTGAGAGAAACTGTTGTGCACCCCGGAGTAAAAAGTGAATTGCTTGGTCGTTGGGTTTAGGGAATGCCACACATTAGTGAGGCCTTGAGCTGTGAGAAAGTCGGGGAACGCTCGCCTAGCCAAGCCCAGAGACCTGGGAGGATGGCAGTCCCCACTGTTGCAGATTGTTGCATTAAAGTCCCCACCAATGAGGAGGTACCCTTCTGGAAGATTGAGGAGTAGAGCAGTCAGGGCCGACAGTGCTGAGTCACATAGTCGTGGTGGGATGTACACTGAAAGTATGTTCAGGGGAGCGCATTCCCAAGTCCCAGAAAGTGCCACACAACGGCCCTGTTGGTCCGGCCTATTTTACTTTGTCGCCTAGGCCGTTGACATTCCAGGATAGAATCCTGTGTCGACATATTTACTTTAGCCATCACTCTGTGTGGTACCCACCCGTGTCCGGAGGGCATGCATCAGTTTTAGGGAGGGCTGGCCTGTGTAGTTAGGGTACCTGAGTGCCTATGCTTCATTGAATGGTGATGTGTGTTTTCCCTGAGTGCAAACGACAACTGAGATGAAACAACCATACTTCTGACAAAATTCTCCCCCCCGCTACACTGTGCTGCGGATTCCAAACTACCTGCCTCCCCAACTGGGCAGAGCACCTGTCACCCAGACCAAACAAAAAACTACTTTGGGAGTGTAACGACTGCCAATATGCCCCCACCTGGCCCCTTGCAGGAATGTCATTAACAAGTGAGTGGCTTGTCTCCTGCAGTCCCCGTCGTGCCTCGACCACTGAGTAAGGGACCACTAAGGGCCGCAACATGCCGGTCGGCCGAACGGTTCGAAGCATCGCCGCCACCACCTGATCAGTCCTCAGGACCGCTCCCCACTACCCATCCTCAGAGTTCCCACAGCGCTCTGACATGGGGCCGCCTCCCTGTCGTTTCCTGCCACAACCACTCTGAGCTGTGCCAGAACTTCAGAGTACTCAGGTCGCGTTCCCTCAAGAGCTTTCTTCACTTTGAGGAAACTGCAGCGCAGCCTCTGGACACGGAGAGTGAAATCAGGGAAGAAGGTAACCACAGCACTTCCCACGTGCAAGGGTGAAGCGCTGCGGGCTGCCTGGAGAATTACATCCCGGTCTCGGAAATGAAAAAGCCTTGCTATGATAGGACGGGGTGGCGTGCCTGGTTTTGACGGTGCACCCATTATTCGGTGGGCTCGCTCTACTGGAAAGTATTTGGAGAGGCCACCTGGTTGCAGCTGTTTTAATGTGAGTTCTTCAACAATCAGGTCTACAGCCGGCCCCTGAGTCTTTTCGGCACCCCTAATTATACATATGTTGTTCCTCCGGGACCGGCCTTCCAAGTCATCCAACTTCTCTCGTAAAGGGTCAGCAGTGACTTGCAACATTTTGACCTGCACAGAAAAGGACTGTGGTGTCATTTTTGAGCTGTAGTAGGGAACTCTCTCCCTCTTTTACTCTAGCCCCCAAGTTGCACATGTCTGACCGTTTGAGGGCAACTTTCACAACACTGCATAAATTTTCGTTTCCGGAGAGCCACGTACCTCCTGGATAGCCGCCATTACATTCTTTAAGGTCAGACTGTCCCCTGCCGGTGGTGTTGCCTGAGACCCATGTGTCCCCCCTCCCATCTCAGCTGTGTCTCTGGGTTGCATAAATCTGTCCAACTTCAATTGATGGCCACCCCTTGCGTTCCTTCTTCCTGTCATCTTGTTGGCGTGTTGTAGAAGTGGCCGCCAGCGGGTGGCCTACGGGGGAAGAAGCCCCAGTGGTAGCTCATGATGTAGTTTACTCGCCAGGGCCCAACCGGAGCGGGGGGAGGAGGGGCGGACAACTGCCCCTACACAATCAGCTGCGATTCACTCCACTGGGTCGAATGGGCGCCCGGGGTCAGGTCGTCCCTCCACCAGGTCCACAGGGTTCTGTCCCGAGCCCCCCAGACCCAATGTCCCCATGAGCGTTCGGGCTTCCGAGTCTCACCTCACCCAAGGTGAAAGTGGCGCTTGACTGGGGTCCCCCGGGCGGCCGCTCCTGCGATGTCACTGCTGCCTCGCAGTGCCAGACTCGGTCTATGGTATGTACTGTGGCTGCGACTTCTGGTGTGCATCTAGTGCAGTCCCAGAGCAGTGCCCATAACAGTCCGCACCTCCTGGAGGAAGTCTGAGGGGCCCCTGGGCAGGAACACATGAGCCAAGCTGGGAACTGCGGGCCCCGGCAGCTGCCGCCTCTAAGTCCCTTCCCAGCCTTGATTCACTTGCTATATCCGTGCAATAAAAAAGGGGGGGAATGAGGCAGTCCACAGCCGACCCCCCTTCAGGGCCCCTCCGAGTGCCTCGAACACCTGTCAAAGCACCTCCATCCTCCAGGCACAGCCCGTACAGTTCCGGTGCGGTGCCTCCGACTAGCCTCAAAATGGCGGCCCGATGCCAGGCCCCAATCTGGAGCACAGGCTCGAGAAGTCAGGGCTCCCACAGGCCCCAGCATCCCCTGCAATCAAGTCTCCCACTGGTCATGGCCACTCATCTGATCTCCTCTCCCCATCGGGGCAGGGACAGCTCCACCCCCCCCCCCGGTCGGCAGCAGCAGTTCCACCAGCTCCTGCGATGGGTCTGCAACCACAGGTGAGGCTCCTGCTGTGAGCGCAGCAACAGGCCCCGCATCGCTATCTGGTCCACCAGGGCAGCGGGCAGGAATGAGAACTATTGTGTTCGCCCATGGGGCGGATGGATGTAGCAGCTATTTTAGGGGCTTTGGGCGAGTGGTCACTGGAGCTCCTCGTCTATGTGCCCAACACGTCGGCAGTTGGCCACATCCCCCCACACCTATATTGTAGTAGTAAATGAGGAAGGGATGGGGAAGTGGCTTGTAAATGGTGAATACTTACTAAAGGGAAGGGGTTTTGGGAGCAGTAAGGAAGGTTTAAGGAAGGACTATGAGTGTAGAGAGGGATATGCATCCAACCACAAAAGATTAAGGGCCAGATATACAAAGCATTTTTCAAGTCGCAAAGGGCCCGATTCGCAGAATCGGCCCGTTTCCGACTTGAAAAATGCTATGAGGGATGTACAAAGCCGAAACTGTGATTCGGTAACTTGTTACCGTATCACAGTTTGGGTTTTGCGATTCGGTATTAGGAAGGGGCGTGTCAAAGGCATCCCTTCCTAATACCGAATCCAAATGATATGTATGATTGTTTTGTGAACGTGAATGCAGTCGCAAAACAATTGCAGTTAGCACCACTTTCAAACTGGTGCTAACCCATTCACAAACGGAAAGGGGTCCTCATGGGACCCCTTCCCCTTTGTGAATGGCAGCGAAAATATTTTTCAGAGCAGGCAGTGCTCCCACGGACCACTGCCCGCTCTGAAAAAATTAAAAGAAAACTTTTCATTTTTGTTTTTGAAATGCATCTCGTTATCCTTTAAGGAAAATGGGCGGCATTTTAAAAAAAAACTGCTTTATTTAAAAGCGGTCACAAACATGGTGGTCTGCTGTCTCCAGCAGGCCACCATCCCTGTGAGGGCGGCCATTCCTAAGGGGGTCGCAAATTGCGACCTACCTCATGAATATTCATGAGGTAGGTCATTTGCGACGCCACTGGGAATCGCAAACAGTGTAAAGTACACTGCTGTACATCCGATTTTGCAGTTTGCGAGTCGCAAAACCGGATCTTTGCACATGTGGCCCTAAGTCCACTGATATTCACAAACTGCACTTCTAAGAGATACTGCAGTCAAAAAAGTCCTGAAAGAGCAGTAAATGTGCTATGGCTCATACCAACTATAAGTCTACCACCACACATGGCCAACAAAAGGTACTGCAACAGCCTCCCATAAACAATAATCAGGGTGGGGACTTCAAATGGAACCCCATTCAAAATAATGTTAAAATTAATTAATGTATTTAGAGCTTCAATTATCCAGGAGGGGGCTAGTTTGTAGCGCCAGAATATATGGATACCTTCCTCTTGCGTCTTTTGTAGTTCACCGTTCCTCAGAAAGTTTCACACATATATGTAATTGTTCATAAAATTGTGTAACATTTTTTAATTTAAACATAAATGTAAGTATTTAAAAAAAAAAAAAAATGTATCCTATACATACCTTTCAATATTTGTAAATACATAAATAAATATTAACTTTTTACTTTAGGTGTTTTAACAAATTGTTTAAAACATTTAATTAAAACGAATATATTCAAATTAATTAAATATTCAATTTAAAACACGTTACTAGTGCTGCAGCATTTTTATTCTGTTCCACATGTAAAATAAATACATTAAATTGGTTTACATCAATACTTAACATAGAAATATTTTACAATTTTTTAAAGTTTATTAATCATTTTAACCTTACCCTATACGTTACGATAGGCAGAACTCCACCTGCATGGCTCCATTCCCAGGTTTCATATGGTGGCAGCATGTACGACTACAGTACACTCGGAAAAGGTGAAAAGGCTAAAGTAGTTATTTTACTACAAAGTATAAGTATACATTTACACATGTAGATTTACTCTAGTGTAACTATACACACAGAGAGATCACCGCTGGGTGGGCAGTGATCTTTAAATATGCCATTCCTTTATATGTAAGTTAACACTTTGCAGGAAATGTACTCTCATTAATGGTGAATAACGGGAGTAGTAAATGTACTACAATGTGTAAATATAAACTGAAATGTGTAGATTTACCCTTATGTTTACACACAGAGAGATCACCATTGATTGGGTCGTGATCTCTAAATATGAAAGTCCTGTTCCCATCACAGTAGTGGACGTAATATCCTCTGCTAGTCTGACAGACAGTGTAAACACTGCCAGGGCCTACATTAGGCCATGGTTATTTACCCAGTATTCTCTCTTCCTCTAGCAAATACTGTTTTTATACTAGCAATCCTAGTACCGGGATGCCCTATGTCTACTGGGTAGATGTAAGCTCTATTAATAACAAATACTATATAAGAAAATACTGTGTCACATAATGAACTTAATGTACACAATTATCAAAGGAATTCCTCACCTCCAGTATGAGGCATAATTTTATGGAATGCACTAGAGTGCTAAACCCTTTCATCCACATTATCTTAGGACATCTCTTTCAGTTTGTTCTAAGAAACTGACCTATTTACTCTAATGATTGAAATGTGAGAAGACTTTTCATGAGACATGAGCAGTAGTCAACAACTGGACCCTTATTCAAATCAGAGCAAGTGGAGAGAGGAAACTTTCTGAGGAACGGTGAACTACAAAAGACGCAAGAGGAAGGTATCCATATATTCTGGCGCTACAAACTAGCCCCCTCCTGGATAATTGAAGCTAAATTGAAGGAAGACAAATCTCTGTGTGGATTTCCAGAACCCAAGACACACCAAGATAATGATGATGATGATAACAGAATTCATAATGATGAGTCTCAGAAATGAGTAGAATAAAAAGTGAGTACACGAAAATAAAGATCTGCTAAGGCTAGGCTACCTAGTGAGACTATGAATAGTGCTAGGATCTTTAATAATCCATGCAAAATGGATTGTTGCCTCTTGTATCATTTTCCATACACTGAAAGAAATAATTTTTATAGCATTGTCCCACAAGTGCACATTTCCACTTGTTAGGGCACCAGGATTATCCCTCAAACTTGCAAAGCCACTGAGGCCTGACAAGAGAAAGCAGCTATCTCCTTAACACGAGGGATGTATTAAGATGCAATATTTTTCTTCCACATAAATTTCTTCAAGACTTTGCAAGCTTCTCAACCTGTTCAAAATTTTTAAAATTTGAACTGAAAGAACATACGGCCATACTATTCCCATTTGCAAATCATGTGTTAGGCAAGCATATCTGTGCATAGGTTATCACCATTTGCCTATCATGTGTTAGACAATCATCCCTGGCGTGGTTCTCCCCTACTTTTTTGCCTTCAGCCCTTCTGTTTTGCTGAATTCGCTTTTGCTGGACTTAGGACTCTACTCACTTTACCACTGCTTACCAGTGCTAGAGTTATTGTTTTCTCTCCTTAAAACATGGCTGACTTACACCCAATTGGCATAAGTAACTTAATTTTAAGTCCCTAGTGAGGTGGCACTACCTGTCCCTAGGACCTGTAAAATAAATGCTACTAGTAGGCCTGCAGCACTGATTGTACCACACACTTAAGCAGCACTTTAAACATGTCTCAGGCCTGCCATTGCAGCCTGTGTATGCAGTTTACAACTGCAATTTCAACCTGGCAAAAAAAAAACTTTTGACAGGCCCAAACTTTCCTTTTAATACATATGTCACCCTTGGGGTAGGCCCTGGACAGCCCAGAGGGCACGGTGCACAGTATTTAAAATGTTGGACATGCACTTTGAAGTTTTACATGTCCTGGTAGTGAAAAACTCTTCAATTTAATTTTAACTACTTCGAGGTTTACCTATCCCAGTAGATAGCATTGGAGTTTCCTTATTACATTCAATAGGCTGTAATTTACAAATAAGAGCAGGTAACCGGTTCATGTTTGGCATCTTTGGAAATGCAATGGAAAATCATGACTCGTGCTGAAGGAAGATTTTAGTTTATAGTTTTGAAACTGCCACTTTTAGAAAGTTGGCATTTTCCTGCCTTATCCATTTGGTGTCTACAGCCTGTGTCTTGATCACCTGACTGGGTGTAGTTGACAGTTGGGGGCTTTGTGTATTACTGCTAGACAGCCACACCCAATAGGGAGCTTAAGTGTGCCTGGATGGGCCATCGCTGGCAGGATGGGAAGGAACTGGGCACAGACCCATTTACACTTGAATAAGCTGTATCCTGCCTCTACACAAAGGACTGCATAACCCCGTAGTTAGTCTGGAGCTAGAGCAATAAAAGCAGGGCAGCTGTGCACTTCACAGACATGCCTCTTGAGGTTTCTCCCTACTGCGTATAAACACCGGACTTCAGACACCAACTCTTCAATACACTCTGGACCTAAGAATACGCTGCCAGGAATAAGGACTGTTGTGTTGCTAAAAGGACTGGCATTCAGCTGGACTGCTGCCTGCAGCCCTCTTGCCCGGGTGTGAAACACTGGACCTGCATCTGCTAAACCCAGGACCCCAAAGAGACTCCTGACTTGAGCCTTGGGGACTTCTGTGAGTCTACCCTGTAAGTGGTACCACTCCAGTCCTGGACCTTTGAAAGTGGGCCTATGGTGCTCTAACAGCCTCTGTGGATTCAGCAGAGATGATGCGTCTCCTCTGCTGCACAGAGCAACCACAAGCAGAACTGATGCATCATCGCTGCTGTATGGATCGGTTCAGTCAAAAAGACCTACATTGTATTGCAGCCCATCACTTCATCGTAACCGCCATTGCGCGATGCATCCTTGGAGCAGGCCCTCCTCTCTCTCTTCGAAGGGATCCTCAACGACAATGCAAGACCTCGCAACACAGCCTTATAGGATCTTGGAACCGATGCATTGCTTCGGCTGCGCGATGTGTCTTCAACACGGACCCTTGCGAAGCTCCGCTAACCTAGATTTAAGGTACTTTGTTCAATGGGCCTAGCTGGATCCCTGTAGCTGGCATAGTCCATCGCAGTAGGATATTAGTCATAGACACAATACGGACCCTACTATTCTCACAAAAATCTTACCAGGTTTGAAAATGACGTTATGTTGTTGAAATATGTGCAAAATACAACACTGAGCACAGTTGCTTGTGGGACTACTAGGGCCTTGAAAGTTTCACAAGTATTTAAATATCACAGGAAGTTTCAAGCTCATAGATGAAAACACCTATTTTTTATTAAAAGTTGGTTACATAATTGGTTGTTAACACTGCACTACATAGGAGTATACAAACATAATACACACAGATTAGAGTATGTTTTCACACCACCTAGGTGGGTAAGGGCCTTTCATCCCTTTAATACTAGTGGTTTTGTTGCAGCAGATATGCTAATATGAGAATATTCTAATGATTTACATATACATACTAATGAGAAAAATGACATTTGAAATCTAATAAATGAAAATAATGTGTAATGTGCAAAATGTGCCCACGGGGAGTGGTCACCATCTGTGTTAACAGTACAAAAATAATGTGAAATTTGTATGAAATATGTGATAATATGCCATAAGTGATGATATAACCTATGTTTTATGATGCTTCGTATCCTTAACTTAGCCGAACTAGAGGCGTGGTCGGCGCTGGGACTTGCTTGCTTAAATGTGGAGACATGATGAGCCGCAGAGGACTGAAACTGGAGAAAAAGACCTTGAACTGTACAGAGTTTAGAGATGAGCTCTGCTAGAATTTTCTGCAAATTCACCAGCGGACAGGAGACGATCAGAACAAATTGATACAATTATGTGTAGAGTAGGCTAAATGTACTTTCCCAGATTCTGAACAATAGAGGCACTGACTAAGAGACAGTGAGCAACAATTTTGTTACCTGAAGAGCCGGATGATGTACTCATCGATGGAGGGATCAATCATATTATGGAACTTGATGCTTGTACTGACGTCGACAAGTGGTAAACAAAAACTATAGGTTGGAGTCATAACCCCTGATAAGGTTGACCAATTAGCAAATTGTGGGACGGACTGAGAGACCCTAATAAAAGGTCATGACACGGGAAGGGAAATCAGAGTGGAGAGGCGAAAGCTGATGACGTCAGGAGACGCTGTCCTAAGTGCTGAAATTTGGGCTTGCTCCCTGTGAGCCCGAGCCTTGCTGATGACTGATGACCTGGATACGAAGACTGACTGTTGGCTGATCTATCTTGGATAGGTAGCTATAAATGATTGACCGACTAATGTGTGCTTTTTCCTTTTAGGTACCAACTGCGCTGCTTAGAAAGTTTTTCTCTTAGTTAGATATTTTCCCAAAATTAATGATTTTGACTAGATTATTTTTCGCATGAAGACCCACATGCTGATGCTAATCTGAGATAGGTAGGCTGACGAGGGCGACTAAATGGTGACTTTGACTTCTGACTGACTGGTTCGCATTGCTGTATTAATCAATGATTATGAATTTGCCATCTTAGATTGATGTTGTTTTTGCTTATTAATAAAATCTGGATGAATTATTGCTCATGATGCTAATAAAGTTTGATTAACCATGGTTTCATTGAATAAAGGATTTGATTAGAATTGTAACTAATAGGGAATAAAAACGAACAATTTTTCTTGAGAGTGATGGTATTTCCTCATTAGACTAGGTTTTTGGTGTTATATATTTGGTTGGGATTATTATTGATGTTTCTCTGGTCACCACTTAGCTAGGATACTCTATGCGATCCAAAAGATTCATCGACCTATACACGTCCCCTTGTAAGTTTACTTACTAAGGACAAGGCGCACTAGCAGTTTCATATTATTAACTTCCATCCTCTTCATTACAATCCTCCAGGTCTACGAGGCTCTTGACAAGTACCCAACATCAAAAGCGTATTGTGGTAAACCAATCAATTAATCAACCTTGTTTGAAGACCACAAATAACGAACACCTATATCTTTGAAACTGGTTGTTGATGTCAAAAACTTCCATTGATGAGATGCACTCAGGACATGGGCTGTTATCGGGTTGTATGGTTCCCTGGAAATCAGAACCTGCGCATTCTCAGATCTGTTTCACAACAGTGTCACAGGTTTAATGGTTCTGGTCACAAGAGCAGTGGCTTTTATCAATGAAGTGGGGGGCCTGAACTTGCTTGACTCCAATATCAAATAACAGGTTGGGCCCAAGTTAATAAAGGAAGCACACAAAGTGAATTTGCAGCCAGTCATGAGCTCAGAATCAGTTGGTCACAGGGGCCAACATGGTACTGGACCAGGGCATAAGCCAACAAGTTTGGATGACCCCCCAAGTGAGGCTTTGGGAAATGTCTTCGAGTTCTCAGGCAGATGGCTGGTGAAGGGCTTGTGATAACATGTTTGGAAGGCTCTGGGTTTACTGGTATCAAATCTACAACAGGCCTTTGGTTAGACAGGCCTTCTATTCAGGTAAACTAGAAACAGTACAAGGCCTGGGTGCCTCAGAGGGCTGCAGGTCTGGTTCCAGACTAGAGATGATTGGAAGTACTCATCACTAGGCATCGAGGAATGTACCAGCGCAGGTCTGCATCATATTCGCTACAGTGAGGTTCAACAAAGTGCTGGAGCATAGGAAGCTTATATTCGCAGTGCCAGTTGCCTATAGTTTTGCTAGCTTGATCTCATGCTACGGATCAGACAGCTTATATTCCAGGATGCCTCTTAGACAACCTAGTAGGAAAGGAGTCTGTTTCTGGGCAGAGCAAGCTTGCCAAGATCACAGCACTGACTGTGGGTTTCATTAATATATTTTATTTAGACAGCTAGGTTTCAAGCCATTGTTAAGTTAGTAGAATACTTCTTTGTTTAAGATATCCTATTGGTTTCAGCCCTTGAACAGCTGACAGACCAACCTCAGGCAAGAAGACGATCATCTATAAAAGCATATGGATGCAGTAATGTTAACAATAAGCAAATTCATGAGCAAGTGAAGAGCACTTTCACAGCAGGTCTTTTGTGGATGGTCAGGGTGCCCATTCTGGTCTCAAAGCAGCCCACGAACCAAATGCCACAGTGGCAGGATGGGAAGTTGTGCCCTGCTTCTCAGTGTCCATACATGAGTAATCACTAAACATGAGAAATAATCAGAGCTGGCGCTTCCAGAAGATAAAGTCACGGCCATGCGGCACGCCACTAGACTGTGCCAATTTACAACAAAAAAATTAAAAATGGCCTCTTTATTGTAGCACAGGCGACAGCCCTTCAAGCAAAATGCCAGTTTGCCTAAAAAGTTGGAAATCATCAGACAAGGAATATGTCAATGAAATGTTTATTTGGGCGGAAGCTTTGAATGTGATCTTTGGCTAGACTTTGAAGAAGTGTAATTTTTGGAGCATAGGAGCATAGTAGGCACTGCTTCTCCTGCTGTGGCATTGTGGGCACTGTACAGTTGAGGAAGGGAGTTTATTGAGTATGAATTACATATTGCAAGGGAAGATGGCGGCACTAAGACTGGAAAATTAGACCTTTAAATTATGAGCTGCTCCCAAGCTCAACACCAGTGCTACATTTTAAAGACAGAAATAAGATCTAAAGGCAACCTACAGGAGCTTTAAAAAGTTCTTTATCGGATTCCTTATATTAAAAGCAATGATTTCATGTGATATCAGATTCAAATCGTAGGATTAATCAAGTGAAAGATGTACCGAACGATAATAGAGTGCTTTATGTGAAACAGGCTGACACACAGATAAACAATATGAGAAAACAATAAATATCAAGTAAATACGGCTCAAGATTCCACTAATTCCCCCACACTACCACCTCTGCTTAGATCCGTCCTCTGAGCCATGTTATGCACGATCGTGTAACTACTAGGCCTAATGTACTCTGGAAACTGCTATTACACGAGCCCTGGAAGGCATTCCACACCAGGGAAGGCCTACCACCCTGTCCACCGATTGCAAATTTCAGATTCTAGATAAAGTACCACCTTTCGACCAAGAAAGAAAAACATCCTTATGAGCAAAATGTGCTTCTTTGAAAGGCCCTGCAGGCTCCTAAACAGTGCAGGATTCCACGGGGTTCTTAGGTCACAATAGGCCTTTAGAAAAGAAGTGAATGACACCGAGTGCCCAGAATGAACCTTTCTTCTTCCCAGCGCAGACAAAGGCGCGTTTCCCAAGGCTCTGTTTTAAAATGGACGATTTGCAGCCTCTCTGATCACCATTTCAGGGCCACGTATTATGATCAAAAGCCTTTGATCGTGTTTTATCAGATATAAGGGGGTCTGCCCTTTCTTCCCTTTCGCATAAGCCGCAATGAGCTTTAGGAACAATCGCAAACAAACAGAAGATCGAAAAACAAAAAGGGGAACGAAGAAATCAGAAACCCAAGTATTTTTTTTTGTGGCCAGCTCAGAAAGTATATACATTATCCCAGGGCACCGCGTGAACAATGTTCCCCACAAGTACAAACTGGCAAGTTCTGTTTTGGAATCTTTGAGCAGAAGTTGCATCAAAGTGAAAAAGGCTTAAATTAAAAATGTCAAATAAAACCGTGCCTTTTGGCAAATTGTAAGCATACCATTCCCCTCACCGCCGTCATTCGGCTAATTAAAATAGAACTCTTTTCGGTAAAGCCAATGAAAAGTAGAAAAGTGCACAGAGAAGGAGGGCCTAGTGAAGGAACAACTCAGAAAGAATCTTTATAGGCGTGTAAAAATAAAATGAAAATAGTCAAAATGCAATGTATTGAAGAGCCACGCTCCGGCTTCCCAAAGTCTCAATCAACATTCATTATATAGAAACATAGAGCTTGGCAGAATGGATGAAGATGCAGGCCTGTCCAGTCTGCCCAAGTGCTTGCCCTCACTACAATGACCCTCTGTAGTTTCCAGCTTTTCTCTTAGGGGCATATTTACAAGAAAGTGACGCATCATACCAGCACCTAACGACACCATGGTTGTGCCGTATTTACAGTACGGTGCACCATGGTGGCCGTTAGCACAATAGCGTCAAAATTTGACGGTACTGTGGCGCTTCCCAATACTAGCTTCAAAAATGTTGATGCTTGTGCAGCAAAGCACAGGGAGGCCCACTGAATATAATGGGTGCGTCATTTGAACCCCTGCTCTGAGCAGGCGTTACAAATGATGGATGAAATGGCGCAGTGAAATGTCTTAAGTTTCACTGAGCCATTTTTTTTCAGGCTTCCCTGCGCTGGAACGCACCCCCTTGCATAAATTATGCCTGACGCAGGGATGATGTGGCATAAGGGGGTCGCAAAGTGGTGCAATGCAAGCATTGTGCCACTTGGTAAATATGGCACAGCAGAAAGGCCACCTGAGCACCGCCTTAGCATAAAAAAATTACATTGTGGTGGTGTGGAGGTGGCACAAGGGGCTTGTAAATATGCCCCTAAGTCTTGGAATCACTCCTGGTCAGATGCATGAGGGTGGCTGCCAGCAAGGCACTATCTCTCTGGGGAGAAACTAGAGTTTTGGGGATGACAATACCATCCACAAGATCCCTCCTCTTTTTCCTACTCCTTCTGCTTCATAGCTCTCTCCGGGTCCCTCTTTTGACCTCTCCTGCTCCCTTCAGAACTGTGAGGGTATCCTAAGGTGTAATAAAGCACAATACAAATAATCCAAATAACAACATGGGAATAAAATGTGTTTTCGACTGTTACTACCTCACCTAGGGAAGTTCTCACTTTCCCTGTATACCTCTGCCTCATCTGTCTATAGAGACCTTGGCTAGGAGGTGGAGTGGTGGCTGGTGGTCTCAGCCACCTTCTTCTGCCTCTCTTGAAGCTCCACAGAACCTCAAGAGGGAGGTGGGAGAATGCCGGTGGTGCACTGCCTGCTCCAACTGGCACACTCCCTGTTCAATGCTGGTGCATGTAGGCCCACACAGACAGAGATGCAAATATGCTGCACTGACCAACAGATTTCACAGAGCCATTGTGGGTGCAGGATCAGCTCTCCACTCGTCTGAGAGAGGAGAGTACAGGTTTAGGAAGGGAGATGCACAGAGGGTGTTCTGGGTGAGTGGCAGGAGGTCCGGTTTATGTTATATTTGGGCAGTATGAGCAGGAAGGTTGAAGACAGGGGAGTATGTGTTGGAGGCAGGACACTAGGTTGTAATTTGGGTGGTGGAAGGGTGGCGGGGTAGAAGCAAAAAAACAGGCATGTTTTTTTAATATTTGGGAACGAAGAGGAGGACATATAGTCTATGTCTTCGCCATTACTCCTCTGCCCCTGCATAGCTACTGGAAGCAGGAGCAGATAGCATGATATGGTACCTACATATATCCAGGTTCTGAGTAACATAATAGGCAACTCAAGCTTCACTCTTGTTGCCTATTTCACATCACTCAACATTCCCCATTGAAAAACATCCATCATTCACTGCTAACCATCAATATTTATATATATATTGCTTCTGAGCAATATATACATCCAGGTTCTAAGTGACATCATAGGCAATTCAAGCTTCACTCCCATTATCTATTTCATGCTACTCAAAATTCCTCATTGAAAAACATTCATCATTCACTGTTACCCATCTATACTTATACGGATTGCTCCAGAGCCTCTATCTATATTGTCATGCAAAACTCTCAGCTCATCTGCACTTGGCATGTTACGTGCCTTTAAGTTATGTCACCATCTGAGTTCACACACTATTTCTTTGTCTCCTCCCAGCTAATTAAATGTGCAATTTTTAACATGCATTTTGTGGGGGGAGTTTTTCTCCTTCACACACGCCCAGTACTGAATTTCCCTTGCTACTTGTAGGCATTGGCCACTGGCACTAATTTTTGAGGCTCAGAACTTATTTTATTTACTACCAGACTTTGATGCAGTGTGACAGAAAGGCAGAAAAATTAGAAATTAGTATTTTTTCAGATGAAGCAGTGCTCAAATAAAAAACAATCTTCAAACATGTCTAATACCAGTATGCTAATTAGCAAGGCAGGGTCGACATGGTCTATGTGCAACAGTTACAAAGTTACCCCACATAACACCATGTTGCTTTTCTGCTTAGAGATTTAGAAAGGCCCTACTTTTATCCTCGTACATGCTCAAAACTGTTGAGAGCACTGAATATTGTGACCAATGGTTGTGTGGCTACATTTCCACTTGAGAAGGACTGTTTTTCCATCTGATCATGCCTTTGTATTGGAAATTACGATCTTCTGTGTGATATTCCTCAGATGTGTTGCCTTCACTCCCCTATTTTGGCTAAAACCATTTTTGTTGGCCATAGGACTTGGCACACTTTATCCCAGCTAATCAGTGGTTCTCTCCCTTTTAAACATGACACAATTGGCATTAGCCTAATTTAATTAACTTAATTTACTTATAAGTCCCTATTATAGAGTACTATTTGTACAACGGGCCTGTAAATAAATTAAATGCTACAAGTCCCTAGAACAGGGTGCATGTTATTTAAAAGTAGGACATGTGCACTTAAATTTTACATGTACTGGCAATGAAATACCTCCAAAGTAATTTTTCACTAAAGCAAGGCTGGCTCTCCCATAGAAAAGCACTGGGTTACATTAGAACTCCTTATACTGCATAACATCAGTTTGGGACAAGCTAGAAAAATCATTCAAGGACCCAATTTAATAGTAATTTCCAACCAAACCTAATGGTCAAGTGTCTAGGCCACATGTGCCTTTCTGCCAGTGTCCAGGGTCACTTGAAAGTCAATTTATCTCCTGTGGTGTGATGTGTATTCCTCCGAAACAGTGAAAAAATGACCTGGGTGTAGAGCGGTGAAGGTCTTCCTGACAGTATGGCTGTGGAGGAGTTGTTTCCCTGCCACAATGAACCTTCAAATGGACCTGCCCTGGTCCTGACAAAAGAACCTGACACCAGCCCAGTCCCTGCCTTTGTTTAACTCAGCAGGTTGAAGTCAAACCCAGTGGAAAGGGAAGAACTGACTAGAACATGTTTTAGACTTAGATAAAGGGGTATATGCAACCCACATACTGATAATGGGCATAAATGTGGCATCCCAGACCCTGAAATCACAACACTGCTTGCCTTGAACCCAGGACCCCAAAAGAGACTCCAAGGGTCAGAGCCCCACCACACAGCTCAACACTTGACTTGGAATCATAAGTGGGGCCCAAGCAAATGGGACAGTATTTGGCGTTGTCCCCACCAAGCCCCCACCCAGCACCAGGATTTCAGTTTTAGCTTCCAAGGATGCTCTCTTTCATCAAAGAAGTACGCAAGCCAGGCATAATGTGACGTCAGCCTGCTTTTATAAGTTGGTTTCCAGTATTAACTTTACATCACCCCAAAACAGGCTTGCACCATTTTAGGTCACTGTGGGGGTGATTCTGACCCCGGCGGTCTTAGACCGCCGGGGCCAGGGTCGGCGGGAGCACCGCCGACAGGCCGGCGGTGCCCCGCAGGGCATTCTGACCGCGGCGGTAAAGCTGCGGTCAGACCGGCAACACTGGCGGTCTCCCGCCAGTGTACCGCTGCCCTGTTGAATACTCCAAGGCGGCGCAGCTAGCTGCGCCGCCGAGGGGATTCCGACCCCCCCTACCGCCATCCAGTTCCCGGCGGTCCGCCCGCCGGGAACCGGATGGCGGTAGGGGGGGTCGCGGGCCCCTGGGGGCCCCTGCAGTGCCCATGCCACTGGCATGGGCACTGCAGGGGCCCCTGTAAGAGGGCCCCTACAAGTATTTCACTGTCTGCTTGGCAGACAGTGAAATACGCGACGGGTGCAAATGCACCCGTCGCACCTTCCCACTCCGCCGGCTCGATTACGAGCCGGCATCCTCGTGGGAAGGTCGTTTTCCCCTGGGCTGGCGGGCGGCCTTTTGGCGGCCGCCCGCCAGCCCAGGGGAAAACTTGAAATACCCGCCGCGGTCTTTTGACCGCGGCGCGGTATTTTGGAGGGCGGAATTCTGGCGGGCGGCCTACGCCGCCCGGCAGAATCAGAATCACCCCCTGTGTCTTCTCTGTTATTTTACCCCAACACATGCAAACGAGCTCCCAGATATGATATTGTATGCGCACATATTGTGATAATCCCGGGCCTACACGGTTTATAATGCTGCAGGTTTACGAATTAAAATTTCTCTTACTTCTTGAAAGTAAACTTTCATACAGTTGTCTCTGTGATCTTAAAGAATACAGGATCTTAAACATCCTTTAAAAAATTCTACGGCCTATATTTAAGAAAAAGGGGTGCATCAGAACTGATGCGCCACTTTTTTTGCGCCACCCTACCGGCACCTAACTCCACCATGGTTGCGCCATATTAATAATACGGCGCACCATGATGGTCAATAGCACAATAGCATCAAAATTTGTGAGGCTATTGTGGCGCTTTGCTGCACTAGCATTAAAAAGTTTTGAGGCTAGTTCAGCAAAGTGCAAGGTTTCTCTGGGAGCGTCATTTTAACGGCTGCTCTGAGGTGATGTTAAAAATGGCACCAAAAATGGCGCAGTGAAATCTGTTAAATTTCACTGCGCCATTTTTGCGGGCGTCGTAGCGCCGGAACGCCCCCCTTGCCTACATTATGCCTGTCGCCCTAGCGCGAAAAAAATGACAATATAAATATGCCCCCAAATGTTCTCCTTTTAAAAAAATAGGAGATTACTTCGGCAGCACCAACCGTCGACTCCGTGTCGCCACTGCCAATACACAATACTTCCACTTAGGAAGCCTTTTTTTTTTTTTTTATACTCGGACACCCACCGACAGAGACCCAACACAAACCCACCCGGGGTCTTACTTCGCAGGCCTTTTCTGTCAGAGAATGCCCCTCCGCCCCCCGGCCACATACCAGAGTATCCCTTTCGGCAGGCTTCTAAGCTAAATCTAATCACGCCGTGTCACAACTCTGTCAGGCAGGTTGCTGTCTCCCTGGCCTTGAATAATTGCAAGAATGTTGGCACTTGTGCACGGGCCATGAGAACGTGACCCGGGCTGATACTTAATCTGCGCCGGTGCTGGGCCTGCCCATGCACCGCGGCCGCGCGCTAGGCCTCAGACCGCGGCGCTCAGTTTACCTTGAAACCGGAGGCTGTTTGATGTAGCATTACACCGCTGCAGGAGAATGCTTTAATGAGACATAAACTTGTACTGGAAAGGATTAAGCTGTTGTCCTTTTAACCCCCGTGTGCTGGTCTTGACAACCAGCGGCAATGTGGTGAGCATTACCTGGAGATCGACAAACGTTTCCGGGGCAATCAAGAGGGTCAGAAAGTGGACCCGGGTCATTTTCATGGCTCTGAATTAAAATAGATTATTTCTGGCCCGTGCTCATATTTAGTGCATCCCAGCTAGCTTTGTGTGTGTATGTGGAAAACACATTTAAAGGTTAGTAATGCTTCAAGTAATAAAACCCCGAAAAACCTTTAAATTCACCAGTTATGTTTTGAAACATACATAACGCACACACTAACTCATAACTCTCTCCATGTTTTGTGCTTTAATTCTGAATACAGATAGCAGCTGCATCATTGCGATTTTTTTTCTGCATTAATGCAGATTTTTTCCCCACACTGAAAAAAATCATGACCTTCTCAAAAGTTTGCAAGATTTCATAATTTATACTACTTCTCTTCAAAACATTTGTTTGCGAATGTGACAATCCTAATGGAACACAATCACTTGAAATTCCAGGTAACACCTAGATTCTCATCCACTTAGCTGGATTCAAGGTGTCTCAGTTACAACTAATACTGGGAGAGGGAAGCCTCCTGTTCCGGTCACTATACCCCTATGTTTTGCCTTTCAATGAGAGCTACCATTCTCTCCCAAATACACGCTGTGTTTAAGGAGACAGATAACCATGCAGAGCTCATTAGACTGACTGTCACAGCTTTTGAAGACTAATGCAATGTGGTCCACACAAGCCTGCCCCAGCTACCATTTGCTCAATGGAATGGCACAAAACCTGATAGCCTGATTGGCCCTAAGTGGACTTAAAACAATCTCATTAAAAATGCATTTACTCTTTTCCCTAAAAACACATTGAAACCAGACTCAAATTTAGAGTACTTCGTAACATGCTTAATGTGTTCTATAACAGTTGACCAAGATAAGGTCAGAACTTGGCAACTCATTACATTCCCCAAAAGAGAGCTCCTGTTTGCCAGTGGATAAACAAACCATCAGCCAACAGATGTTCGAACTTCAAAGGGGCAGACACCAATGCCCAGAGGTGTAAGGGCGAAGTCTTGGTAGCACCCTTAGCTCTGCTATGAGGACACACCCTACCTATTTACTGTTCTTTAGGAAACTACTGAAGACTGGCCGGTGCAGAGATTCATATTAGATGCAGTACTTAAATAATACAGGAATGCTGGGCTCCAACAGCAGAAGGGCAAGAGAGAACTCAATCCACCCATCACCAGAAGTTCTCCCACTATCAATGCCAATCTCACCAGAAACTACCCTGCCCACAAACATGGGGATACATTGTTTATATTTGTTGCAAAGCTTTGTTTGCATTCTTTATATACCCACAAATGCTAGTAAAGGTTATATCTAACTACGCCTCCCCACATTTTACACTTCAAGGTGTTTGAGCATGATCACAATTAGATGTAGGTACACCTGTGCGAAACACAGGCTCTAAATAACTAAATAAATAAATAAAGATCACACTAATATTTTCTTCTGGGAAAGGAGTGGACTAATTTTCACCATTTTTGAAGTACAACTCACTGTCCAAGTAAGCTTTTAATCGATATTATGTTTAGTGATATTATGGGAATACTTGTGAGTTATTTCACTTTTTACATATTCTTTGCTTTCTGTCCCTGCATTTTGATACTTGTGGTTTTAATTGTTTTATTATGAATGCAGATACACAAGTAAAATAATGCTCTACTCAAACATGACATGGGACCACTTGAGATTTTTGAGTCATTCACCGATAGAGCAGAATTACTGACCCAGAGTGATGGCATTAGAATTGACTTTCAGACCGGCTTCAGTGCATCACAATCAAACAAAGAGGCCACTATGCGCTATATTTAGGAAGAAGAGAAAGGAATGTGGCAGTAATTCTTCAATTGAAAGTTAACCCAATTGCAGCATCCATTTTAATGTTCAACATTATTACTGTCACATTTTCATCACACCTTTAGCAAATGCCTCATTTGAAACAATCACCATTATTCGCAATTTTCTAGCCATGTCCAATTTACTGTAGAAAGACGTCAGAGCTTATAAAACCGAACTCGTGCTCTCGTCTCAAATATTAAAGACAGGTTTTCTTTTTGTAATGATGAAAAATGAGTTATAATGTCTTTAAAAACCTCTTACAATTCCATTCATGTCACATACATTTTGAGGTTGATGCTAAGGCCTGGCCTTTCCTTTCGCAAAAAAAATTAAGGAGAAAATGTAAGCATTTGTTATGTTGAAGCTTTTACATCAATTACACTGTTGGATGTATTGAACTGTTTGTTTGTCAAAAGACACGTTTGTGGCTGTGTTAGCATAATGTCCCTCGAGCTCCAAAAACTTTAGGTCTTGTTACTGTGAACTGGGCTAACAAAAATCATTATGCTGAAATAGTAAAACACACTTGACTTAAGAAGAGTGAACTTGTCTGCTGGTGTAAAATTAATCAGACTTCAACAGGCTACATATTATAACATTTAGTTGATAACATGTATCAAGTATGGTTATTATTTTCAAAACATAAAGCAAATAAAACATGATAAAAGTCTCTTCATCATTTGTGAGCAATAATATTGAAGGAAAGAGGGATTTTCAATCCTTGTTTTGCTTAAAGGGAAGTTTAGATCTTATTTTTGAGCCTTTGGAGAGGCCAGAAAAACAGGCCAAGCCCATTTCTGGCCGTTGAACAAAGGTGGCATTCCAGTGGGCTCTCCAAGGCCCTCCCATACCACCCTGAAGCATCTCCACTCCCCAAGGACAAAGCAGACAAGAAGTGGCCTGTCAGGTTTACAAGGATGCCCCCCACTGTACATAGGCTGTCATGCCGATAATGTGCTATTAAGCACACGAGCAGCTCATGCCCTGATATCCCAAACAAGAACAGAGCAGACTTTGAGGTAGGGAGAAGCGGTGGGTAAGCCATCAGATGTGTTATGGATTACTGCTTGCCTTTCTGCAAAGGAATGTGGACGGCTTCCTCTGTGAAGTGCTGCTTTACTATATCCCAGAGCATCTGTTTACTGTTCACTCCCTGCTCTCCATTACACCGGCGGGTCACCTGATATGGAGAATCGGGGCCTTATTACAGATACTTTGCACTAGTGAAAAAAAAACAGGGCAAATCTATTTGCAGCATTATTGAAGCGTGCAGTGACCAGTGATACGCGAACACTTCACATAATCCAAAATCCATATCAAAGAAAATCCACATTATAAAAGTGCCATGGCGCCATAAAAATGTTATTATTAATAGCTAGGACTTATAAAGTGCATGGCTACCCAATCAAGGGTTTCCCAGCGCTACTACACAGCACTAGAAGTTGGAGATTGTCCCTTTGGAGGTTTGTTGACTCTAAGATAAAAGTTAAAACAGACAAGTTTAAGCTGTTTATGGAACATTAAGTTAGATCTACATGCTCTCAGCTCAATGGGGAGAGAGTTCCACAATTTTGGACCTATAAAATAAAAGGCACCTTGCCTAGTTCTCGTAACTCTGGGAACTACAGCTAAGTCTGTGTTACTTGAAAGCGAAGATCAGGAGATGTAGAAAATGACACCGAAGATCTTAGATAGAGAGGACCGGAATTTGAGAGACATTTATGTACATAGCATAGTGCTTTGAAGGTCACTCGACGCTCGATAGGAAGCCAGTGCAACTTACGCAACAAGCCTGCGTAGCATGACATTTGGGGGTTTGAGGGAGAGGTGTAATAGGAGTCTGGCGGCGACATTTTGCACTACCTGGAGTCTCCTAAGGAGATATGTTGGAGCTCCCAGGTAGAGAATATTTCCGTAATCAAGCCTTGAGATAACTAGGGCCTGAAGAACTGTTCTCTGGGCCGGAAACGGGAGCCAGCCTGTAAGTGCGCAATGCAAATGCTGCTTGAATAATATAAGAAATAGGCAAGATATCTTTCTACTCCTCAAAGGGGAAAGGTGTCATTTTGCTTTCGGCAAAATTAGTTTCTTTTTTATTTTTATTTTTTATGTTACCTGAGTAGGAAAGAAGTGCCAAATCAATTACCTTCATCGTTTGCCCCATAGGGTTGTCCCTAGACTAGGAATTCAAAATATGGTTTATATGCAAAGTATAAAGTGGTATATGTAGCACTTTATAAAACCATTTAATAGATAAATCAATACCAATGTCTAGCAATGGTCCCTCAATATACTTTGTCGTGGTGCAAAAACATTTCTACTATATTGACAGGTAGTTACATTTCTCTGTTTTTTTGGAAACATTACGTTTTTTGATTCAGTGCAAATCCCTTGGATTCAATCAAGAACCTACGTACTATATACAGAAATTCTAACAAGAAGAAGAGAGTATACCATGGAAAACACGATTAACCATTGAGCACATAGTTTGAAACTAAAACACAGTGTAAAATATTCTATCTATATCTATTTATTACATCTATAATCAATGTCATTGAGATTGCAAACCCTAAACAGGGTGCAGGCGTTTAAAAGAAATACAGAGCAAATGAGATAGGAGATGTCATCAAGGCATTCGAATTTCTAAATTATTTTTCAGTGGATTCATGTTTCTACAACGGGTTATCATAATATCGATAGCAACAGTATTATGATTAAGACTACAACTGGCACTGCTACCACTGCTCCTATTTTTTATTATGATATATTGGAGTAGATTATCATTTTATGAACTATTATTAATTGTTGTATTGCAGGCACATTCAGGCATTAGAACAATCTGGTAATAGGAAAACCATGTCATTATGAGGTCGTAATAACCCATTACAAGTGAGTAATGATCAGGGGTGGCCGCTGGAAATCTGAAGTGGGGGCTGAGATGGAGGGAGAAAAGCAAAAAAAAAGCAAAAAAAAAGCACACCACCACCTTACCTCCGTGTCCTGCCACTTCGCTCCTGTTCCCTCAATGTGGTGTCCCAGCATTCACTGGGACACCAGCGCAGGCTCCCTAGCAATCCTGGTGCTGCTTTCATGCTAGACATAGCATGAAAGCAGCACCATGATTGGTCTGAGCGTCTCGGTCTGCCGCTCAGACACAACCCTGGGGTCTGTGCAGTTTCTCCAGCGCTTGAGAAACCTTGAGACGGCCGGCCAAGCACACATGTGCACTTGGGTGCACTCCACTCCTCCCCACTCCCGCTTCCCGTGACCCAACCCCGCCCCTTCCTGCACTGCTGCTGGCTGAGCCAGCAGCAGAAAAATAAAACAACAGTTGTTTTATTTTTCTGCTGCTGGCTCAGCCGGGGGAAGGCGACGCTTCGCCATAGTGAAGGAGCCATCCCCGGTAATTATGTTAAAATAAGAGTTGTTACATTTATCAGACAGAAAACAGGCCTCCATCCAAACACACTATCTATACATCAGAAGCAGGGACAGAAAAACTATTGTGTATCTCTTCCAGAGCACATAGAGCATTGTAGGGTGACAGTGCACCACCTGCTGTTATAAATTCCTGGTCCAACTGTGAAGAGTAAATTAGGAGAAACAAGGCATGTACTACAGTATGGCATACTGACAGGAGATACCGGACTGGCATCCTCAAGGGTACCAAACAGGAAGAATACAAGGAAGGTGAGTGAATGAGTGTGGGTATGAACTAAGCATAAGCGTAGAGCCAATGCAACTAGCGACTCAATACCAGGGAAGGTGCAAAAGTCCTTAGAGGTTATTGTACTTGGCTAAATAAGACTGTTTAGAAACCATGATATTGAGTAGAATAACGGATTAATCTATAAAGAAGTGAGAAGAGGCAAATAGGTTGTTTGATAGGATACAGAGGGAACCCCTTTAAAAACAAGCATTTGCAATGCAATACGTCTTTCAAACAAGTGAATTGTCATCTTTTGACAACAGTGCTCATGAGCAAAAAAAAAAAAAAAAAACATGAGTGGAATTGGGAAAAGACGATTTAACAAAATAAAAGAAAGTTAGCTTTAAAAAATAAAATTTTGCAATTTAGTTTGTCCTGCTGGGCACGTTTTTGCCAGTCACAAGCCTTCTGTTTGTGGGGCACTGGAAGTTAAAATGAACAAAAGAGTGCCTTGATCATGTCGGGAGCAGCGGACGGCCACTAATTACGTTGAAATTAATTAGTGGTTGGTCCCTGCTCCACACAGAGAAACGGAAATGATGCCAGGTGTGCCTTGATGAATTACAAGGCTGCAAAGAAGAGTGGCACGCAAAACAACAAATGGTGAGCGACAGGAGGGCTCCAAGCCCTTTACTAAACACAACAGTGTCTCGCATGCGCTAGAGCATGCACTTGCAGGCTCGACCCTAAAAAGAGAGTAAAGTTCAGAAAGAGCAGCCAAAAAACAGAATGGGGAAAACAAATTGCATTTCACAATTTGCACCAAGAAAGGCATTCACCTGGTTAGTTTTGTTAACCTCGTGAATGTCATTCATGGTGGAAAAAAGTTGTGGTAACCGGTTCCAGAAAAAGGAGTCATCAGAACTGGTTTCTGCAAATGTGGTTTTCAACAATTACACATAGGTCCATCCTTAACATGTACATTTGGGGATACTTTATCTTGGAAATATTGAAAAACTGGACTGATTCTTTATATGGTGACTAGTATACAGTTTTAGTCCTTTTAAAAAATGATGCGTTCAACTACAGATATTAATTATTTCATATAACGCCTGGTAAATTTGGAGCTTAACCTGTGTCTGAGAGCTTCCAATCTTGACAAAAAAGCAAATGGATGCCAATGGGAATAAAAAGAACTTTCCTAGAATAACACAAATGGGTAGAGCGGAAGTCAGTATCAGATGCCCTGAAACCTTAGTTCCACAGAGACCAATGTAGCCAGTGGTCCACATCCACTCACTCCTGAGACAGGACGGTTGCCATGGTGATTGTGAGCAGCATTAGATGCTTAAGTGCTAGGTGTCTTGACTGCACTGCAGAGAAAAAAAGTTAATTATAAAAAAGGTGCGCAAAACAATAGCATCAGCATGCCCAAATCAGGTGAAAGCTGGAGACCAAGCACAGCGTGCAGTGCAAAGATCATTCACAGAATTTGGCAGGTTGGATGAATTCGACTCTGTAACACCGCATGCAGTGTTTCCACTGTGCTGTGAAATCTCATTGTCAGTAATTATCATGGTTTCACTGCTTTCACATCTGTAGTTAAAAAAAAAACAAGCAATGACTTAATTTCAAGCAATCACCAACAGTCAAAGGTTGCTAGACTTGTCATATTTTTTGTTATGAGTGTACATTTCAATCAGAATTTCACAAAAGGACGATGTAAGGGCGTATTACGTATATTAAACACGTTTTTTCCATTTTCAGGAAGTCTTCATTACTTTTTTTAAGCTACCTTTTCTGAAATGTGTTACATAAACCATACGCAATAAAGTGTTAGCTCAAGATCATAAAGTGAATATGTTGTAAGAGCTGGGACTTGAGCCCGTATTGCTTATGTTATGTTGATTTTTTGTACAACTTTTTTTGTGCGGAGGCTGTAGAGATGCGCTGGACGCCCCAGGACAGAAGAAAACAGGGGACATGCGAGAACCCATGAGAATTAAAGTTTGGGAATGGACTGAGGTTAACAAGTACCCCTGCATCTGCAGTCAGCTAAAACAGGGAGAAGAATGGGGGTCAGGAGGAAAACGGGGGGCAGGAGACTCAATGGGCCCCAGACACGAAAGTATTTGCTCTTGCATGTCTTGTTACATATGGACAGCGCTTTAAATGGGCAGGTGCCTTCAGGTACTGAGTACCTGCACTTCTTTAATTTGTAAGGGAGTGTACCTGCACTTCTCAGCACTGCTGCAATACATTTAATGGAAGAGTACCAGCACTTCTCAGCAGCAAACAGGTACTCTAAAGAGTGAGTGCCTACACTTACCTCAGGAGCACGTAACAATGCACATTAGTATATCACACACTATGGGGGATTCAAAGCATGGTTTATAATGGAGAATTACTAATTTATTAAGTCGTAGTTCTGCATTGTGTAAACGAATCCCACCAGGTTGACAGAAACCTACAGGTTACCAAGATGAATACAAAGCAAAAGCAGGAGGGCAGGGACAGAAGCAGAGCCAGTCAACATCAACTCGTTCAGAAATTCACCTGTTAAGAGTTAAAAGGACCATGATGTGGTTTCATCGAGGATAAACACAACTTGAAGTGGGTTAGACAACAAGACGTATACCCACAGTCTACACAGGGCATAGAGCGCTTGGCAGAGTCACTGCAATGTAAACTTGGGTGTTTAGATAGAATATTGGAAACAAAAAATATTGTGGGACAAAATATAATGTCAAGAATATCACAGTTACTATATGTACCTTGGCTAGCTATATATATATATATATATATATATATATATATATATATATATATATATATATATATATATATATATATATATATATATATATAAAATATATATATATATATATCTTCAAGGTATGTAAATGTGGAGTTAAGAATAGTAAATCTATACCTACCTATTTGCACTTACTGTCACAATATTTTGGTCCTCGATATTTTTGACAGAATATCCTGTAAAACACAATATTTTTGTTCACCATATTCTGTCAGAATCTGTAAACGCATAAGGGGGAATGCACGAGTCATCATATAAACCTTGTAGCATGGACGTTGTGCTGGAAGAAAAGGACTTTGAGTCTATTCCCCAATTGTTGGAAGGGTGTGTTCTAATGGAGGGCATTAGACTGTTCCAGGCTCTAGCTTAACTCCAGTCCAGCAGAGTCTTGGCTTTCTTGAATGCTGAGCCACCTGAAATGATCAGTTTTGCAGCATGATGGTTGGTGGAGCCTTCCCATTTGGGGATGCAAGGGTTTCAGTGAGATGAGTGCAGTTCCTGGTCGCCCAAAGCTCAGTTGTTAATGGATGCTTCCATTTTGATTACATAGCTTTCCAGAATGTGATTACGTGGATTACACATGGAACTTGGTAACCGCTCACTACTATGCGTTTTTGAGCCGAAACACTGTCCTTTAGATGTGAAGATGGATCAGATTCCATTCATCTCTCTTTAGCTGGGTCTGGCACACTACGGTCCATTTCTCTAACCGGGTTGCTTTTATTGGCTGCATTGGTTGCCACTTTATGGAGTTACTGGACCTAATGGACAGACTATTCCAATCTTTGACTGAAGTGCATACTTACCTTCGTCCTGAGGAAGACCCCACAAGCTTACCTCACTATTAGGGATTGAAACGTCGACTATGCTTTAAGATTGGACTGCTTCAAATATAAAGAAATATATATTTCATATCCACCTATAAGAACTAACAGCATCCACAGTGCTTTAGAGTTAATCCTAAAACATCTTTTTTCTGCTACTCCTTGTCTAACTCACTATTAGCAACACACCCTTTCCACAAGCACCACGTTTTCTGAAGCTATCATTTGTGTTAATGAAATGTTGTTACCGTTTTGACGATATGCATACATTACAAGGGTATATTTGGGTTTTATTTGTTTTAAGGCATTGGTCTGTCTTATTTGTTAACTTCTACATAGTAAAACCAACATAGGAGAGGGAGAGGTCTTTTCCACTCTCTCGCTGTCTTTCGAGAAATCAATTTGTTTATGAAATGTTACCTTGGGCACCATTGTTTTCTACAATGGATCCAACAGCTCTGCAGCACCCCATCGAGACCTGAACTGAGGTGGAGCAGTTTAGGGATTAAATAAGGAAGAACTCTGCCTTCATATATAATCTGGCATAATGCTAGCCTCCAAACAATGGTGGACATTGTTGGAATATTTGGTATTAAAGGCCTATCCTGGGCATAATGATGGCCATTGTTGGCCTATTGTGGGTTATAATGGCATGGTGGAGCCAACTCTTAAAATAATGCCATTTGTAGACATCTGTCCCACCACTCGCATAATGTTGGGTGTGGCATAATGGTGCCCATTCTTGACATATTGTAGGTATTCTTGACATAACGGAGCCAATCGAAGGTACGAGATACTGGCTGTAGCATATTAAAAAAATCTCGGATTTTTATAGCAATCTCTGTCATGATTGAGCCTGGACATGGCACAATTATGGCCATTCTTTGCACATTTGGACACGTAAGGCATCATAGCCCCTCTCCCCTTAAACAATGGTCACCAACTTTGGGATACAGTGGACAACCTTGGCATGCTGGGGCCCACCCTTCACATACTGTGGCCATCCTTTGCATAGTCATCCAACACTTGTGTACCAGTGGACCTGGCATAATGAAGCCCATTCTTGACGAACTGCAGACATTCTTGACATAATTGTGACCTTCCTCGACACAACAGTGGTGGTAATGTGAGGTAAATGTGGAAGTCTGTGGTTCACGCATGAGCATGTAAGGGTACAATCCATCTGAATTAATGAAAAGAGTGGAAACCTAGGGGCAGATTCAAGAGCCCGCAGCTCCTCCTTGTGCCACATTAGTGTAATTTTTGCACGCTTATGTGGCCCAGCGAAGAAAAAAGCGCTGCACCAAATTTACAAAGTGGCCCAATGCACGCATTGCACCACTTTGTAACCCTTTGTGCTACATTATGCCTGCGCCCGGCATAATGTATGGAAAGGGGGCGTTCCCCCGTTAAAGGGGCTGAAAAAATGGCTCAATGAAATCTAGGAGATTTCTTTGTGTCCTTTTTTTTCGGCACTTTTAACGTCTGCTCAGAGCCTCAGTGCACTTTGCAGGATTAGCATCAACATTTTTTACGCTAATCCTACACTGCCCTGAACTAGTGTAAAAAATGTTGGCGCTAGTTCCCCTACCTACCGCAATGGTGCATTGTATCTTAAATACGGCACGCACGTGGTGGCGTTAGGGGGGCGCTAAGGGATGCAAGAAAAGTGGCGCTGCACTGGGTGCCATACCACTTTTCCTAAACCAAGACCCTAATGTTTTGGAGAAATACAATATTCATTACATATGAAATGATGATATTACAGCATAATATATATATTTTACTAAAAAATTAGGCGTTTTAACTTGGGTTTATTTAGCCAAATAGAAAAGTTTGTATTTGATAGAAAATGTGCCTGCTTATTGCATAAACTGGCAATCTAATGTTTGGGGACAAAATGACTGCTTTTTTCGAAATTAATTATAAAGTGACATTTTAAAAATAACTCATGCTAAATTAGGAAGATGTATTGCTGATGTTGGTTTTCTCGTGCCACCAATCGCTAAGGTTCTTATTCCATGACTCGTTTGAAGATGCTTATTCATGTATATAGATAACGTTTTGTTCGATGTTATTTGTACCCGAGTCTGCATGATTTCTGTAACCAGCTGTTTGACCTACTAAAGTCTCTGTAACGCGGTAGGTAGCGCTGCTTGATTTTCACGTCTCTGATGTCTACAGCATGAGGTTGTGGGAGTGGTTTAATCTGTGACTTGATCCCCTATAACTGCAAATCTACTTGGAAGGTTCAGTATGTAAAGTCAAATGAAGTGGAATACAGAAGTGAGGAAAGATGCCATAGACATTGTGAAAAGCCAATGTGCAGATGTGTATCCGGAACATACGAACAACCGGTGATACCAATAGCTATTTAGAAAACTTCTAGTGACATTTTACTGAAAAATGCACCATTTGCCACCAAATTAGGAGTGAACCACTGGCACCCCTGGGGAGAGACAGACCATCACAATAAAAGTATTGGAATATTTGTTTTAGTACCCCTTAAAGCAGAGGTCTTCAAACTGGGGGGCGGCCCCCCTAGGGGGTCCCAAGTGATCCCAAGGGGGGCGTCAGACACTGGCCAAAAGAAGCATTACACAGATAACAGGCCTTTGTTTTATTCAGAAGCCTGTTATTGCATTTAAAAAAAAGGTTAACAGTACTTAACTGCAATGTTTAAATAGGTCTAGACATATTTAAACATTGCAATCTTTATAAAATAATTGTGAAAAATTCTGAGGGGGGGCAAAGATTTTTATTTTTCAACAGGGGCTGGGGGGCGCGGCATTAAAAAGTTTGAGGACCACTGCCTTAAAATCTATGGCTATTTATCTAATCTGTATCAAATATACATTAAAATCCAGGGTTAGCCACCCTTTCAAAGCAGCAGCCACTACTGATTAGTCATTAATAGACTTGTACCACAATGTTGTCTTCAGTGGAGTTCACAAGATTAAAATAGTTCTGGGGTTACACTAAGTGTGCATGATTAACCAGACCATTAAAAGCAGACAAGTGTGCACCTGGAAACACAGTTCTTTATTTACTGGTTTAAATGGTGCAAAGGGTGAGTCTTAGCTCTGAACATTTCACTGAGACCTGCATAGGCTATTCTTCTAAACGCTGCTATCCAAGACAGGCCTCACCCTGTGGCAACTGGAAAATGTGATCTGCTTTGGTCCCCATTGTGCGGAGGACTTCAGATCATGGTTGTCTGACCTGGGCGCAGTTTTGTTGTTTTGCCTCCTTAAGGGGTAGACTTAGGATACAACAATAGCGGTCAGATGTTAGAACTTAGATCAAGGATATCACGAGTACACAACTCTGCTTTGGTGTGTCTCTCTCGAGTCCCTAGAGAGTTATCTGTCCGCCTTTATCAATTCTTATGAACAAGAGCGCAATAGCTCTGCTATGTGCAGGACAATAGATACCCAAGATGTGGGACACGGTGGGAGGTAAATTGTACTGGATGAAGTAGAAAAAACAAACTCTCTCCATGTGCCAGTGTGTGGATAGATAGATAGATAGATAGATAGATAGATAGATAGATAGATAGATAGACAGACAGACAGACAGACAGACAGATGCAGGAACTGACGGATAGATAGATAGATAGATAGATAGATAGATAGATAGATAGATAGATAGATAGATAGATAGATAGATAGATAGATAGATAGATAGATAGGCTACTGGTGGTTAACAGTAGACCTAGTTTCCATTGAAAAAGTGTTTTTTGACGTGCCTATATCTTTGGCACCGTTTAACGAATCTTCATGATGAAATTTCTCAGACAAATTGTGCACGAGAATCTTGTTGTGCATGGGATGTGTCTTAGGCTGAGAAAAAGGGAGAGGGGGTCCAAAAAGGGCATTTCCCATTTTAATTGTATATATATATATATATATATATATATATATAAATTTATATATATACATATATATGTATATACACATACACTTGTATAGTTAGGTGAACGTTTCATTGACAACATAACGTTGCTTTAAGCTAAAAAACTAAAACTGGGAAATTCACCAGTTCACCAGTTATAGTTAGCTCAAGTAACTATATTTCATGCCACAAGGTAATTATAACTTGAGCCCCCACCATGCACAGTTTTGTCATCAGAGAAACTTTTACAAATGTTGCAGTGATGTTATCAATAATGCTATAGAACATGTCAGAGTGCGTAATATGTTAATTAGCTATGAACGGAGAGGGTGTGAGCTATAGTTACCTTAGGGCATGGGTTTTTACATGCGTATTTGTTCTAATAAATTGTATTTAACCAAAACCAGGATGTCAAGAGTAAGGTAAATTGACATTGAAAAGAACTTTTGACTATCAGGAGAGCTATTTTAATGTGTCAAATAATTGTTGAATGCAATCCCTGCTGATCTAAAAAGTGTTTTTCTTGTGTCAATTTTGCTGCAGTGTAATAAACTAAAATGTGACCTTTGCACTGTACTAATAAGTGTAGGAATGTGCTTTATAAATTATGTGTATTTTTGTGCCACATTTATTTTCACTTACTATGGCACATATGTACTCATACATATATACACACACATATAAATATATACACCATTATTGAACGTGGGGAGTGGATATGATAATGAGTGGTAATACCCTGAGTGGGTCCTTTTGCCCTACACCTGCCTCATAAGTGTTAATAAATAACATATTACATTCTGCTTATTTGCAGCCCAGTCTGGTGGCTCAGTGAACTAATGCATCCTCTCTAGAAACCTATGTTTGACCTCGTTGCTACAGTCTCAAATCCTGTTCGCCTTTCATACTTTTGAGGTCCATAAAATGAGTACCATCGGGTAACAATAAACACATAGACCCATTATAATGATAGTGCGCACTGTCCTTATTTGCACAATGGAGCACGTTTAAACAAGTGCGCCAGATGCAAACAGTGCCCCAGCAACCTATTCTCATGAATGCATTGCCTTCAGGGCAGCTGCAAACTCACACTGCCCTGGGACCAGTGCATTAAGTGAAATATGGAGCAGCCGCTTCAAAGCCTCTCTGTGTTTCACAGCAAAAGTGTCAATCCACCTGCCTTTTAAAGAGAGGTGAGAGATCCTCTTGCAGGTAGATACAGTGAATGACTACACCCGCCTGCAGGGGCTATCAGGGGTAGGGTCTATGGGACCCACTTCTCACCTTCCAGAGGGCTGCCCTCAGGGGGCAGATTGACAGGGGCCACGTTTTTGTGGTGCATTGTCAGTGTTCCCCTCCCAGGGCATGTTTTCCTCTGCACCCTCGTACGTAATACGGCGCCAGCACAGAGTCAAAGTGATTTTCTCATGCAAATGAAGGGACACCCTCTGGAGATAGCGCTGGCGCACATGTACTGTCAGCACTATCAGTCACAGAAATGGCCTCACAAGCATCTGCACCATGCAGATGCAAAAAGTGGACACAAACCCCCATTGCGCCCTTTGAGCACATTCTATAAGATGGCCCATGTTAGTCAGTGCCAAGATTCCCCAAGGGTGAATTGTGCGTTATTATCTGGTGTTATACTCTTTATGGTTTATGCTACACCACTTTATCATATGTATTATTTAAAGGAAACATTTTATGAAAACCAGGATGTAAGGGGTTAAGTGACATTGGAGAGGCCTCCTGGCTATTAGCAGAGTTGATTTCCATTGCAAAGTCATTGTAACAATTAATATGTGCGGCAGTAAACACTTTTGTTTATGCCAACTGTGATAATACCAAATTTGCCCTTCCAGTCTGTGCAGAAGAAGAAATCTTTCTTCCATAAGCAAAACTTTCAAGCCTCTTCTCAGCAAATTCGTGGATGGGCACGTGGTCGGGGTTCTGCATTCACCAACAAACTCCAGCCCCAGAATCAGCAGCCCCAAGGGACTGGTCAGAAGTGACTTTGCTGGGGTGGGAGTCCAGCTCCGTTTGATCCTCGATCAATGGTCCAGCTTGATTTCCAACCAGTGGGTACTGTCAGTCATCAGTCAGGGGTATCGGATTCCATTCCGGAGTCTTCCTCCTCAGACTCATTTTTGGGATACCCCATTGTCAGGAGACACCATGAAACAACTGCTATGTTGTCTGGAGGGGAAAAGGTGCGTGCAAACGGTGCTATTGTCAAGGTACCAGTGGCAGAAAGGGGCCCAAGCTTCTACTCAACTGTCTTCTAGGTCCCAAAACCAGATGGTTCTTACTGCCCAATTCTGAATCCCATGGATTTGAACAGAACAGTGAAACTAGATCTTTTTTGGATGACCATATTGCAGGCAGTCATTCCACTCATCCCACAGGGTGAATTTCTAGCTTCTATGGATTTGGACGAGGCCTATTTTTATGTGCCTGCCCATCAAAAAAGCCAACAGTTCCTGCAGTTTGCTGTGGATGGGGCTCATTACCAATTTCAGGTGTTGTCTTTCGGACTCTACACCATTCCCCGGACTTTTACCAAGATATTGACTCTGGCTGTGGGGGTTTTGCAGCTTCAGGGTTTCTCTATGTTTCCCTATATTGATGATTGCTTGATTTCTGCTCCCTTGCTTCATAAGGCTCTACTGGCAGTGGAAGCAACCACAAACATGTTCCAACACCTGGTCTTCAACTTTAATCTGGCAAAGTGTCAGTGGGTCCCTGCTTAGAGACTGCAGTTTATCAGCAGTCTTTTTGACACTTGGATAGGGGTGGTATTCCCCCCACCTGCGCACATTGCTACACTGCAGCACCTTGTGTTGGATCTCCTGGCTCAGCAGTCAGCTTCAGCTCGGACTCGATTGAGGATCCAGGGGTTGATGGCAGCAACCACAGCTGTGGTTCCCTGAGCTTGTCTGCATCTCAACCCTCTAATGAATCACCTGTTGTCTCACTGGGACCCCTCCCATGCATTTTACGATTCTCTGGTTCTACTCACTCTTGTTCTGGTCCAGGAATTGGTTTGGTGGCTCCACACTCCAAATTTGGAGAAAGGAATCAGTTTACATCTTCCTCCTCTCTTGCTCACAACCAATGCCAGTCTTTGGGATTGAGGGCCACTTTGGGGTCCTTGGAGGCCAAGGGACAGTGGACTCAGGTGCACAGTGCTCTCTCCTTGAATTGGCGAGAGCTGGCGGCCATTTGGAAGGCATTGCTGTCCTTCCAGGTTCAGCTACAGGGGGCAAATCTGTTGGTTCGCACCGATAATCAGGTTGTTACTTGAACCGCCAAAGGGAGTGGGGGAGTGGGGGGACGGGGGTGTTCACTGAGGTGCGCGTCACTCAATCATCTGGCCTACCTGATTTGTTCCTGGGCAGATTCACACCTCAGGTCCTTGAGGACTGTTTTCATTCGGGGTCACCTGAACTTTCATGTCGACAGCCTGAGTTGGTAACCTGCCTTCTTCAGTTCTATACCATCTAACTGTACCCCTGTTCAGGGATACTTGTCTCTGGTTCGGGGAGCCTTGGGTGGACCTTTTTACATCTCCCAAGAGTGTGGCGTTGCAGCTGGATCCGGACGTCTCCCTAAAATCTCCTCTAAATTCCATTTGCAGCAGGAGATTGTTCTTCCTGGTTTTCCTGTGGAGGAGGGTACTCTGGTTGCTTTGGTATTGGATGTTTGGAGGCCCCTCGGGTTTATCTACAATGTACTCAGGATTTTTGTCTTTCTTCTGCTCTTTTTGTGACCTGTAGAGGAGTGGCTAAGGGCAAGAGAGTGTCTTCATCTACCATCAGTAGGTGGGTGTGCTTGGCAGTTTGCCAGTCCTATAAGTCTGTGCGGCTGGCTCCTCCAACTCAGGTTCAGGGATGCTCTACTCGATCTGTGCCAGCTTCCTGGGTTGAGGCTGCAAGTGTCTCTATCCCGGAGATTTGTCGGGCGGCTACCTGACAGTTGCATCACACTTTTATCAAGCATTATCATCTAGATGCGTTGATGCTTCTGTTAACAATTTTGCTATGGGCGTTATGAACGCAGCTTTGTCTTGAACCTTGTTTTTGATTAAACTTTGTATTCAACATGTATCCTTGGTGTCATGCTTCCTCTTTGTATTTTCGCTTGTGAGATGCTCACCAATGTAAAGACTGGGACAAGGAGGTCCTATGAGGGGGGTAATGAAGATTACCGGTAAGTAATGACACATTATCATTAGGAAGGGGAGGGGTATCATGACCCAACTCAGGATCCCCCTCTTAAAGTCATGGCACCTCCTCACACTCGAATACGGTCATAAATAGTATATTACTGTGCACATCTGTGTACCCCTGTGTATAAAATGTGTGTAGCGAGCACAAAACACAATTGGCTTTACATATATACATTACACATATTTACCTTTCGACACAAACAAAGTGATTCACGCAGTGATTTTGATAAGCGGGAAAGCGGGATGGGGTTTGGGGGGGGTAACAATTTAGCCAACTAGTCTAGTTTCCTCCTCCTAAGGCCATACAAGAAAAGCTCACAAGACCTTTTTACCTCTAAAATTTGCCAAGGGACGTACAAGCACCTTTGTGAGAAACGCCCTATTCCAGGGGAGCATGACATGTTTCCGAGATGTGCACAAACATCTAGGTAGTGGTTCCCTACTTTTTGACTTCTGGTGACCCCCACTTTATCATTATTGGAACCGGGGGACCCCGACTGAATCATTATTGGAATCTGGGGACCCCTCCACTGAGTCATTACTGAAAGCCGGGGACCTAAACTGTTTAATATTATTTAATTTTCTAAGCAGTCGTGGACCCCCTGAGGAGGCTTCGTGGACCCCCAGGGGTCCTTCAACCACACTTTGGGAACCACTGATATTGGGGTTAGAAAATACAGCCTTACATACTGAAATGTTTGTCTTTATGCAAACGGGAGGCAGTAGCACACAAAGGGGGTCATTACGACCTCAGCGGTCTTTTTGCAAGACCGCCGAGGGACCGCCGTGCGGAAGACCACCTGTGTAGGCGGTTTGCCGCTTGGCGTATTATGACTGTTGGCTGCTCTCCATCGTTATTCCGACGGAGAGCCGCCAACAGCCATACTTGCGGGCGGCGGGGAAGTGGAGGTTGCTCCACCTCCACCGCCACGCCAACAGAACACCGCCCAGCGAATCACGTCCTGTGATTCGCCGTGGCGGTGTTCTGTTGGCGTGGTGGTGTCGGCGGAGCTGCCCCCATGGCTCCCGTCCCCTCCCAGAGGATCGACGGAACAGGTAAGTCGATCGTCCGTTAGGGGAGGGGGGTGGGGGTTGTTGTGTGTTGTGTGCGTGCATGGGGGTGTGCGTGTGTGTATGTAGAGGGGGTGTGTGAGTGCGTGCGTGTATGCTTGCGGGGGTGTTGTGTGTATGGGAATGAGTGCGTGTATGGCTGTGGGTATGTCTGTATGGATGTGTTCTTGTATGTTTGAATGTGGGTGTGCGTGCCTGACTGTGTGTGGCTGTGGGCATGTATGTCGGGGTGTGTGTGTGTTGGTGGTGCGTGCATGCGTGTCGGGTGTGTGTGAGTAATGCTATGTTGGGGGTCGGGTGTTGAGGGGGGCCCTGCCACCTTTGGAGGATGGCAGGGGTTGTGGGGGGTGTAGGGGAGGGAGTCGGGGTGGGGGAGACCCCTATTAGTGGCAGGGAAGGAATTCCCTGGCACTGATAGTGCTTACCGCCATGGATTTCATGGCGGTTCAAACCGCTGGAAATCCACGGCGGTAAGCCGGGTCCAAATACCGCCGGCAGTATACTGACGGCCGCAGGACTGGAGACCCAGGTCTCCAGCACGGCGGTCGTTTCCGCCCTTGCGGGCGGGACGGAGAACCGGCGGATGACCATGGCGGTAACCGCCATGGTCATAATTCACCAAGGTAAGACCGCCAGCCTGCTGGCGGTCTTACCGCCGGTACTCCGCCATCCGCCAGGGTTGTAATGACCCCCAAAGTGAGTATGCCATCGAAATGTGTACTTTATTTATTTTTTTTACTTTGAATAGCCATTCAGAAAAAAAGTGCTGTAAAAAATGCAGGGAAGCGCGGAATCAGCCCACTTCGTGGCAAGGGAAAGGGATGTGCTTCAGCAGCAGGAAACATTCCTGACACTTCCGCTTCACGGTGCTGAAGTGCCAACAACCTGGCAGCGTTTCCTACTAACCCTTAGGCTCCTGGGCCTGAGTGTAGGCTGTTTCTGAATAGATAACCGGAATTATGGGGCCATCTGCCTTCCATCGGGGCACAAAACATTTAACCACATAGTCCACATAATAGTATTGTATTTGTTGCATTTACACATTACTTATGCTGCTTCTAGGCACTTTATATAACAAATGTCTATTACACAATTTAAAAGTATTCAATTCACCAACTTCATAAGGATGGGGGCCTGAATCAGCCTTGCCAGGGTTTGAGTGGAAATCGTTTACCTCACTAAACTATCCTTTCAGAGACAGAGACCTTTGTTCAAAATGCATGGGAAGACCATGGGATTAGTAAAAATTGAGAAAAAAAAAACAATTAAGGCAATGGTGCCTTCTAATTGGATTAAATGGTTGATGATATTTTGGGAAGGGCAGTATGATTTTGGTACGCAATGGGTTGCATTAAGTAAATTGCAACAGTACATTGCAATTTGCACTGGCGCTAGGCAATTTTTTCAGTTGTCTTGTTACATAATACGTACAAACCAACTGCAATCAAAGTGTGATCATTCTACTGTAAGTGCAAATGGCCTGCTTAGCTCTGGGCCTTGACAGCGCAGCTATCAAACAGATCTTTTGCTAACAGTATATATACTGTGGGCTTTTTGTTCATCACCCTTCATCCATTTGTTTTCATTGACAAGCCTCTTTCGGACATTGACAGGAGATTTTGTAAATCATGTCTTTGCTCACTGGAGTATTCATCTATCACCTATTGGCTTGTCTGGGTGTATCTTTCCACCTCTATCCCAGTGCTTGCTTTGAGCTGCAATGGAGGACAACTTTAACAGTACAGTCCTCTCTGTCCACTCCTGGTAGTTCCCTCTTGAGTGCCTCGCTCTATTGTACTATCGCTACATCCTTTAGTACATTAAACCTAGACCTATTGGCTTTGCCATTGCTTCTTGCACATATTCTCAGTGCAAATGCTATTAGAGAGTTACCCTGCATCAGCGCAAAATTGCAAGTAATGTGACCTGGCCTAAAGCCCTTAGAAAGTGAGATACAAGTACTCTGGAGCAACTGCACAGGGGAAATGTTGCTGCTTTTGACCATAGTTCAGTTTGCTTCACTGTTACAATAAGACAGGAAACAGTTTCAGGGGCGGCTGCTGGCAGTAAGGGCTGGCGGGACAGCACGCAGAGTGGTGGGGTTTGGGGAGAAAATAATTAAAATAAGAACACTTACCACCGCTGCACCTGCCACCTCGGTGCTTCTGCCTTCCTCCACTCCCCACCCAATCCAGATGGTTCTTTGAGGCTCTTACACAGCCTGAAAGAAGAGTCGGGTTGGCCTGAGTGGGCTGAAATGCCACTCAGGGAGGGAGTGGGAGCCTGCACTTGGTATGAGTTCGAAGTGCGCATGTCAGTTTAGCCGGCCTCGGATGGCCGACCAAACTGATATGCTCACTTGAAGTGCACCTAGCACTCTTTCGCCCCAGCCGCCCATACCTGGAGAATACTGGCCCCACCCTGCCCTACCTAAGTGGAAAAATAAAATGATAATAAAAATGGTTTGATTATAATTGTATTTTTATGCTTCCTTGCTTCCTCCTTTCAACGACGCTCCTCTGCCATAGCAGAGTAGCCACCCCTGAACAATTTCTGTCTCACTTCACTACACCTATAGCTGTAGGACAGCTTTTGTGACAATTGATTTCCTTAAAGTTAGCAAGGTTTCCGAGTTTGCCGTACACCAAGGTGTTCCCCACATAGTGAGATAATTTTCATTGCATTAAACGATTATTTCCACAGTAATAATTTCTAGGGCAAGGTGGAAAATATGTAGGAGTTTTTTCTGCACGGCTTCCTTTTATAGCACTTTTGTATGAACGACAGCATTCAGTGAGAGAAAAATATCAACTGTTTTCTGCAGAATGATGTGCTGCAAAAAACAAGCACTGGCAAAGCCAAAAGATCTCACTTATCTACAATCTATTGGCATTGTCAATGTTTGTAAACATGTTGCACAGCGGTGCGAGCTGCTGTGAAACATGGCTTAAGGTTCAAGGAAAAAAAGTGCTATGATGTGAACAACACTTACCATGCCATAACTCTTTTTTTGAGCCATGTAACACATGCAGTGTTGTGAAGTTTTTTTTTTTGTTTTTTTTTAATTGTGAGTGGGGAGCAACACGATGGAGGCATGGGGGAGGAGTGTGGGAGTAACTAAATCACAGTGGAGTAGCGAACAGGCTCTAGTTAAGTCAAATAAATCTGTGCTTGGTCCATGCTCCATTGAAAGGCACAAAAGTGACACTTGACCTGGGGTGGATAATTAGGGTCTAGCAAAGAATAGTGATAATGAAGCTGAAAAGTGGTAAGCAATGGGTAGGCTCTCAGCACTTTACTGTACACATTACTCTCACAAGTGAGAGCGTATGCGCTGTCGCAGACTTGACTAAAAAAGGATAACAGGACGTGACATAAACTGCTGAAAGATTTATGATTTTACTGTGGCAAAATGAATTAAAATGTTTGTAAATTTTGTAAAGTTAGGAAGAGTAACATAGACCTTCAGGAAGTTTCTAAAAAAAGCTTTTCAACTTTTCTCATCCCTAAGTTCACAGCCAAATGGTCAGATGTAGCTATTTTACTGAATCCACAACATGCCTTTCCTCATGTCTACTAGACAATGCTTTTCTACTTAGTTCTACTTACTTAATTCTACAAACTTTTGAAATTGTAAGAGGAGTAGCTTACTTGGAATGGGGCTGGGCCTCTATATGTAGTTGCAAAGGAGAAGAAGCATTAGGAAATCTAAGAGGTCTGATGTTGACTGCCAGCCCTCTAGCTTTGTCAGTGCTTCTTTTGTTTTGTTACATTTTTTGTAAAACTTTGTTGGTGAAGCTGATAGGCTCTCATCAATTAAAAAAATCTTATAGAAGGAAAATGAATTTTTTGTTTCAAAAACCACACACTGGCATCACACTAACTGGCACTAAAGGGAACGTGTGGATGTGCTCCTTGGGAAAGGGCAGAATTCCATCACTTGCAGTGAAATCAACCAATGACTTAAGTAGACTGACCCACTGACCTGTGCTATAATGGGTGTATGAAAAATATGAACAGACCAGTGGATGAAAAGGGCTGGCTGAAAACCCCTAAAAGTATGCACATTGTAGATATAATTTTAGTGAAAATCAAAAGGTCCCGGCAATTGCAGACTTAAAAAAAAGTGACATCAGATTTTTCTTATCTTCCTTCCACCGTAATCCATGACCGCTTTTAGGCAAATTTACGCTCTGGCATTGCACAAGAGATATGCCCTGTCAGTTATTGTGTGCTCTTAACCTATTTTGGACATTGAAAGAGAGGCATGTATTCCACACTAAGTTCAGCCCTCCTCCCTAATCAAAAATTACTTATCGAACTTCTTGAATCAATTTGAACCACAGGCAATTACTTTGGACTCATTCCATAGTGTCAACAATATTACAATCAGACCCACCAAGAAAATGCTTCCCAGACTGCTAGTCTCTTCTAAATTGAAACGCAAGAAATCACAGACTATTTTAGCCTGTTGGGCCTCATCAGTAAGGTAGATATTGAATTCTGTGGTACACCAAACATCAGACTTATATGAGGGCATGTATACTCCTCTTAGGGCAATTCACTTAAACAGTCCCAACGTGATAGACAGAAAGGTGGGAGTTACTATATTGCATGCAACATGTCACATGGCAATTAAGGCTACGAAAAATTAAAACTAGGGGTGAGCAGAATTATGCCTGGGACATTTACCATGCTTACCTATATGGGTGGTGAAAATGTGTCATGTCAATGATGATGTTTTGTATTTAAATTAAATGAACAAAACATGTATTTTCCTTCACATGAACCTGTGTTCAGAATTCCTTGCCTCCGTGGAGTCCTACTGAGGGCTAATTTGGAGCTACAAGCCCAGTCAGAGCTTCAGGAGGCTGGATAGATTCTCTCAAATGTCTCTCTGTCACTTGGTGTGCATCACGAATTACAAGAATAGATAGTGTTTTGGAGGTCCCAGTATGAGGACCACAGGACCTGCAGTCCATGAGCTGGTCTGCCGTCTGCCTGGGCCCTGAACTCTAGTTCACCCTGGGGTTGATGCACCCCTCCTATCATCACCCCTACCCAGGCTCCATTATCCAGCCCACCGCGTCTCAAAGAGCTTAGGATGGGGTCTTGCAGGTACCAGGAAGTCTCCCCTGCTTGGTCAAGTGAAAAGACATTGACCAGGTCTTGAGTCAGAGCTCTGGCTGGTCCTGGTGTTGAAGATCCTGGCCCTATGCTCTATTATCTGGTCACCATGTTGCAAAGCGCACAGGGTGGGGGCTTGAAAGCACCGGGAGGGCTCACCGGCATGGTCAGGTGAAACAACTCTTCCTGGGACATGGATCAGAGCTCCGGCTGGCCCTGGGGTGGAATCCCCTTCCACTTACCTCCATTTTCTCGCCGCAAGTGTCGCAGACACTGTGAGTGTTCCCCTGCTTGGTTGGGGAAAAGGCCCTGGTTCAGAGCTCCATGAGGAACTGGGGTGGAAGCTGTGAGGCCCTTCCCTACAGCCCCATGCCTGATCCCAGTTCAGGCTGCAAAAACTCAGCCTGGTGAGCCCCTGGCCCTTCCAAGTGTGAGTGAAATCTGATTCACAAGGCTCAGTGCAACCAGATAGTCATCATGTATACCTGACCACCCGGTTGCACTGCCCTGGATGTCATAGTAGGGGCTCATTTGCCTCTTTGAGCCCAGCCAGGGCTCCAGGAGGTTGGACACATTGCTTAAATGTTATCTGTCAGTCAGTGTGGACGGATTACAAGAAAGGCAGGTGGCCTTTCTCTAGATTAGAAGGGCCAGTGTATTAGAGTGCCCCAGATTGCAGCTCCAACTGGCACTGGGCCTCTCCTCCTTGGCAAGGTGAATAAGTTCTGACTGGTGCCTGGTTCAGAGCTCCAGATGGATCTAAGGTGGAAGCCAGCAGCCCTGGGCTCCCTTTCACAGCTCACAATATCACTTAGGTTCTGGGTCAGGGTTCTGCAGACCCAGGTAGGGCTCACCTGCTTGGGCAGGTGAAAAATCTCTGACTGGGCTACAGGTCAGATCTCCGTGAGACCTTCCAACTATGCTGGCCCAAAGGCCCAGCACGGGCTGCCGCTCCCACCCTGTGCGTGAGGAGTAGTGGGCTGGGGCTTAACACTCCTGGACTCCCCAGGCTCCAGGAAGTTGTAAGGCACCAACCAGAGGCATGGGGTCTGGGGTGATAATCCATACCCTGGGGGGCATGGTGGCTGCAGGATGG